>NW_027514552.1:0-600000 GCF_048772815.1 Callospermophilus lateralis | reverse complement strand
GGCCAATTTGGAGAAGGCTTTCTGCCCATTGCTGAGTTGGAAACATCCAGTGCATCATAGGGATCTTTCCTACAAGTTCAAATCTCAGCTCCTTCTCTGTTAATTATTGTCTGTTGCGTGCATTTTGTTTCCTGAAATAGCTGAGGTTTCTTTCAGCAATCCGAGATGCCAACTCACTGGCATGTGCTTCTTTCTCAGAGGAAATAATCTTCCCCAGACAGGAATGAATGGTACTCTGCAATTGTTCTTCAAGATATTGGGCTCTCTTTCTGTAGGTCTCCAGCTCTTTTATCTTATGGCTCATCTTTTCTTCGACTTTGGAAAGTTTCTCCTCTTGATCCACACGTAGTTTTCCTCCACTCTTAATTTCCTGTGCAGTTTCATCGTATTTTCTTGATAGCGTTCCATCATGACTTTCAAGTTCTTCTGTAGGGTCTCATTCTCACTTTGCAGCTGTGCATTTTCTGACTGCAAGGATGCCTGTTCAGTCTGCAGACTTTTAAGGTGTTCTGTAAGGTCTTCCGTGGTTTTCTCCACTTCAGATGAGAAAGTACATTTTTGATTTCTTCCTCCTTCCAAGATTTCTAAGGAGGCCTTTAGCTTATCACCATAAACCAGGTTCCTCAAAGCTCCTTTGGACTCATCCTCCAAGTGAGCACCAATTTCGGGTTCACTCGTCTTTCCCAGTTCCAGGTGACCACCATCCCTTTGGGCTCCCAGGCTTGGAGAAGATCTATCCTTCGTCTTCAGCAAGCATTCACTGAGAGACTCCATGTGATTTTCGGTGTCCCTTAGAACTTGTTCTCCAGCTACTGTAGAGTCCTCTAATATGATTTTTGCTTTATATTGGACAACTCCTTGTTCCCTCTGTGCTTCAGCTTCTCCTTGTATTGTTGGTCTCTGCGTTTGCGGAAGGAGGGATCCTTCATTCAAAACCTCTTTGATTGCCAGCTTCAGTTCTTCCTCATTCACTTGAAAGAGTCTCCAGTTTGTTTTGGCTTCAGCTATTTGTGACCTGAGGGATTCAGATTCACCTTGGAGGGACTGTATCCCTCTTGATAGATGCGCCATCATTTCATCCTGTTGACCATGTTTAGCCTTCTGTGCTTTGAGCTCTTCTTCTAGAAAGAGCATTTCAACGCCATGGCTGGATTCGGACCTATGCAGCTTTCGTAGGTTGCCTCCAGCTGTTGTGCTTCCCTTGAACCCTTCTCAAACCTGCAATCCTTTAAAGATGAGTCTAAGCCTTTATGTTCTTTTTCAACAAGGCTCACTTTATCAAGAAGTCCACATTTTGCCTCAATAAGTCCAGCAAGATTTAGAGCCAGCCTTTTTTCTCTTCCCACATAAAGCCTGCTACTAACCGACTGAAAAGCTCTCCAGAAAAGTGAGAGAACAGCAAAAAATCCAAGAGCTGTACACATCATCAACTCCCAAGGAAAGCCAGAAGGAAGATGGCGTGGCTTCATGTCTTCGGACAATGCTGCCACAACCCTGGGTGCTTCTTCCAGAA
This sequence comes from Callospermophilus lateralis, assembly GCF_048772815.1. Lineage (NCBI taxonomy): Eukaryota > Metazoa > Chordata > Mammalia > Rodentia > Sciuridae > Callospermophilus > Callospermophilus lateralis. Next base: position 598,487 of record NW_027514552.1, on the reverse strand, counting down.
CCACCCACTAGTATGGCTGAGAGGCAGCCTTTGGCTCCTCCATCACGCCAAGACAGCTTTGGCTCTTGCCACCACAACCACAGCCTGCCCAGGCAGGCCAACACAGGCTGTGGACACTCAGGTGTTTGGTCAGGAACTCCAACCTGCACAAGGCAACGGAGCAGACCACTGTGAGCCCCTTCAGGGGCTGAGCGTATGGTGGGTGGTGTGCGTATGGCGGTGGGAGCCATGATCAGGGGCTCCCAGGAGCCTTTTTGTCTCAACTGCCCATCAGGGGAGTCTTGTCCCCTTCCCTACCCAGTGCATCCTCAAGTGCCACATGTTTAGGTCCCTCCCACTCCAGCCAGAGAGAATTCCTCTCCATTCCACCCACCCCTTGATTTGGTTTAGGCCAGGCCAAGGCGGGGTTAGAAGGAAGATTCCATCCAGTCATAATAACATTCAGTTTGATGTCACTCAAATTCTAAAGCTGACTAAACCGTTCAAACAGCTTTTATGGCCTATATTGGTCTTTGTGTCCCTTGCCTTTTGTTTGAGTGACTCAGTCCTTTTTCTGCCCTTGTGCTCTCCCTATTTCCTACCTTCCTTGCTTCCTTCCCCCCTTCCTGGTTTTTCTCCTTTTCTTCTTCCTTCTTTTGTACCTCCATCCATCCCTCCAACTTTGCCTTCCTCCCTTCCAACTTTCTCTCTCCCTTCCCTCCCTTTTCTTTTCTTGCAAGTGTTTGGGGTGAAAGTCCATGGCAGGCCAGCCCCAAGCTAGGCAAGGTCACTGCCACTGAGCTACAACATCCCCAGACCTGCTGCCACTTCCTATGCAAGTAATTTGAATTCTCTCTAAAGAGAAACTCTCACATTAGTCTACTTTCAACGTAATTTCAGAAGAGTTGCTAACATGGGCATCAATCAGTTATGACAAGTCATTTTTGAAAAGCACGGCACAGCTAATGTTCCTCAAAAGAAGGAGTTGAAACTTTAGTTGGTTTTCAGGTCAGCATTTCTTTTTTTTTTTTTAATTAGAGTATTTTATTTATTTCACTTTTTAAAATTCTTTTTAAATATGCATGACACTAAAAGGTACTTTGACATATCATATATACATGGAATATAAATTCCCATTCTTGTGGTTGTACATGATGTGGAGTCACACAGGTCATGTCTTCATATAGGAACACGGGAAAGTTAACGTCTGATTCATTCTGCTGTCTCACACCTTCCCATCCCTCCCTCTTCCCTTTATTCCCCTTTGTCAATCCAATGAACTTCTATTCTTCCCTTTCCCCACCCCCTTATTGTGAGTCAGCATCCACATATCACAGAAAACATTCTGCCTTTGGTTTTTTGGGGGATTGGCTTATTTTACTTAGCATGATAGTCCCCAGTTTCATCCATTTATTGATAATTGCCATCATTTCATTCTTCTTTATGGCTGAATAATATGCCATTGTGGGTATGTACCACATTTTTTTTATTTTATTTTTAAAATATTTATTTATTTTTTAGTTTTGTTTGGGCATAATATCTTTATTTATTTTATATGGTGCTGAGGATCGATCCCAGGGCCCCACAAGTGCTAGGCAAGAACTCTACCGCTGAGCCACAACCCCAGCCCCTGTACCATACTTTTTTTTTTTTTTTGCCCATTCATCTGTTGAAGGGCACCTAGGTTGGTGTCATAGCTTAGCTAGTGTGAATTGAGTTGCTATAAACATTGCCTATGCATAAAATCTTAATTTTTGACTTTGTGGTATCTTTGCATCACAATCATGTGAACTCCATTCCTAAATTTTCAGAATTTTCTTTGCTATGTCTGAATGTGGGTGTCCCTCAACAAAATTCATATGTTGAACCTGTCCCCAAAGATGATGATATTAGAGGGAAGGGAAGGAGTATGAGGGTAAAGAAGATGGTGGAATGAAATTGATATCATTAACCTAAGTACATGTATAAAGACACGAATGGTGTGAATATACTTTGTATACAACTAGAGATATGAAAAATTGTGCTCTATATGTGTAATATGAATTGTAATGCATTTCTGCTGTCATGTATAAAAAAAATACAATTTTAAAAATTTTTAAATAAAAACAAAAAAGATGTTGATATTAGAGATTGGGGCTTTGGGAAGTGGGTAGGTCACGAGGGCTCTACCCTTGTGAGTTACCGCCCTTAAAGGGACTTTTTTACTCCTTCCACCATGGAAGGATGCAGCAAAAAATACCATCTATGCAGACATCAAATCTATCAGTGCCTTGATCCTGGACTTCCCAGCCTCCAAAAGTGTGAGTAATAAATTTCTGTTGTTTATAAATTATCCAGCCTAAGGCATTTTGTTATAGCAGCCTGGATTGACTAAGACACCTATTGTATATGTCTGGGGATCAGTTGAGACCACGACCCACTATGAAAGCCAAAACAGGACAGATTCTTGCTTCATTCCTGCCCCTAGACATGAGCTTTTTAACACGTGTCTCTTTGGAAAATAAGACGCTCCCACCCAGGGCCTTGACTTAAGAGTCAAAAGGTGGCAAAGAAGAAGAGAGAGGGAAATATCCTTTCAACAAATCGCTGTCAGCTGGTTTTTGTGGCTGACGAGGTCAAGATGTTCCTCTGTAGCGTAAGGAAGGCAGGCAGGGTCGCAGCCCCAGAATCTGGGGGTGGGGAACCTACACCTGCTGCACTTCTCCTCTGACAGCCCAAGGCAGTGTCACCAACCAGTGGGGTTTTCCGCAGCCGTGGGACTTTCAGAGCTAAAACTGGGACAACCTGGGGAAACCCTGTCTGAGCCTTGTGGACTTGAAGAAGCTGCAAGTCATTTCACTTACCATGTCCCGGAGAGAGAAGGAAGGGTCCCAGGAATGCCTTCTCCAGGGAAGAACTCAAAGGCCCTTTGTGGAAACACCTGGAAATAGTGATTTTTTTGAGAGTGACTCATTCATAACATTTTGTTGTAAGCAGCACGCTGCTGAAGCCTGACCCTCAGAGGCCTTCGTTTGCCCTGGGAGTCCTCAAAGAGTCCACTGAACAGCCACAGGAGCACATGTTTTAGCTAATTTTACAAAATATTTCTTTTTCACCACAGTAGGTTAAGACTCCTGTCTCTTTCCTTTCTCACCTCCCCTCAGATCCAGTGGTAGATATTGAAGTGTCCAAGGGCATTTGGGGAAATTCTGCTAAGGGGTGATTGAACTTGAAATGCACTTAATGTGGGTTTCTTGGGACCTGCTTGTGACGTCACTTCCTTGTGTAGTGGAGACGCTGGCTGAGCTGGTGCACAAATGCACACACCCAACCCTGAGTGTTCTGTCTGATGTTGCACACAAAGGGCTTCTTAAACACACAGGAAAGAGGTGCCAGATTATCCATAAACTTTGAGAGTGGGTGCAGGAGGGATCTAACTGGAAATTCTGAAAAGGAGAGGAACTGTTCTGAACAGACAAGTGAGGAGGTTTCTGAAAGAAGAAAGAATAGCTGGATACAGTGGTACACGCCTGTAATCTCAGTGGCTCCGGAGGCTGAGGCAGGAGGATCACGAGTCCAAAGCCAGGCTCAGCAAAAGTGAGGCGCTAAGCAACTCAGTGAGACCCTGTCTCTAAATAAAATACAAAATAGGGCTGGGGATGAGGCTCAGGGGTTGAGTGCTCCTGAGTTCAATCCCTGGTACAAAAGAGAGAGAGAGAGAGAGAGAGAGAGAGAGAGAGAGAGAGAGAGAGAGAGAGAGAGAGACCTAGAACAATCAGCTATTTCTATCTACCCAAAGAGGAGCTCTGGGGAGCAGACACATTCCTGTTTTGGATCCTTTATTTTGAACTTAAATTGGCCCAAGTTGAAACTGCATTTAGTTGGGAGATACGGCGAGACTGGGAGCTAGTTAGATGAGAGATGAAAGTTGCAGGCGTGTAGATCAAAAGGTACTAGATTTATGATGAGAGAAACTATATTTGGAGAGAGAGCGGGCTGTTGTGAAGAGGTGGGGTTCCCCTCCCCAGAGGAGACCGGCACCAAGCCCAGTATACCCTGGCGGCTGCTATTAAACCAGCACTTATCACAGCCTTTGTTTTCTGCCCTCTGGGAACTCCTCAAGGGCAAGGTCTTATTCTTGATGCTCGTATCAGCAGCGCCTGGCAGACAGCCTGGATCCAGAAGTGGGCTCTCAAGAAATGTTTGCTGAATTTAATTAGAATATCGTACAGGTCCTGTGACCATTAAGACATTCAGTGCCCCAGTACTTAACAAAGGTTAATAACAATAGGGTGTTTTTATAATAAAAGGCTGTTGTAGAAGAGCAGCTGAGGGGATTCTGCTACAGAGATGCTACAGAGATACTCTCCCCATCCCCCAGTGGCAGGAAGCATGGATGAAAAACTGTGCAGCTGAGGCTCAGGATCTGGGGGTCACCACAAAAGCAAAGGCAGCAGAATCTATGCTCTGGGGTAGAAGCCAAGGGAAGAAAGTGGAGTGGGAGGACAAGTGAAAGAGGAAAAAATAAATTTACTGAACTCAAATCCATCATCACATTTACCCATTTAAGATTATATATAAAGATATAAACAAAAACCAATTTTAAAAATCTATTAAACTGTGATCCTTAGATGGGTTGGTAGACCTTCCCTCAGGTACAATGCTTAGGTTTTAAAAAATCTTTTATTGGGGTCCTGGCTCAGGTGGTAGAGTGCTTGCCTAGCATGCATGAGGCACCGGGTTTGAGCCTCGGCATCACACAAAAATAGAAATATTGTGTCCATCTAAAACTAAAAAGCAAATAGTTTAAAAATTTTTTACTGGTGCATATTAACTATACAGAATAGTGGGTTTCATTGTGGCATAATTGTAAGTGCATCTAAGATAATCTAATAAATCTCATTCATCGGTACCTCTCCTTGCCCTCCCCTCCTCCCTCCCTGTGGTCCCCTACCTCTATCTCAATTATATCGCTTCTATTTTCATGTGATCCTTTTTTTCTTTTTCTTTCTTTTCTTTTTTTTTTTTTTTTACTTTTTTTCGATAGAGTGCACATATAAAACATATGGCACTTGTTTTTCTGAGTCTAGCTTATTTCGTTTAACATAATGTTCTCCAGTTCCATCCATTTTCTTGCAAATGACTTAATTTTGTTGGCTGAGTAAAACTCCAATGTGTATATATATATACCATATTTTCTTTATTCATCTGATGATAGATACCCAGGCTGGATTCATAATTTGGCTATTGCAAATTGTGCTGCTGTGAACATAGTTATGCAAGTTTGCTACAGTGTACTGAATTTAATTCTTGGGTATAAGGTATTTTCATTGTCTTGTTCTTTGAGGAATCTCCACACTGATTTCCACAGTGGCCGCACTCATTTATATTCCCACCAACTGTGTATAGGTTTCCCTTTTCCCATATCCTTAGCAACATTTATTGGTATTTGCATTCTTGATGATTGCCATTCTGACTGGAGTGAGATGGAATCACAGTTTAGTTTTGATTTGCATTTCCCTGATTGCTAAAGAACATTTTTCCTATAATAATTAGCCATTTGTACTTTTTTTCAAGAAGAGTCTGTTTAATTCATTTGCCTACTTATTGAATGGGTTATTTGATGGCTTCTTGTTGTTTGTGTGTGTGTGTTGAATTTCTTTATATATTCTAGATGTTAATCCTCTGTCAGAAGAATATATATCAAGAATTTTCTCCCATTCTGTCTTCACACTGTATATTTTTTCCCCTTGCTCTGCAGAAGCTTTTTAGTTTGATGACATCCTGTTTATTGATTCCTGCTATTATTTCCTGAGCTATAGGAATTCTATTGAGGAAGTTGCTGCCTATGCCTATATGTTGGAGTATTGACCCTATGTTCCTTTTAAGCAGTTGCAAAGTTTCTGGTTTAATTCCTAGGTCTTTGATCCAATTTGAGTTGACTATTATGGAGATAGACACTTAAGGATCTAGTCTCATTCCTCTACATATGGGTATCCAGTTTTCCCAGCACCATTTGTTAAAAAGGCTGTCTTTTCTCCAAAGGAACTTTTTGGCACCATTGTCAAGAATCAGATGGCTGTAGCTGTGTGGGTTCATTTCTGTGTCTTTTATTCCATTTCATGGTATATGTCTGTTTTTATGCCAGTGCCAATCTGGTTCTGTTACTATATAGCTCAGTAGTGTAACGTGAAGTCAGGTATTGTGATCCCTCTAACTTTCATCTTTTTGCTCAGAATTGCTTGGCTATTCTGGGTCTTTTGCTCTATATACGAATGCTAGGATTGTTTTTTTCTAGTTCTGAGAAGAATATCACTCATGTTTTGATAGGGATTGCATTGAACCTGTAGGTTGCTTTTGGTAGTATATGATGCCCCATTTTAATCCTTGGATTAAAAACCACGTGGGAACACTGAAGGCATACACTGTCACAGTGATTCTCTTCCAAATGGAACTTGACCCCTGAGGTTCAGAGAATGGGGTCTAGAGCTGGGTCATACCTGGGGTCTAGAGCTGGGTCATACCTTACTTGGAGCAAGAAAACTCACAGCACAATAAAAACCTGGAATCGAGGGGCTGGGACTGTGGATCAGCGGTAGCACACTTGCCTGGCATGTATGAGGTACTGGGTTTGAGTCTCAGAATATCAATAACTTTTTAAAAAAATGGAAGTAAGAATGGAGTTTATTGGAATTGGAGAAACTGCCTAGGTAAGTAGTCTAAGAGGACACTGTGAAGACAATGAGAAGGTCTGAGGGGCACCAAGGATACAGGTGGGGATTAATGATGTGTGTAATTAAACCTATGGAATTATGCTGTGAGGTGGGACATCACGCCCAAAGTTGAAGACTGCCACTTGGAAAACATGCTCAGTGTTTCATTGAAATCAGCTTTCTAACTTTCTTGTTTTGTTTTAATTTCTCCTTTTTTCTATTTAAAATAGTTTTGGGCAGGCTGAGGCAGGAGGACCACAAGTTCAAAGCCAGTCTCAGCAACTAAGCAACTAAGCAAGAACCTGTCTCAAAAAATAAAAAACTGCCGGGGATGTGGCTCAGTGGTTAAGCACCCTAGGGTTCCAGTACCTACCCCCCACCAAAAAAAAAAAAAAAAAAAAAAAAATTTGAAATAATTTTAGATTTAAAGAAAAGTTAAAATAGAACCCAGATTCACCAGTTGCCACATTTGCTGTATCAAGTTCTAAGTACATATGAACTGTTTTCTGAATGAGACTAGATTGTTCCCTTGTTCCTATATACTTCCATATGGACTTCCTGAGGAGGACATTATTTTATATAACTACATTATAATTATCAGAATTAGAAAATTTAAGGAGGAGGGGCTGGGGTTATGGTTCAAGAAGTAGAGCGCTCACCTAGCATGTGTGAGGCACTGGGTTCCATCCTCAGCACCACATAAAAAGAAAAGAAAAAAGAAAATTTAACGAGGAATCAATCAATGAATATAGATTTCCATTCCAATTTTGCCAGTTTCCCCAATATTTCTTTCTTGGCAGCACTATCCCAGGGAACTTTCCATAATGATGGGAAGGGCTTCTGAGCATTTAGAATATGACCAGGGCCACTGAAACCATTTTAAACTTTGATTAATTTTGATTTAAATCGCCACATGGTTCGGGTAGCTATTGCTACCTTTGTTCCTTCTGCTTTGGTTTTTTTTTTTTTTTTTTTTTTTTTTTTTTTTAATTTTTGAGCCTTTTATTTGAGGGGGCAGTACCAGAGATTGAACTCAGGGGCACTTGACCACTGAGCCACATTCTTAACCCTATTTTTTTGTATTTTTTATTTAGAGACAGGGTTTCTTTTTTTTTTTCTTTTTTTTTTTTTTTTTAGTTTTTTTTTTTTTTTCTTTTTTTTTTTATTTTCTTTTAATTAATTTTTATTGTAGGTTGTTCAAAACATTACATAATTCTTGATATATCATATTTCACACTTTGATTCAAGTGGGATATGCGCTCCCATTTTTACCCCATATACAGATTGCAGAATCACATCATTTGCACAACAATTGATTTACATATTGCCATTCTGGTGTCTGTTGTATTCTGCTGCCTTTCCTATCCTCTACTATCCCCCCTCCCCCCTCCCCTCCCCTCTTCTCTCTCTACCCCCTCTACTGTAATTCATTTCTCCCCCTTATATTTTTCCTCCTTTCCCCTCACTTCCTCTTGTATGTAATTTTGTATACCCCTGAGGGTCTCCTTCCATTTACATGCAATTTCCCTTCTCTCTCCCTTTCCCTCCCACCTCTCATCCCTGTTTAATGTTAATCTTCTTCTCATGCTCTTTGTCCCTACTCTGTTCTTAGCTACTCTCCTTATATCAAAGAAGACATTTGGCATTTGTTTTTAAGGGATTGGCTGGCTTCACTTAGCATAATCTGCTCTAATGCCATCCATTTCCCTCCAAATTCTATGATTTTGTCATTTCTTAATGCAGAGTAATACTCCATTGTGTATAAATGCCACATTTTTTTTATCCATTCGTCTATTGAAGGGCATCTAGGTTGGTTCCACAGTCTTGCTATTGTGAATTGTGCTGCTATGAACATGGATGTAGCAGTGTCCCTATAGTGTGCTCTTTTTAGGTCTTTAGGGAATAGACCGAGTAGGGGAATAGCTGGATCAAATGGTGGTTCCATTCCGAGCTTTCCAAGAAATCTCCATACTGCTTTCCAAATTGGCCGCACCAATTTGCAGTCCCACCAGCAATGTACAAGAGTACACTTTTCCCCACATCCTCGCCAGCACTTGTTGCTGTTTGACTTCCTAATGGCTGCCAATCTTACTGGAGTGAGATGGTATCTTAGGGTGGTTTTGATTTGCATTTCTCTGACTGCTAGAGATGGTGAGCATTTTTTCATATACTTGTTGATTGATTGTATGTCCTCCTCTGAGAAATTTCTGTTCAGGTCCTTGGCCCATTTGTTGATTGGGTTATTCGTTATCTCATTGTCTAATTTTTTTAGTTCTTTGTATATTCTGGATATTAGGGCTCTGTCTGAAGTGTGAGGAGTAAAGATTTGTTCCCAGGACGTAGGCTCCCTATTTACCTCTCTTATTGTTTCTTTTGCTGAGAAAAAACTTTTTAGTTTGAGTAAGTCCCATTTGTTGATTCTAGTTATTAACTGTTGTGCTATGGGTGTCCTATTGAGGAATTTGGAGCCCGACCCCACAGTATGTAGATCATAGCCAACTTTTTCTTCTATCAGACGCCATGTCTCTGATTTGATATCAAGTTCCTTGATCCACTTTGAGTTAACTTTTGTGCATGGCGAGAGAAAGGGATTCAGTTTCATTTTGTTGCAAATGGATTTCCAGTTTTCCCAACACCATTTGTTGAAGATGCTATCCTTCTTCCATTGCATGCTTTTAGCCCCTTTATCGAATATAAGATAGTTGTAGTTTTGTGGATTGGTTTCTGTGTCCTCTATTCTGTACCATTGGTCCACCCCCCTGTTTTGGTACCAGTACCATGCTGTTTTTGTTACTATTGCTCTGTAGTATAGTTTGAAGTCTGGTATAGCTATACCGCCTGATTCACACTTCCTGCTTAGCATTGTTTTTGCTATTCTGGGTCTTTTATTTTTCCATATGAATTTCATGATTGCTTTCTCTATTTCTACAAGAAATGCCGTTGGGATTTTGATTGGCATTGCATTAAACCTATAGAGAACTTTTGGTAATATCGCCATTTTGATGATGTTACTTCTACCTATCCATGAACAGGGTATATTTTTCCATCCTCTAAGATCTTCTTCTATTTCTCTCTTTAGGGTTCTGTAGTTTTCATTGTGTAAGTCTTTCACCTCTTTTGTTAGGTTGATTCCCAAGTATTTTATTTTTTTTGAGGATATTGTGAATGGGGTGGTTGTCCTCATTTCCATTTCAGAGGATTTGTCACTGATATACAGGAATGCCTTTGATTTATGCGTGTTGATTTTATAGCCTGCCACTTTGCTGAATTCATTTATTAGCTCTAATAGTTTCTTTGTAGACCCTTTTGGGTATGCTAGGTATAGAATCATGTCATCTGCAAATAGTGATAATTTGAGTTCTTCTTTTCCTATTTTTATGCCTTTAATTTCTTTCGTCTGTCTAATTGCTCTGGCCAGTGATTCGAGAACTATGTTGAACAGAAGTGGTGAGAGAGGGCATCCCTGTCTTGTTCCAGATTTTAGAGGGAATGCCTTCAGTTTTTCTCCATTCAGAATGATGCTAGCCTGAGGCTTGGCATAGATTGCTTTTACAATATTGAGGTATGTTCCTGTTATCCCTATTTTTTCTAGAGTTTTGAACATAAAGGGATGCTGTACTTTGTCGAATGCTTTTTCCGCATCTATCGAGATGATCATATGGTTCTTATTTTTAAGCCTATTGATGTGGTGAATAACATTTATTGATTTCCGTATATTGAACCAGCCTTGCATCCCAGGGATAAATCCTACCTGATCATGGTGCACAATTTTTTTGATATGTTTTTGTATCCGGTTCGCCAGAAGTTTATTGAGGATTTTTGCATCTAGGTTCATTAAAGATATTGGTCTGTAGTTTTCTTTCTTTGTAGTGTCTTTGTCTGGTTTAGGAATCAGGGTGATGTTGGCCTCATAGAATGAATTTGGTAGTTCTCCCTCTTTTTCTATTTCCTGAAATAGCTTGAAAAGTATTGGTATTAGTTCCTCTTTAAAGGTTTTGTAAAACTCTGCTGTATACCCATCCGGTCCTGGGCTTTTCTTAGTTGGTAGTCTTTTGATGGTATCTTCTATTTCCTCAATTGATATTGGTCTGTTTAGGTTGTCAATATCCTCCTGACTCAATCTGGGCAAATCATATTACTTAAGAAATTTATCGATGCCTTCACTATCTTCTATTTTATTGGAGTATAAGGATTCAAAATAGTTTCTGATAATCTTCTGTATTTCTGAAGTGTCTGTTGTGATATTGCCTTTTTCATCCCGTATGCTGGTAATTTGAGTTCTCTCTCTTCTTCTCTTCGTTAGCGTGGCTAAGGGTCTGTCGATTTTATTTATTTTTTCAAAGAACCAACTTTTAGTTTTGTCAATTTTTTCAATTGTTTCTTTCGTTTCGATTTCATTAATTTCAGCTCTGATTTTAATTATTTCTTGTCTTCTACTTCTTTTGCTGTTGTTTTGCTCTTCTTTTTCTAGGATTCTGAGTTGAAGTATTAGATCATTTATTTGTTGGTTTTTTCTTTTTCTAACGAATGAACTCCAAGCAATAAATTTTCCCCTTAGAACTGCTTTCAATGTGTCCCATAGATTCCGATATGTTGTGTCTGCGTTTTCATTTATCTCTAAGAATTTTTTAATTTCCTCCTTGATGTCTTCTATGACCCATTGATCATTCAGTAACCTATTGTTCATTCTCCAGGTGATGCATGGTTTTTCCTTACTTCTTTTATCGTTAATTTTCAATTTCATTCCATTATGGTCAGATAAGATGCATGGTATTATCTCTACTCCTTTATATTGTCTAAGAGTTGCCCTGTGACATAATATATGATCTATTTTTGAGAAGGATCCATGTGCTGCTGAGAAAAAAGTGTAACTGCTTGATGTTGGGTGGTATATTCTATATATGTCAATTAAGTCTAGGTTATTAATTGTATTATTGAGCTCTACAGTTTCCTTATTCAACTTTTGTTTGGAAGATCTGTCCAGTGGTGAGAGAGGTGTGTTGAAGTCTCCCATGATTATTGTATGGTGGTCTATTAGACTCTTGAACTTGAGAAGAGTTTGTTTGATGAACATAGCTGCACCATTGTTTGGGGCATATATATTTATGATTGTTATGTCTTGTTGGTGTATGGTTCCCTTAAGAAGTATGTAGTGTCCCTCTTCATCCCTTTTGATTAACTTTGGCTTGAAATCTATTTTATTTGATATGAGTATGGACACTCCTGCTTGTTTCCGAAGTCCATATGAGTGATATGATTTTTCCCAACCTTTCACCTTCAGTCTATGTATGTCTTTTCCTATCAAATGTGTCTCCTGAAGGCAGCATATTGTTGGGTCTTGTTTTGTGATCCATTCTACTAGCCTGTGTCTCTTAATTGGTGAGTTTAAGCCATTAACATTTAGGGTTATTATTGCGATATGGGTTGTTCTTCCAGCCATATTTGTTTATTTATGTTACTAAACATGGTTTGTTTTCCTCTTTGATTATTCCCCCCCCTTTACTGTACTACCTCCCGCTGTTGGTTTTCATTGATATTTTCCATTTCCTCTTCCTGTAATATTTTGCCAAGGATGTTTTGAAGAGATGGTTTTGAAAAGCACGGCACAGTAATGTTCCTCAAAAGAAGGAGTTGAAACTTTAGTTGGTTTTCAGGTCAGCATTTCTAGACTAGTACAAACCCTCCTAATCCTGATCTCTCCTTAGTCCTATGATTTCTTTAAGTGTCCCCTTTGCTCCTGTTCATGGAGTCATGTGTACAGAAATTATACCTGGTTCTATTGAACTCTACTTAATTCTTTCTCACCTCTGTGCTCCTTTTGCCAAGTCACTCCTCAACACTTACTGTAACCCTTTAAATTTTTTGTCCATTTTCATTTAAAAATCTCTTTCAAAAATTGAACCATTTCTCATGCAGATACAGTCTTCTTGATCTGCTATTAATCCCCCACTACTGACATTGTAAGTTATAGAAATGTACACTTCCAGACCGTTTTCAGATTTTTGATTTCTGTATATCTACTGTCTGTCTATTTACAAACATAACATGGTATTCTGAAAGTATCGTTCTGCTTTTGGAGCTCTACATTGTGTTTTTCAGAAGCAGGCCTATTACACAGAGATGAATCCATGTTACCTGGATTGAGGTCAAACCGGAATGTGCACTCTGATTCCCATGATATTGTTCTACCTACTAATGGACAGTTCAGTTATATCCAGACCTCACCACCTCCCCCATTAAGTAAAACCCTTGTGAAGAGACATGTAGATGCCTTTATGAACATATTGATAATTTTTCATGGCAGTGTTTTCCAAAAACCAGTTAGTAAAATCAATTTAATCCTTTGCAGCCTGAAATTACCTTCATTCCAGTTTAGTGGAATAAGAACCACAGTATATCAGCAACAATTCTCCAATAGTAGTTCAGGCAGATCATTCTAGATAACAATCAGTGCCGGATCGTCCATGTATTTTACACAGCCCATGACAGGGGACATCCGTCCACTCGTTTAGAACAACTGATGTTTTATGCTGGCAATTTAGGTTTATTGAAAGGAGTGATTAGAAAACAGTTGAGACAGACTGATTAGATTCAGTATGTATGTTGGCTTTGTTTTTCGAGGCCTGAATTTTTCACATTTCAATTAATTGTAGGTTAAGTATCAGGCAGATTCTTCACTGGGCTTCAAATGTGATAAAGTTGCTTCTTATTTTTAAGAAGGCCGTTGCAATCCTGCATTTATTTTACACCTCAGTGCTTGTTTCACACACAAGCACACACACCCACACACCACACACATCAACAAACACACAAACACATAATTAGAGCACATTTAACACTCAAATAAAGCTTTACCTACTAACTCATAACTAGGGTATTTTTTTAATAAGTATTGTGTCTTGGTCTCTACTGGGGAAACATTGTTCAATGTGAGTTCTCTGGTTTGTTGTAGGGCAGTGAATGTTCACTTATTGGCAATGATATAGAAATGGGGAGTAAGGGTTTAAAAGTTTTTACAGTAGGTAGGCAGAGTCAGAGTATGGACTCTAAGAATAAGAAATTGCGGAATTTCCTCTTTGTTTCTTCATTTCAATCTCCTAATAATTCATGTATATTTTCCAAAAGTCTCCCAGAAAACAAGGACTAGGTCAATCCACATATCCATGAACCATAGCAGAATGCGATTCTGAATTTCATATAAACAGTCATAAAATCAAAAAGATAGGTGCTGGGGTTTTGGCTCAGCACTAGAGTGCTGGCTTCACACTTTCAAAGGTCCTGAGTTGGATCCCCAACACCATATGTGAAAGGAATGAATGAACCAATGCATGAGTGTATGATGAATGAATTAAAGGTATAAGGAGGAGGAGGAGGAGGAGAAATAGAAGAAGATGATGAGTAATTTGACAGAAGGGAAAAAGGGGAGGAGAGTGAGTTTAAAGTGTGGTTTCCAATTCCCAAGCGTTAAAGTACAGCAGATGGGATAGAGAGAGAAGATGGGAGGGCAGGAGAGGGGGAATAGTAGAGGCTAGAAAAGGTAGCAGAATACAACAGTTACTAATATGGCATTTTGTAAAAATGTGGATGTGTAAACAATGTGATTGTGCAATCTGTATATGGGGTGAAAATGGGAGTTCATAACTCACTTGAATCTAATGAAGGAAATATGGTATCTCAAGAGCTATGTAATGTTTTAAGCAACCAATATAAAGAAGAGGTCTTCATTTTTCTTTGTAGTTGAGATCTCCTGTTTCCCTGACATGTTTAGTTGTGTTCTCTCCTTTAGTCCTCCCATGCTCTAGTTATTCTGATATGGAAAAACTAGCTGAAATGCCCAACCAGTCTGTAAATCAGTGACAATTCTTCATTAAGCCCAAAGTCACTTTACATTTGCTACAGTCATACTAAATGCACTTCTTTTTGGGGAGTTTAAAAGATATTTCCATCAGCTAGATTACAAGTACCTAGAACTCCCATTCTTGTTTATGTAAGAGTGGCTTCATCAGATTAAATGCTGTTCTCTGGAATAAAATAAAATAGGAATAATTTACTCAGAAGATTCCTACGTAAACCATCTTTATTTACAAAATACTATCTTAAGAATTATTGTTTCATTGAGCTTCAATTGGAGCCAAAGTATAGTCAATTACTGAAGTAAAAGCAGTTACTTAAAAACTAAAAATGAGAGATAAGTCAAATTACATTTGAAGAGAGAGCAACAGCATGAGGTTTCTTGTTTGGTTCTGGATGTTGAGTAACAGGCTCATTTGCAGGTGGAAGGAACCCTTCAGGGAACTCACTTGTACTTTCAGAATGGGGGTGTAGAGGGCTGAATTCCAGCTGTTGGGGGAAGATTGTGAGGAAAACCCCCTCCCTGCATAGACACATCACATTGGAAATGGAGTGGGTGGCGGGTCAGGTGGAAAATAATCTCCAGGTTCCCAGACAAGTTTCCTGGGAGAGGTGGAGGAAAAAAAAGGTCCTCTTCTCAGGAACTGAGTCCTTGGGTCAACTGGAAACAAGGCACCTCTGACTGGAGGGAAAGGTGCCAACACAGAGCCAGAGCCAGTTGCTTGGTTTTCAGCATGGAGAGGTGAATCAGGCACAACAGAGTCCAAAGGAGGCATATTAGGAATTCTGTGTTCTGCTGGTCCCGATGCTCTACCACAATTTGAGTAAAACCTATCTTGCCTTTGTAGAGGAAGACGTGCACCAGAAGAATATGGTTGGCCTGGCGGATTGATCATCAGCCTGCTGGCCTGTTCCCCTGGAGGACAGAGGGGCCCAGTCTGAGAAGGTGCTCTCTGAAAATCAGTGAACTTATGACAGCTGGATTCTCTTCCTTTACTGCTAGTCGCATGGTCCAGAGGATTCTCCAGGGCCCCTTGACCCTCTTCCTCCTCCCACTGGAGTGAAAGTTGAGAGTGTGAGTGGACCACTCTTTTCAAAATGAGGATGTCTCCTTTCAGATGAAGGGTGACCTATTGGTGAGGGCCCATTTGGAGAAGGCTTTCTGCCCATTGCTGAGTTGGAAACATCCAGTGCATCATAGGGATCTTTTCCTACAAGTTCAAATCTCAGCTCCTTCTCAGTTAATTATTGTCTGTTGCGTGCATTTTGTTTCCTGAAATAGCTGAGGTTTCTTTCAGCAATCCGAGCTGCCAACTCACTGGCATGTGCTTCTTTCTCAGAGGAAATAATCTTCCCCAGACAGGAATGAATGGTACTCTGCAATTATTCTTCAAGTATTGAGCTCTCTTTCTGTAGGTCTCCAGCTCTTTTATTGTATGGCTCATCTTTTCTTCGACTTTGGAAAGTTTCTCCTCTTGTTCCACACGGTAGTTTTCCTCCACTCTTAATTTCCTGTGCAGTTTCATCGTATTTTCTTGATAGCGTTCCATCATGACTTTCAAGTTCTTCTGTAGGGTCTCATTCTCACTTTGCATCTGTGCATTTTCTGACTGCAAGGATGCCTGTTCAGTCTGCAGACTTTTAAGGTGTTCTGTAAGGTCTTCCGTGGTTTTCTCCACTTCAGATGAGAAAGTACATTTTTGATTTCTTCCTCCTTCCAAGATTTCTAAGGAGGCCTTTAGCTTATCACCATAAACCAGGTTCCTCAAAGCTCCTTTGGACTCATCCTCCAAGTGAGCACCAATTTCGGGTTCACTCGTCTTTCCCAGTTCCAGGTGACCACCATCCCTTTGGGCTCCCAGGCTTGGAGAAGATCTATCCTTCGTCTTCAGCAAGCATTCACTGAGAGACTCCATGTGATTTTCGGTGTCCCTTAGAACTTGTTCTCCAGCTACTTTAGAGTCCTCTAATATGATTTTTGCTTTATATTGGACACCTCCTTGTTCCCTCTGTGCTTCAGCTTCTCCTTGTATTGTTGGTCTCTGCGTTTGCGGAAGTAGGGATCCTTCATTCAAAACCTCTTTGATTGCCAGCTTCAGTTCTTCCTCATTCACTTGAAAGAGTCTCCAGTTTGTTTTGGCTTCAGCTATTTGTGATCTGAGGGATTCAGATTCACCTTGGAGGGACTGTATCCCTCTTGATAGATGCGCCATCGTTTCATCCTGTTGACCATGATTAGCCTTCTGTGCTTTGAGCTCTTCTTCTAGAAAGAGCATTTCAACGCCATGGCTGGATTCAGACCTATGCAGCTTTCGTAGGTTGCCTCCAGCTGTTGTGCTTCCCTTGAACCCTTCTCAAACCTGCAATCCTTTAAAGATGAGTCTAAGCCTTTATGTTCTTTTTCAACAAGGCTCACTTTATCTAGAAGTCCACATTTTGCCTCAATAAGTCCAGCAAGATTTAGAGCCAGCTTTTTTCTCTTCCCACGTAAAGCCTGCTACTAACCGACTGAAAAGCTCTCCAGAAATGTGAGAGAACAGCAAAAAATCCAAGAGCTGTACACATCATCAACTCCCAAGGAAAGCCATAAGGAAGATGGCCTGGCTTCATGTCTTCGGACAATGCTGCCACAACCCTGGGTGCTTCTTCCAGAACCACCCACTAGTATGGCTGAGAGGCAGCCCTTGGCTCCTCCATCACGCCAAGACAGCTTTGGCTCTTGCCACCACAACCACAGCCTGCCCAGGCAGGCCAACACAGGCTGTGGACACTCAGGTGTTTGGTCAGGAACTCCAACCTGCACCAGGCAACGGAGCAGACCACTGTAAGCCCCTTCAGGGGCTGAGCGTATGGTGGGTGGTGTGCGTATGGCGGTGGGAGCCATGATCAGGGGCTCCCAGGAGACTTGTTGTCTCAACTGCCCATCAGGGGAGTCTTGTCCCCTTCCCTACCCAGTGCATCCTCAAGTGCCACGTGTTTAGGTCCGTCCCACTCCAGCCAGAGAGAATTCCTCTCCATTCCACCCACCCCTTGATTTGGTTTAGGCCAGGCAAAGGCGGGGTTAGAAGGAAGATTCCATCCAGTCATAATAACATTCAGTTTGATGTCACTCAAATTCTAAAGCTGACTAAACCGTTCAAACAGCTTTTATGGCCTATATTGGTCTTTGTGTCCCTTGCCTTTTGTTTGAGTGACTCAGTCCTTTTTCTGCCCTTGTGCTCTCCCTATTTCCTACCTTCCGTGCTTCCTTCCCCCCTTCCTGGTTTTTCTCCTTTTCTTCTTCCTTCTTTTGTACCTCCATCCATCCCTCCAACTTTGCCTTCCTCCCTTCCAACTTTCTCTCTCCCTTCCCTCCCTTTTCTTTCTTGCAAGTGTTTGGGGTGAAAGTCCATGGCAGGCCAGCCCCAAGCTAGGCAAGGTCACTGCCACTGAGCTACAATATCCCCAGACCTGCTGCCACTTCCTATGCAAGTAATTTGAATTCTCTCTAAAGAGAAACTCTCACATTAGTCTAATTTCAGCGTAATTTCAGAAGATTTGCTAACATGGGCATCAATCAGTTATGACAAGTCATTTTTGAAAAGCACGGCACAGCTAATGTTCCTCAAAAGAAGGAGTTGAAACTTTAGTTGGTTTTCAGGTCAGCACTTCTAGACTAGTACAAACCATCCTAATCCTGATCTCTCCTTAGTCCTATGATTTCTTTAAGTGTCCCCTTTGCTCCTGTTCATGGAGTCATGTGTACAGAAATTATACCTGGTTCTATTGAACTCTACTTAATTCTTTCTCACCTCTGTGCTCCTTTTGCCAAGTCACTCCTCAACACTTACTGTAACCCTTTAAATTTTTGTCCATTTTCATTTAAAAATCTCTTTCAAAAATTGAACCATTTCTCATGCAGATACAGTCTTCTTGATCTGCTATTAATCCCCCACTACTGACATTGTAAGTTATAGAAATGTACACTTCCAGACCGTTTTCAGATTTTTGATTTCTGTATATCTACTGTCTGTCTATTTACAAACATAACATGGTATTCTGAAAGTATCGTTCTGCTTTTGGAGCTCTACATTGTGTTTTCAGAAGCAGGCCTATTACACAGAGATGAATCCATGTTACCTAGATTGAGGTCAAACCGGAATGTGCACTCTGATTCCCATGATATTGTTCTACGTACTAATGGACAGTTCAGTTATATCCAGACCTCACCACCTCCCCCATTAAGTAAAACCCTTGTGAAGAGACATGTAAATGCCTTTATGAACATATTGATAATTTTTCATGGCAGTGTTTTCCAAAAACCAGTTAGTAAAATCAATTTATTCCTTTGCAGCCTGAAATTACCTTCATTCCAGTTTACTGGTATAAGAACCACAGTATATCAGCAACAATTCTCCAATAGTAGTTCAGGCAGAAGTCATTCTAGATAACAATCAGAGCCAGATCGTCCATGTATTTTACACTGCCCATGACAGGGGACATCCGTCCACTCGTTTAGAACAACTGATGTTTTATGCTGGCAATTTAGGTTTATTGAAAGGAGTGATTAGAAAACAGGTGAGACAGACTGATTAGATTCAGTATGTATGTTGGCTTTGTTTTTCGAGGCCTGAATTTTTCACATTTCAATTAATTGTAGGTTAAGTATCAGGCAGATTCTTCACTGGGCTTCAAATGTGATAAAGTTGCTTCTTATTTTTAAGAAGGCCGTTGCAATCCTGCATTTATTTTACACCTCAGTGCTTGTTTCACACACAAGCACACACACCCACACACCACACACATCAACAAACACACGAACACATAATTAGAGCACATTCAACACTCAAATAAAGCTTTACCTACTAACTCATAACTAGGGTATTTTTTTAATAAGTATTGTGTCTTGGTCTCTACTGGGGAAACATTGTTTAATGTGAATTCTCTGGTTTGTTGTAGGGCAGTGAATGTTCACTTGTTGGCAATGATATAGAAATGGGGAGTAATGGTTTAAAAGTTTTTACAGTAGGTAGGCAGAGTCAGAGTATGGACTCTAAGAATAAGAAATTGGGGAATTTCCTCTTTGTTTCTTCATTTCAATCTCCTAATAATTCATGTATATTTTCCAAAAGTCTCCCAGAAAACAAGGACTAGGTCAATCCACATATCCATGAACCATAGCAGGATGCGATTCTGAATTTCATATAAACAGTCATAAAATCAAAAAGATAGGTGCTGGGGTTTTGGCTCAGCACTAGAGTGCTGGCTTCACACTTTCAAAGGTCCTGAGTTGGATCCCCAACACCATATGTGAAAGGAATGAATGAACCAATGCATGAGTGTATGATGAATGAATTAAAGGCATAAGGAGGAGGAGGAGGAGGAGAAATAGAAGAAGATGATGAGTAATTTGACAGAAGAGAAAAAGGGGAGGAGAGTGAGTTTAAAGTGTGGTTTCCAATTCCCAAGCGTTAAATTACAGCAGATGGGATAGAGAGAGAAGATGGGAGGGCAGGAGAGGGGGAATAGTAGAGGCTAGAAAAGGTAGCAGAATACAACAGTTACTAATATGGCATTTTGTAAAAATGTGGATGTGTAAACAATGTGATTGTGCAATCTGTATATGGGGTGAAAATGGGAGTTCATAACTCACTTGAATCTAATGTAGGAAATATGGTATCTCAAGAGCTATGTAATGTTTTAAGCAACCAATATAAACAAGAGGTCTTCATTTTTCCTTGTAGTTGAGATCTCCTGTTTCCCTGACATGTTTAGTTGTGTTCTCTCCTTTAGTCCTCCCATGCTCTAGTTATTCTGATATGGAAAAACTAGCTGAAATGCCCAACCAGTCTGTAAATCAGTGACAATTATTCATTAAGCCTAAAGTCACTTTACATTTGCTACAGTCATACTAAATGCACTTCTTTTTTGGGAGTTTAAAAGATATTTCCATCAGCTAGATTACAAGTACCTAGAACTCCCATTCTTGTTTATGTAAGAGTGGCTTCATCAGATTAAATGCTGTTCTCTGGAATAAAATAAAATAGGAATAATTTACTCAGAAGATTCCTACGTAAACCATCTTTATTTACAAAATACTATCTTAAGAATTATTGTTTCATTGAGCTTCAATTGGAGCCAAAGTATAGTCAATTACTGAAGTAAAAGCAGTTACTTAAAAACTAAAAATGAGAGATAAGTCAAATTACATTTGAAGAGAGAGCAACAGCATGAGGTTTCTTGTTTGGTTCTGGATGTTGAGTAACAGGCTCATTTGCAGGTGGAAGGAACCCTTCAGGGAACTCACTTGTACTTTCAGAATGGGTGTGTAGAGGGCTGAATTCCAGCTGTTGTGGGAAGATTGTGAGGAAAACCCCCTCCCTGCATAGACACATCACATTGGAAATGGAGTGGGTGGCGGGTCAGGTGGAAAATAATCTCCAGGTTCCCAGACAAGTTTCCTGGGAGAGGTGGAGGAAAAAAAAGGTCCTCTTCTCAGGAACTGACTCCTTGGGTCAACTGGAAACAAGGCACCTCTGACTGGAGGGAAAGGTGCAAACACAGAGCCAGAGCCAGTTGCTTGGTTTTCAGCATGGAGAGGTGAATCAGGCACATAAGAGTCCAAAGGAGGCATATTAGGAATTCTGTGTTCTGCTGGTCCCGATGCTCTACCACAATTTGTGTAAAACCTATCTTGCCTTTGTAGAGGAAGACGTGCACCAGAAGAATATGGTTGGCCTGGCGGAGGGATCATCAGCCTGCTGGCCTGTTCCCCTGGAGGAGAGAGGGGCCCAGTCTGAGAAGGTGCTCTCTGAAAATCAGTGAACTTATGACAGCTGGATTCTCTTCCTTTACTGCTAGTCCCACGGTCCAGAGGATTCTCCAGGGCCCCTTGACCCTCTTCCTCCTCCCACTGGAGTGAAAGGTGAGAGTGTGAGTGGACCACTCTTTTCAAAATGAGGAGGTCTCCTTTCAGATGAAGGGTGACCTATTGGTGAGGGCCCATTTGGATAAGGCTTTCTGCCCATTGCTGAGTTGGAAACATCCAGTGCAACATAGGGATCTTTTCCTACAAGTTCAAATCTCAGCTCCTTCTCCGTTAATTATTGTCTGTTGCGTGCATTTTGTTTCCTGAAATAGCTGAGGTTTCTTTCAGCAATCCGAGCTGCCAACTCACTGGCATGTGCTTCTTTCTCAGAGGAAATAATCTTCCCCAGACAGGAATGAATGGTACTCTGCAATTGTTCTTCAAGATATTGGGCTCTCTTTCTGTAGGTCTCCAGCTCTTTTATTGTATGGCTCATCTTTTCTTCGACTTTGGAAAGTTTCTCCTCTTGCTCCACACGGTAGTTTTCCTCCACTCTTAATTTCCTGTGCAGTTTCATCGTATTTTCTTGATAGCGTTCCATCATGACTTTCAAGTTCTTCTGTAGGGTCTCATTCTCACTTTGCAGCTGTGCATTTTCTGACTGCAAGGATGCCTGTTCAGTCTGCAGACTTTTAAGGTGTTCTGTAAGGTCTTCCGTGGTTTTCTCCACTTCAGATGAGAAAGTACATTTTTGATTTCTTCCTCCTTCCAAGATTTCTAAGGAGGCCTTTAGCTTATCACCATAAACCAGGTTCCTCAAAGCTCCTTTGGACTCATCCTCCAAGTGAGCACCAATTTCGGGTTCACTCGTCTTTCCCAGTTCCAGGTGAACACCATCCCTTTGGGCTCCCAGGCTTGGAGAAGATCTATCCTTAGTCTTCAGCAAGCATTCACTGAGAGACTCCATGTGATTTTCGGTGTCCCTTAGAACTTGTTCTCCAGCTACTTTAGAGTCCTCTAATATGATTTTTGCTTTATATTGGACACCTCCTTGTTCCCTCTGTGCTTCAGCTTCTCCTTGTATTGTTGGTCTCTGCGTTTGCGGAAGTAGGGATCCTTCATTCAAAACCTCTTTGATTGCCAGCTTCAGTTCTTCCTCATTCACTTGAAAGAGTCTCCAGTTTGTTTTGGCTTCAGCTATTTGTGATCTGAGGGATTCAGATTCACCTTGGAGGGACTGTATCCCTCTTGATAGATGCGCCATCGTTTCATCCTGTTTAGCCTTCTGTGCTTTGAGCTCTTCTTTTAGAAAGAGCATTTCAACGCCATGGCTGGATTCGGACCTATGCAGCTTTCGTAGGTTGCCTCCAGCTGTTGTGCTTCCCTTGAACCCTTCTCAAACCTGCAATCCTTTAAAGATGAGTCTAAGCCTTTATGTTCTTTTTCAACAAGGCTCACTTTATCAAGAAGTCCACATTTTGCCTCAATAAGTCCAAAAGATTTAGAGCCAGCCTTTTTTCTCTTCCCACGTAAAGCCTGCTACTCACCGACTGAAAAGCTCTCCAGAAAAGTGAGAGAACAGCAAAAAATCCAAGAGCTGTACACATCATCAACTCCCAAGGAAAGCCATAAGGAAGATGGCCTGGCTTCATGTCTTCGGACAATGCTGCCACAACCCTGGGTGCTTCTTCCAGAACCACCCACTAGTATGGCTGAGAGGCAGCCCTTGGCTCCTCCATCACGCCAAGACAGCTTTGGCTCTTGCCACCACAACCACAGCCTGCCCAGGCAGGCCAACACAGGCTGTGGACACTCAGGTGTTTGGTCAGGAACTCCAACCTGCACCAGGCAACGGAGCAGACCACTGTGAGCCCCTTCAGGGGCTGAGCGTATGGTGGGTGGTGTGCGTATGACGGTGGGAGCCATGATCAGGGGCTATACAGTGAAAGGATCATTGATACATTAACATTTGAACATATTTTTTTTACATCTTTGTTATCCTTTATAAATCATGATTCCAATCAGGGTTTTGGTGGAAAACATCTGGGATATCTCGCACGGTGATCATTCCTGATTTTACTTGCCACACTAAAGTAAAGGGCAATGTTTATCATTTATTTCTAAAACACCAATATAAACTTGGTCATATAGTGATTCCTCCTCCCAAGGAAATCTTTGTTTTCTATATAAAGGGAAGGGAATACACTTAATCAGGGGAACTTTGTTCAATGAGATATGCCCAGTTCACCATAGTAGCCAAAGTGATACACTTAAGCGGGGCACATGTATCCACTGGCAGAGTGAAAAGTCTCAAACTTGTCTAAATCATCAGTTAAGTCATTTGGCTAACAGTCTAGACCCAAATTTCAGTAAACACAACCTTGGACTCCATGCAGAAGGCTTGAGAACTTCTGCTCCTGCTGGGATAGCTGCTGGTCATTACCACATAAAACTGCCTCTGTTGCTGTATATTTCAAATTAGTATCCTTCTTCTCTCCTCTCCATCCCTTTGCAGACTACTGGTGCCCTTCCCACTGTGCATAAAATTAAGCATTAGACAGCTGTTTAGTAATCATGATGTGGTTTGTTTGTTTATTTTTGGAAGTGTATATGGGGGGTGTTTTTACAATTATCTTTATTCCCTGTAATTAATTTTCAAAGCATTAAATGTAAATTAGCCCTCTGCATGAAGTGTCAAGGCTTCCACCTAGGCAAGGAGAGAAAGAGGTTCAACTTTCTAAACTAGGAGAGAATTCTCTTTCATTCTGGTAACTCATTGCAGAGGGAAGGGCTAATGTTTTAAAATGAGAAAAGAAAAGTTTTAGTAGGCTTAATCTTTCTCAGACTTCATGTCTTTCCAAGAGCATAGTTTCTTTCTGTAGCTTGTGGTTTGTCCTTGGAGGACCAGAACTGGATGTTGTCATATGAAGTAAGCTAAGATCTAAATTTCCAATAGGTCAGAAAATCCTGGCTTGATAACCATTAACCCCAGCAGCTGGTTTGTTCAGGACTGAGCATGGAACAATTCCAAATGCACAATGAGTTCTCATGCCTGAATTTGTTTAGAATTCCATTGCTATTTCCAGGCAGATTTGAAAATTTTTCTCCGGAAAACAACACAGTAAAATGTAACTGGAAAAGCAATGTGAAAATTTTAATAATCGTTTCCTTTTCCTTTAAAATGGGCTGATCCAAATGATACAAATTGAATAATATATCCTGCCATGTTACATGCAAGTCTCTATGGTCACCCTTTCAGTTTCTCCATTATGATTTAGGATTTCTTAAATATGACTGTCGACAAGAAGTGTCTATATTAGCTAATTTGTCTCCATTCTTTCTCACCAGAGTGTCCCCTAAATGAAGTTAAAAATGTATATCTAGAAGAGGAGTTAGTCTAAGATAAAGTAAATATTTAAATACTGCATTTCTTACATCCCATCCCATGACTGATATGACTATGATCTGGTGGTTAACTAGAATGTCATTCTTACATCCATGGGGCCAGTGTCACAATCAAAGGCTGCACTTGTTTCAGATAAATTTCAACATGTACTCTTGGTGCTCTGGAACATTCTGTTGCATAAGTTAATTGTGAAGTTGTGAAAAAAAAAACATGGAACAACTGAAGTCAATTGTCCACCTTCTTCTTTTCTCTTATGTTGATAAAAAACAAGTTTCAGTTGTCTAAATCACACCTGGTACTGAGATGAAACTAGCACTACAAAGAAAAATGTGATCTCCTCTTTGTTTTCACACATGTGTCTTTAAAATTGTGATATATCAAGAAAGTAAACAGACAATGACAAGTCAGCTATAGGATAAAGATACAATCTCTCTGGGTTTGGAATATGAGCAAGTTAAAGACTTGACTGAAGTCACAGATCTTTGCTGGCCATTTGACTTCAGGAAGATAACATAACTTCTATGAACCTTGGTTTGTTCATTTATTAGCAAAAGAGCAATGTTAGATGTCTAGCTCCTAAGGTGATTGATTGTGAGGTTGGATTACAAAATATTCACTGTTTGGTTTGTATTAAGAACTCTAGTTGGGCATGGAATACACCTGTAATTCCAATGATTTGGGAGGTTCCCAAGTTCAAAGCCAGCCTCAGCAAATTAGGGAGGCCCTAAGCAACTTAGCAAAACTCTGTCTCAAAATAAAAAATAAAAATGACTGGGCATGTGGCTCAGTGATTAAACTCCCCTGGGCTAAATTCCTAATCCAGAAAAGAAAAGAAAAAAGCAATAGAAAACTCAACAAAGATTAATCATTAATGAATTAATTTTGATATTACAAAAAACTTCAACAACTCTGAAATACATTAAGTCTCATATCATCTTAGAAAACATTCAGTGCTACATCCATATTCATAGCAGCACAATTCACAATAGCTAGACTATGGAATCAACCTAAATGCCCTTCAATAGATGAATGGATACAAAAAAATGTGGCATTTATACACAATGGAGTATTACTCTGAGCTAAAAAATGACAAAATCATGGCATTTGCAGGGAAATGGATGGCATTAGAGCAGATTATGCTAAGTGATGCTGGCCAATCCCTAAAAAAACAAATGCCAACTGTCTTCTTTGATATAAGGAGAACAACTAAGAACAGAGCATGGAGGAAGAACATAAGAAGATTAACATTAAACAGGGACGAGGTGCGGGGGAAAAGGGAGAGAGAAGGGAAATTGCATGGGAATGGAAAGAGACCCTTATTGTTATACAAAACTACATATAAGAGGATGTGAAGGGAAAGGGAAAAAAAAAACAAGGGGGAGAAATGAATTACAGTAGATGGGGTAGAGAGAGAAGATGGGAGGGGAGAGAAGAGGAGGGGGGATAGTAGAGGATAGGAAAGGTAGCAGAATACAATAGACACTAGTATGGCAATATGTAAAACAGTGGATGTGTAACTGATGTGATTCTGCAATCTATATACGGGGTAAAATGGGAGTTCATAACCCACTTTAATCAAATGTATGAAATATGATATGTCAAGAGCTTTTTAATGTTTTGAACAACCAATAATAAAAATAAAGAAAATAAAAATATAAAGTTATATAGGCATATAAAAAAAGAAAACATTCAGAACAGAAGGGGGTTAAAATGTCTTCAAAGCCCACATTGGCAATAAAAATAGTGTGGATAGGAACTCACAGTGACTCAGAGACTCATGGTGACCAGGGCCTTGTATAGAGTACCTATGGAATTTAAAAGCTTAAAAACACTCTGCTTTAGCTTCCACATGGGAGAGAAAGCATTCAAACCTTGATTTTCCTGAGTCTGGCTTATTTCATTTAGCATGATTTTCTCCATTTCCATTAATTTACTGGCAACTGCCATTATTTCATTTTTCTTTATGGCTGAGTAAAACACCTTTGTGTGTGTGTGTGTGTGTGTGTGTGTGTGTGTGTGTGTGTATACCACATTTTCTTGATCCAAGAGGAAAGAGATGAAGGCAGTGGGGGAGGGGATCTCATGTCATAAAGATACAGAGAAGATCAGTGGAGTAGAAGTAAGAGAAGAAAGGGAAGGAAGGGACAGAGAACTAAATATGGAACAAATCTAACAGAATTTCATTATGTATAAATGAACAGGAAATATCTCCTTTATGTATTTGTAAAAAGGATCAATGAAACATAACTAAACAAATGTGCTAAAGGAGGATCAGTAGTATAGATGACAGAGAAAATGGGGAGGGAGGAGGGAAGAAGGGAGGTGGTGAATGGGGATTAGAATCACATTCCTTGATGTACAATTATGTCAAAAGGAATTCCAGGCACTAGGTATAAATATAATTCTCTAAATAAATAAATAAAAGGACAGTCTCCCTCCTCCTCTGCTTTCTTCTTCTTCTCTTCCTCCTTCTCTCATCCTTCCATTTTCTCTGCACATAATATGTACAAATTAAACAGAATGCACTAAAATGTCACAGAGTGGCCCACAGCAGCTGGTGTGTAGCCCCAGATTTAATTTCAACCCCTCATTAAACAGCATGAAATGAAGACCTAAAAAGGGGATCTTGACCAGATGTGTATAGTTAGTTAGTGGCAAGAATTTATCTCTCTTTGCTCAACAGAGTTATATTTTTCACTATGAGTAATCTTACTTGATAAAAAAAAAACAATTTTTATTTTTAATATTTAAGAAAATTTCTGCTTGCCATGATGCATCTTTCTGTAAAGCCCCTAAAAGCACACAGAATCATGCTTATGATTTTCAGAGTCAATTCACCTCTAACAGTGATTTAGGCAACATTCCAAGTAAACCTGAAGGAGGAAGGTGACCTTATCCTAAGATATTGTTCAATGGATTCCTACCCTCAGCATCTTGAATGCATTTAATGCATGGTTATCACACTCACAAAAGATGGAAGTTAAAATATTTGTACAATGTGACTCTTTGTGTCTGCTTTAATCATTGAGGTCCTTCTTCTTGCTCATAATAACTTTGCATTTTCATTTTTAGCAGGAAAAAAAGTAATAGAAGAAGAAGTTAACATCAGAAGAATTTAAATGCATCAAAGTTTACAGAAAAATTTGGGGATGAAAGACCTAACTAGATCCCCTAAAATGAGGCCATACTGATAAATACCTAACCCACCTTCTTGTTGATTTTATCCTTTTGTACATCTGTAAACTGACATTCCTAATGTGATTAGATTTTCAATTCACACAAGTTAATTGGGAGAGAGGTACCAGTCACTGAATGCTTCATATGCCAAGGACCACACTTAAATTAGGATCCTCCTTCCTAGGAAGGAGAGGCCATTATTCCCATGTTAAGGATGGAGAAACTGATCAAAGAGGGCGAGTGACTACATTCAATCATCTACCATAGAAGTAAGGCTCAAAGTGATTTCTGCCTTCAGTATATACACTTTATAAAACATGCTTAAAAATGTCTAGAATGGTCAGGATAAAATAAAATAAACAAAACAAAACACTTGCATGGAGCTAGAAAACTGATCTGCTTGACATGCCCACCTTTGGCAGAATGAAACCTATGCTTTCAGAAGGTTTCTATCAAAAGTTTAAATTCTTAATTGGCAGTAAACTCAAAACAGTCAATTAGTACCTTGGATAAAGAGCAATATAATTTCATGCCATATAAAAACTGAAACTTCTGCATGCTATTTTTTAGAAGAGAACCTTGATTTTCATCTTTAATACTGTTGACATTAAGTTCTTTTTTTGTAATAGAAATTTTCAAGGGAAAAATGCATTCACATGAGGGCTGGGGATGTGGCTCAAGCGGTAGTGCGTTCGCCTGGCATGCGTGCGGCCCGGGTTCGATCCTCAGCACCACATACAAAGAATTGTTCGCCGAGAACTAAAAAATAAATAAGAAAAAAAATGCATTCACATGAAAAGTTCACATGAAGAGAATGCAGTACTTAACACATACACATATTTTGTTCTTCAAAGCTATATTTGTTCTATAGGACTTATATATCAAAAATTTATAAAATGATAATGAAAGAATTCATTGAAAAGGAAATACCATGTTCATGTATCAGAAAATAACTGTGATAATACTGACTCTACCAAATTGACATACAGATTTAATGGCAAACAGTTTTGATAGATATCGACAAACTTATTCTACAATTTATCCAGAAAAGCACACAACCTAGACTAGATCAAATGATTCTGGAGAAGAAGAATAATGTAAGAAGACTCACTGTACCCAATGTTTGATTCTTTGCTGCTACATGTTGGTGGAGGGTTATATACATGCAACTGTAAAGGTAAAATTTCTAAGCTGATTCTAAGCCGGAGAGCCAGAGTTAAAGGGTAAAAGACCTGACACTGTGAAGTTTCTAAACTGCAAGGCTTGGGTTGTAAAGTAAGAGACCATTGATATGTTTATTATTGCTAAATTCCTTGGCTACCCTGGAGCCTTTGATCTCTGTAGCTGTTAGGACAATACTGGAGCTGCCCCAGTAAACATTCTCCCTGGCTCCTCTGGTGGTCTGATAACTTGGGACTCTGTGTAAAATGGCACGTAGACATTACAAGTCCCAGAACCAATCAGTTTAAATGTGCACCCCGCTTAGAAGTGACCAGTCACCCCTGTCCAATCTGTTCCCTCCAATGAATGACTCAGAGTTGTTGTTCAATTTTCCCGGGCCTCCTGACGATTTGTTCTGATGTATGCAAAGCCCCCCCCCCTCTCCAAAAAGTGTACTTAAGCTCTGCCTGACCTCTGCTCCGGGCTCTGGGCTGCTCTATCTTCCTGAGTGAGCCTGGAACCTCAGCATGCTGAATCAATAAAATCCCTTCTGCCAATTGCATGGAGCCAGTCTCTTGTGGTCTCTCCCTCCGACGCTTTGCTGGACCCTTACACAACAATGGAATGGTACAGGGAACAGAAGGGAACCCAAACAAGCAGTCTCATGATTTTAGACAGAGGAGCAAAAGTAAATCAATAGAAGAAGAATAGCGTTTTTGTCCCAAAGTACTAGAACAAGTGTCAAATCTTGAGTAAAAAATGACCTCAAAATGGATGGCTGTTTCAAAACGTAAAAATATGAACTGTAAAATTTTCAGAAAAATAGGAGAAAATCTTTGAGATCTAAGGCTAGGCAAGTATTCTTAGATTTAACATTCAAAGCATGATGCATAAAAAGATACAACGGGGCCATTTCAAAATTAAAAAGTTTTTACTATGCAACAAGCTCTACTTAAAGGGTAAACACACAAGGAACTCTCTACTCACCCTACAAAGAGAAGATGTAAACTGAAACAGGAGAAAATATTTGAATAGAATTTATCCAACAGAGGGCCAGTATCAAACATGTATACAAAATTCTCACTCTACTATAGGAAACAATAAGAAAAAAAAAAACATAAAAAATAAGAAAATGATATGAACAGATATGTCCTGGTAATTGAAAATAAAGTACATAAAAATATTCAACATCATTAACCACCAGAGCAGCATAAATTAAAACTAAAATATTTCATATTAGAAAGTCTAAAATAGAGAATAGATACCAAATGCTGGTGATGACATAGAAAAATGGTACCATTCCTATGTTGCTCGTCAGAATACAAAATGATGTGGCCATTTTGGCAAAACTATAACTCAGAATATACTTTGGAGTATACTTTGATAATTTCTTTTAAAACTAAACATGTAGGTACCATATGATTCAGCATTAGCACTCTTGAGATTTTATCCCAGAGAAATGGATGTTTGTTTTCACACAAAATCCTGAAAAGGAGTGTTCTTGGCTACATCATTCACAATAGCCCAAACTGGAAATAACACAGATGTATTTTGAATGGTAAATGACTAAATAGACTACTATATCCATTTTATTTGCTACCACTCTGCAATAAGAAGGAGTCAACTACCTGATACACAAAATGGTTTAGATTCCCCATGGGATAAATTATGGTGGGTGGGAAACAAAAAGACAATTCCCAAAGGCCACATACTTCATCATTCCATTCATGCACTATTATTTAAATGATAAACCTACAGAATTGAATAACAGATCAGTGGGTGTCAGAAGTTGGGCATGAGGTGGGGCGATTGGGCAGAAAACTAGGTGTGGCCATAAAGGGACTATTATAGGGATTTTAGATGGTGATGAAACTGTTCTACAGTTTGACTCCAACAATGTAAATATCCTGGACATGACATTTTATTCGAATTTGCCATGGTGAAAACTTGGTAAAGATTATAAAGGGTCTTTCCACATCACTTCTTACAACTGCATATGATCGACAATTTCAAAACAAAAAGTTGACTCAAATGTATTTTTCAATCCAAATATCTTCTCGATTAAAATTATAAAACTAGACAATGTGAACTAAGAGTTGAAATACCTTTTTTATCCTACTTATGACTTATATAAGTCTTAAAATATTTTTTAGCACATTTGGAATTGAAGGGGCATGATTTTTAGGAAGGTAAAAAATTGAGAACTCGGGAGAAATAGACTTGGCATTGTAACTTTTTATTTTTTTTTATATCTTAGCTGAGTGGTGGTACACAACAGACTTCAAATCATTGAGGTTGGAATGAGAGAAACATACTGGTGGTGGTGATGGTTATGGTGATCATGGTGGTAGTTGGTGGTTGGAGGTGGTTATGGTGACCACAGTGGTAGGTGTTGGTGGTAATGGTGATGGTTGTGGGATCATGGTACTGGTGGTAATGGTTATGGTGATGGTGATCATGATGGTGGTCATGGTTGGTGGTGATGATGGTTCTAGTGAGTATGGTGATGTTTGGTGGTGAAGATGGTTTTGGTTATCATGGTGGTGGTAGTTGGCAGTAGTGATGGTTTGTGACCACGGTGGTGGTTGTTAGTGGTGATGTTTTTCATGATTATGGTAGTAGTATTGAGATTAAGCTTTGGTATTTGTGGTATAGGCATACTCTTAGAAACCAAAGCTTTTCCTGTATATGGAAAGGAGATGACCAAAAGCTAGACTAAGATTATAATATCCAAGGTGTTTTATTCTTGCAGGTGCCCTTCACTTTGAAATTCACTTCATGATTTTTTTTTAAGTTAGATGTGCTTTGTAGTGGTTGAAGTGCATTTTGTTTTTGTGTTGTTTGTTTTTCTTAGGTATCTTGTAAAACTAATCTCACCTCTGACTATTTATTAACACAGCTTCTGCCTCAATCACTTAGTGGTATTTCCAGTCCATCCTCTTTTCCTAACTCTATGTTAAATATCATGCAGCTATACTGAGGGCTCTTTAAAATACCAACAATTTTTAGAAATTAAAATTTTAAGCCAGCAACAGGAGGTGATTTAACCCTTACACTTAGAATCTCTGTCTGCATAATTAATTTTCATGTACCTACGTCTACTAATATGCACTCTCAATCTCCATCAAAGGGTCCAATTTCTCCTTGAGGTAAAGAAAACAAAATTATAAACTTGTACAAGCTTGACATGCTCTGATTTAATATTTAAAATATAAAACAAACTTTGTGCATTTGGAAATAATGTTTTCTTTTCTTAAGCTAGAACAAGAGTATAATTTTTTTCTTTCACAAAATCATTACCATAAAATCTTCCAGTAGCAATTCATATATTGTGTTGTATGCTAATCGAGAATTAGCAGCATATCGAAAATAGTGACAGAAATGTACCCAGAGTTCATGCTAATTACAACGAAATTACACCTAAAGGTAAACTTATCTTTTTTTTTTTTGCTGTTGTCTGATTTTCACCTACTGTATTGTCCTGATATCTAAGTCAAGAAATAACACACAATGTGACATAAATTTGGTTTGCAAATATGCATTTAAGGTGGGAAACCCAGGAAGGTTTGATAAAGGGACCATTCTCTGTCTAAGAGTGTAGATTTTATGTTGCTATTTAGAACAATGTGAAATGTCTATGAGGTGCCCATGGGCAGGAACACTTTGTTAACAAGCTATCAAGCTTAACTGGAATAACACAGGGAATCTTTACTAAACAAACAGAAGCCAGTCAATTCTTGGGAGATGCTTGTATGTATCAGCATGGTACAGCCACAGTCATCTTTTTTTAAAAATATATTTTCATTAGTTGTTGATGAATCTTTATTAATTCATTTATTTACATGCAGTGCTGAGACTCGAACCCAGTGCCTCACACATGCTAGGCAAGCACTCTACCACTAAGCCACAACCCCAGCCCCACAGTCATCCTTAAATACTAATCCCTAAGCTGTTGCTAGTTGTACTCTGATTGTTGTGAGTCAATTCAAATTTTATAAAACATCCACTTTCTTCAAGGTCTAAATTCCATTTTCTTACATCTGTTCAGATATTTTTATGCAAAAACTACTCTACCTTGAATTTAATTTAAAAGCTGTGTGCTCCCCAAGTTCAGTAATTTGAAATGGTACAAAAAAATGCAGAAATTTTCAGCTTTCCATAGACTCTGAATGATAGAAGCATGTCAAGTCAAAACTACATGAAACAAGACAAGAATATTGATTACATAATTGCTTACCTGCTGGATGGGCTCCCCAACATAGCTTGGGAAACAAGTCCCTAAGATCAAACCTGGAGTGGAATTAGGACACCCTCTTTGTGTGTGGGGATTGAGTGAATTAGTGAAGTGCTGACATTTCTTCTCATCTCTAAACATTAACATGTTCCCAGGTATGGAGTTTTCACACTGTTGGATTTGCCTCGAGATTGTACTGTTAGAAGGATGACTTTGCTCTACAAAAATCACCAGCAAATGCTATAAACATTACTAGTGTTCCTGACCCATTGCTCACCTGAGATGTACCTGGGTTTCTAATTAACATGCGCTACTGTTCCGCAGGATACTCTCTTTTTGAGGTTCTCCCTTAGGGTCTCACAATGTGATTTTTCATGTACTGCACACTGACCATAATTCAATTCCAACTATCCCAACTACCTTATGGTTTAGCATCCCCTTAGTACTATATAGTACTGTATAGTTATTTGTAGCAAGGACTATTCAGTATTCAACTAGAAAAATGTAGGAAAATCAAATATCCATTAACATTTTTATTTAGTTGCATATTTTCTGGTAGAAAATTATGTGGCTTTATATATTAAAGGAAGTAAACTCATATCTTTAATTTCATTTTCGTCTTGAAATAAACAGAAATGTGACTGTTAGAACACTTTTTATTTTAATTAAAAGATATAATTCTTTTGTTATAAAGAATAGTTTCAACAGACACCTACATAATATTTAAGTTGTTTTCATGCTGTTGTAAGTAATTACACTCATCGTAATACAAATGTGGATGATCTCAAATCTTATTCCAAAGTATCTTCGAAATATAAAAATATCTAAAAGGTAAAATATGTTTATACATAGAACAGGCTCTTGATGAGAATGCATATTATATGTCCCAATGGAAATGTCCCTAATCATTTGAACTTCCTAGAATAGTGTAAGCCCACATTAAATCTATATTTTGAGAATGTGACCCAAGTATTTATAATTTATTTGGAGTCATTTAGAAATAGTTTTGTGTTTATTATATTAAGTGAGTATAACTATATTTCAAATAAGCTTTTAGTTTACAAGATTCCCAAGTATCAAGTATCTAAGTTAATACCTAAAATTTCTAACTTATGTCAATGCAAACTTTCTGGTTTTAATGATTACACGTACTAAGTGGTCTGGCAAAGGACCTTGTACTCATAGTGGCCCAAGATAAAGTGTCCCAAGGCAACTTTTAAATATAAAGAGATTTTTAGGGTGAAAATACTAAATAAAGTGTTTGATATCCATATTAATTTCTTAATTCAACAAAAAATGTGAATAGTAACAAACCAAAACACTAATAATGTTAGATATTTTAGAAAACTAATTGAATAGTGCTGCTATATATACTGACACTATGCTAGTTAAATATTTTATTCATAGATTCTGATACTTGTTCCAAGTCATATTGAACCTTTAAAATTTACAGAAAGTTAAGGTATTTTGTTACTCAAATAAAATGATCAATATCTTTTATTTATTTATTTATTTGTTTCATAACTTTTTATAACCTTTATTGAGGTAGAGTTGATAATAAGAAATTAAATATTTTAAGGTATACAATTAATTATTTCATGCATATGTATACTGAATTATTTACCACAATTCAGCTAATTGACTCATGTGTGTTGAGAATACTTTTAAGATGTACACCTCCATAGTAAATTTTACTACATATTATTGTCAGCTATACTCTATCATTGTACAATTGGTCCCTGGGGCTTATTTATCTTGCACAACTTAGATATTGACCCTTCCCGCATCATCTCCCCACTTCCTCATTTCCCCTGTCCCTGAACCATGACTTACCTCTGTTTCAGTCAGCTTGACTATTTTAAATACCACATACAAGCAAAATCACGTGATTTCTATCTGCTTTCTGCATCATGATTTTTGCACAGAGTATTCCAAGATTACTTCTCCTCCTCGGGTTCACATTGTCTCACATGGAAGGATTCTAAAATCAATGCCTTTCTCACCTTCAACCTATTATTCAGGTAAAATATGGGCAGTAGTCTTTGTTACAGCAACATCTTACAAAATCTGTTTTATACCCTTCATTTTTGGAAAAACTCAAATGATATTAGTTTTACAATGACTCAACTATAGCTTCAATGCTCCAAATAAGGTGAAAATGAGATCCCAATGGGACTTATGTCATTTTTAGACTGGGATTTGTAGTATATCTTGGTGGTCCACATACTTAGAATTTATTTTTTGAGGATTGTAAAAGAAATATTGGTCAAATCATAATACTAATTATCTTGGCATCTTCCATGAATTATATTTATAAACAAATATTTCTGAACTGTAGAGTACAATTTTATTCAGTTAATTACTTTAACCACTTCTTTACCCTTGACCTTCTCTGA
Organism: Callospermophilus lateralis; assembly: GCF_048772815.1. Taxonomy (NCBI): domain Eukaryota; kingdom Metazoa; phylum Chordata; class Mammalia; order Rodentia; family Sciuridae; genus Callospermophilus; species Callospermophilus lateralis. Next base: position 562,804 of record NW_027514552.1, on the reverse strand, counting down.
CTTTAATTTTATATTGAACCAAAAGGTTGCTTCACAGTGAAACTTTCAGAGATTTCTTATAAGCTAGCCTGGCAAGTATTGATGGGTACAATAAAATTGTATTAAACCTTTTCTTTATGACTGGTGCTGGGCAAGTCACTAAATACATCATTGAGAAGAATTTCATTTCCTTGTGGAGTTTCTAGTCCAATGGTGATGTCATCCTTTAAAAAAACAATCATTTGAATAACACTGATCATATTTCATAATTGCATTTGTCAGCAACATTAGAGGATATATTAGAGAGTATAATCAAATGCTGGTGTGGATATATAGTCTGAGGAGTTAAATCAGAGTAGGCATGCAGTGTTCAGGACTGATAGAGTTTAGCAAACCTTATTTCAAGCAGAGGGAATTTCACATGTGTTTCAGGAGGCAGCAAAGAGCTATACACACAGTGAAATCCCAATAGAACAGCAGGGTTCTGGTGACATAAGAGAGAGAGAGATGGCCTCTCCAGCAGAAGTGGAGACATGACAGACAGAGGTGGCCCCTGTGCAGGAGCCACATAGTGTCTGCTGTATCCCAAGGGTACTGAAGAACACCAGAGCAGAGGCTCAATGAAGATAGACTGATAGTCTACACTTCTGCCCTATTCAATGAAATCAGCTTTAGAAAGTGTTTGCCATCCATTCTGAGTCTCACGTTGAGGGAAATCTAAAGAAGCACAGGCAAAAAGAAGGGAAATACAGCCACAAAAGTACTTTGAGTTGTTTGTCTTTAGGAAGGAGTTGGTGAACATCCATTTCAGACTTAGGGTGGAGAAGAAATTACACATTTCACATACAAATTTTTAAGTAATGGTATTTTTTGCAGAACAATTTATTATATCTGTATAATGACGTGATACCCTACTACTCCAGTCTAAGTAACTGAGATGTATGTATTCACAAAAAACTGAGTCTACAATCTGATATCTTAGACTATAATTCTTAAGTTTAGAGGAAAGCGAATTTTTCAATTTTTCAATAAATTCCTAGTTGCCATGGGAAAACATTGCAATATTATAAATAAACAACAACCTGGGAGCTCCTTCTTCTAAACAGATTGAAAACAGCTGCTGACATGTCAGTGAAAGCTGAGTACAAATCCAACATCCTTCTGTACATCAAATGTTTACACAGATATTTAAGTGGCATGCTTCTTATATTATGTGAGTGGATAATGGAAATCAAGTCTATGGAAATCAATGGAACTCTATTATTTTTTTATTAAAAATGTTACTATATTATTTTTTATTAAACATGTTTCATCCTGAATGAAATTATGGTCTTTGGATTCTCTGATGTTCATAGGAGCACTTCTCTAGAAAGCTTAGTTTCTTCAAGATTCAAGTTTGCTCTAAAACTTGAAGTTCCAAGTTTTAATGCAAAGAGAATCATATCTCAGTTACTTTAAAAAGTCTATTAGTATCATTTTAGTAAACTTCTGACATTAGATATAACAGCTTGTATATATTGAGACATTATTTTTATTAAAAATAGTCATTCTTTTCTCTAAGATTAACATGATTCTTTATAAATTGCACCTTGATCTTTATATTTCATAGGTATTTGATGGGGCTTGGACTTTTTTCACCTCACAAATTAGCCATCAGCAGTTTAAAAACTAATCTTAACAGAGAAAAATTCATCTCAACAAATTAATTGCTGTCATTCTTCGGTGCTTGGTTTCTGTCTGTGAACTTATGTAATTTTCAACTTCTAATTATGGCATAGAAACATTTAGTCTCTCTTATCTCTCCTGTGGGTTAATGAAGTAGCTTTGGTTTTGAATTCAGACTGAAGTTGAAACTCTGACGCTCTCCTTAACTATGTATGTGGTCATCAATAAGTTATTAAATCACTCTGAGGCTGAAATGTTGTTTTATCATTAAGTTGGTAATAATAACCTCCCTCAAAGTGTTGCTGTGGGAACTAAATAGCCTAGAGCCAACCTGGCCCATTATAGACACAATAAACTACAGCTATTATCATTAATAATAATCAGGACATCTGCATCTTAAACTCCCCAAGTGATTTTATGCATACTAAAACTGTTTAAGGATCACTGTTCTAGAACAATTATGTGATTTATATGATAGTAAAAAAAAAGCACTTAACTGATATTGGGAAAGCAAAGAAACAATCTCACAAACCTTGTTGGTAAGGGTACAAAATAGAAAAAACATTGTAACAGTTTCTTTGAAAGCTTACATATACTTACCCTGAAGACCTATTCCTAAGTACTCATTCCAGGGAAATGATCAAATGTTCAAAATAATAATAATAATAAAAAGACTATGTATGCAAATGTTTAAAGCAAATGTCCTTTGACATGTAAATGGATAAACAAACTATGGTATATCCATATAATGAGATACTATTGTGCAATGAAAAACTATTAATGCTTCAATTAACTTGAAGGGATCTCAAAGACATAATTATGAGTGGAAAAAAGCCAAAATCCAAAGACATTGCATATAGAATTATTCCATTTACATAACACTCTCAAAGTGATTAAGTTATAGTGGTAGAGACAGATCTGCGATTAACAAGAGCTAAGGTTGTCAGAGGTAACATCAAGAGTTCCATTATGGTGATGGAACAGCTCTGCTTGCTGATTATGGAGATAGTTACTGAAATCCACTCTTGTGCTACTATGTATCAAAGTACACACACACACACACACACACAGCACAGGTAAGATCTGGAGAAATATGAATAATATCTCTATCATCACAGTATTTCCTGGTTTTGACAGTGTGCTCCAGAAATTTAAGATATGATCACTGGGTGACACTGTATGATGTGTTTGGGAGTGTAAGTAGTAAATTCATAATTTTTTGCCAACCCTTTATAAAGTCTTAGGATACTTTTAAAGCATTTAACTAGCTTATCACAGTGTCCAGACCTTTAGTTTTATTTGTTTCAACTTTTGAAGTATGGGAAATAAACTAACCATTTTAATGGTGGTGGAAACATTAATTTGAAATAAGACTATAGACATAGGATGTAATAAAAATGGAGGAAAAAAATTATTTAAAATGCTTTGAAGTGTATAAAAAAGATACTCCTCTACCAAAAATGTTTTATCAATACAGAATTAGTATTGCTGGACTCATTTTTTTGTTACCTGATATAATACACTTTTCTGTGTCATAACCACCATTTTATTTAATGAAAGTTACCAGTGGACTTCAAACACAAAAAAATGCTGATTATAAACTGTGGTCTTGATATGTACAATTAATTAATTTTGAATTGCAATTCCAAACAGGTATGGTACCTGTAGTGCTTTAAACACATCACAAGTAGTCTACATAAAATATTCTTATAGTCCCTCTTTATAAAATAAGAAATACTTGAGCCCTAAAGTAATTAACTAAACAAAATTAAAATGGACACTTTCTCCATTTTTATTTTGAAAAATACTATTTAGACCAATTCTAGTAATCTTTTGATTTTTCAAAAAAATTCATGTTGCACATTGTGTTGTTATTAAGATGTTAATATCTGAATTTGATGTAAGTGCAGAGAGGAATGTACTTTTTTAAACATTAATGTTGAAATAATGTTTTATAAATTCACATTATGAATTTTGTTACATTATAAAGTTAAAATTTTTATAAAGTTCAATTTTATTAAGTTGCAAACTTTATGACATTACAAAGCTTATTAAAATATGTAAATTTATCAGCATAGGGTAAAACTTTGGAGGACACACTTATGGGTTTTTTTTCATCTCTGCCTCTTTCACAGTGTGGGTGGTTCACATTATTTCAGCTCTCAGAGACTCAGAAATGGAAGACACTTCTCCTGTGATGTATCTGTTAATATTTTTATGGTATTATAGTTCTGGTTGAGGTGGTGGTGGTTAGACCTCAGAAACAGTTACTAACACATCATCATCCAATGATTAAGTACATTGTTTCTCAGATCACTTTTTACCTTTAATGTTCCACTTCATTCTGCAAACTCAAAAATAATTGTTCTAATATTAGTTCATCTTTTTTCCATAGATATATTATTATAAAGTATGTTTTAAGCATATATAAATGATATTTTTCTATAATTCTCGTCATGCTTTTTAATATTCTGACACAGCATGATGCGCACATAACTACATTGAGTACCTTGAATCTTGGCTTCTGAGTGCTGCCAAAGGGGCCGGTGATGTATGGCCAGCTCATTTGGTCTTTTCATCCACGATTGCTGATCACCCACATTGCTGCTGCAACATATAGCACTGCAAAGAACAAGCTACATATTTCTCTATGGACATGTGTGACAATTTGCCACCAGAATATGAGATGATAATATTGGCAATGTTTACTTTTTTTCCAATTAAAGCAATCCTATATCAAAATTTAGTTTTGCTATTTTTTTCACAAAATTTTTTCCATCTCTATATCTCATTTCTATCTTTTTTTCTCCAATAACATTTTTATGAGAGCATATAGCAAATCAGAAAAATCCTCATGATATGATTTAAATGTTTGAACCATAGCTATGTAAATTTTCTGTCACTCAAAGTTGAATGAGCTTCAGAAAATTACTTTTCTGTTTATCGATTTTCTTATCTGTAAAATAAAAAGAGAACAGTAATTATCTCAGGATCATCACGAGAATTTCACACAAGTTAATGCACAGAAACCTCTTGCCTGATTTCACAGAAGTAACATTGTAGTGTTCTTGTGGCATTGGTGGTGTCGATGGCGAGGGATGTTGCCAAAGGTGATGATGATGATGATGTTGTTGTGACTATGTTGATGTGACTATGGTGAAGGTTATAATGATAATACTTAAATATCTACCTCTGTTTATATATGTGGGTCTTGATATAATTGCTATGGAAAGTCATTCTTGCAATTAACACAAAAGAAGCAGAAGCAAGATAGGGAAGAGAGCCACTAGAGTGTACTTTTTATATAGCCTACTGTCATAGTTAAATGGAACTGAGCCTGCCGGACAAATCTGGGACACTGAATAAAACATGTACCTTAGAGTTGTCCCACCTGAGGTTTGAGAAAATGAGTATTTATAGACTCACCTGTCCCCCATCACTTTGTGGTTATAATATACTTCTTGGAATATAGTGGTTTGGCTTGGGATACAGATGATAAAGTAGTCAACTGGCCAGAAAAAGAGCTCAGACTAAGAACACAAGTATTGACAGCTGATAGTTGGCAAATAGATAGTAAAATGACCAAGGTGAGTAGATTCTGGCGGATTCCCTACATCTGCTGTATATACCCTATATTTTTCTGTGTATGTTGGGAATTTAACAACACCTTTTGAGTTAAAAATATATGCAGCCAGGCACAGAGGCACATACCTGTAATCCCAGCAGCTCAGGAGGCTGAGTCAGGAGGATTGTGAGTTCAAAGCCAGCCTCAGTAATGGTGAGGTACTTAACAACTCAATGAGACCCTGTCTCCAAGTAAAACACAAAATAGGGCTGGGGTCTGGCTCAATGGTTGAGTGCCTCTGAGTTCAATCCCTAGTACTCCTAACAACAATGAGATATATATATATATATATATATATATATATATATATATATATATATATATATCTTGTAGATAGGCTTCTTTAAAACTATTTATAGTTATTTTAATGTATTTTTTCATAACCTGTATTTTTAGATTATATTATTTTTATAAATAGAGTCATGTATCATTTAACAATTGAGGTATTTTGTGGGAGATGCATCACCAGGCAATTTCTTGATGGTGTTAATATTATAGAGTGTACTAACAGAAACCAAGATGATGTAGATCAATCACTCAGTGTGGCTTATTGATGCAATGAAGAGACACATTAAACACAAGATACATGAGGCTGGTTCCTTTCATGATGGCATATTCTCTTAGAGCAAACTTTATGTTTTATACATAGATGGAGTACACTCCACAGTAACAATTAAAGGTATAGTATAGTACACATGAAACCAGTAAGATGGTCATTCATGACCTTTATCAATTATTGTTTTATTTATGTGTCACAATTTTATGTGGCTGACAATGCAGTGAGGTTTCTTAAACCAGCATCCCAACAAAAACATGATTAATGCATTGCACTATACACATTATGATGGCTACAATGTCACTGGGTGGTAAGAATTTTTTAACTTCATTATAATCCTATGGGACCACCATTGTATATGCCATCTGTCATCGATCAAAATGTTATTATGCAATGCAAGACGGTCCTCTATAAATTCCATCTGTATCTGTTGCTACAGTGAATCAACAAATGATTTCTCATTGCTTGATGTCACAGAAAACATGGTTGAGGATTGTGCTTTCCATTAACAAGTAGCATTTTAAACATTCAAAAGGAAATAGGTAAACCAATTCAAATTAACAGGTCTCACATATCCAAATCTGTACAGAGCCTAAATAATGTAATACTCCATAATGAAACCTAATGAATTTTAACCTATCTATTAGACTGAATGGCTTTAGGACCTACCAAGGTTACAGTATTCCAGAACCAGGGCTAGTATTTCTCACTGAAAATCAGTCTGCATAAGTCAGAGTCTTTTTTAAAAATAATCAATAATCAACAATATGAAATGTAATGCCAACAGCATTTGAAAAGCAAAATTTTATAATTAATGCACTTACTTGAAAGACTGAAGACATCATCATATTAAAAAAAGAATCATATAAATTTAAAGTTAGGCTATTCAAAATTTTTAGTAAAGAAATATTATGTCAAAGATAGATCAGAATCTAATATGGAAGTATAAGAAATTATCATTTTCTCCTATTTATCACATATATCTAATTAAGTATGTATTATATAATAAAAACACAGAGAGGCAGAATGTATATTTTTCTTCTATGGAAACTTCATAGGAGAAGGCTAATGTGCTTGAATCATGATTCTAGGAATGAGGAAGAGCAAGAGGAGGAAAAGATTCATGCAAAGAATGTCTCTCCATTTCTTGCACTTCTTTTACTTACATGCCCACCTTAAAATGAGACACACACGAGTAAACTCCAAACTAATTGATGCAGAATAGAATGGTATTATTTCAAATATCCATTATTTTTCCCAAAGAATATGAGTTAAAACAAACTTTGGTACTCTAAAGAGTACAGTCAGGTACAATAAAAAATAAAATAAAATAAAAACCACACTAATGTGAAAGATTAAGAAAACCGAACTGTCTTCTGTTTCTGTGTGGGAATTTGTTAATTACATCCATGTCTTTTGTCATATTTGTTAAATGTTCAGTTTGGCACTGCATGTGAAAAAGTGAAAGGGGACTTTTGATAAATTACTACAGAAAATGTAATAGATCATATTTTGATTTAACTAGAATTTACTGTGCCTTTGATGATAATCTGGTATTCATATTTTAATTTGTGGGTATGATCAGGACATACATTGTTTTAAGCCTTTCATTTTCTGTGAAAGAAAAGAGAAGACATAGAATTTAAAGAAGACTTATTATTCCTGGGATGGTTGGCCTGAGAAGATGAATAGAATGTGCCTTTTGATTTTGCAGCAGTGTTATTCTAAAATGCTCATGGAGGTCATTACTTATTCCAGAGTAGGATCAATCAAAGGGACGTAAATCAGCAAGGTGCAAAAGAGGAAGCCACCTTGAAATGGATTAAGTGAAATAATTGTGTGAACATATGGCCTGGAAATTAAATTGATTCAGCTAAACAAGTTATATTAAATAGATCAGGTAATTTTCAGGCATCTGGTCAGGTGATCACACTTTGAAGCAATTATGTAATTTGAGACTTTGAGAGAGAATGGACTATAAATCTATGGTTTACAGACACTGAGACAGAATGCAAAATGAAATTCAAGTTGTTAGTGATCTTTTAAGAGTTTGCCCTTTTTAAAATGTGCATGTAAAGATAAGGTGCTTCAGGAAAGATGTTATAGAGGTTTTCGAATTGTAATCTGTTAAACATCTAAGTTATTAATTTATTCATTTATTTTCTCTTTTAGAAAACAAAAACAAAGTTGGTGTTCACCAACTTTTGAGGGGCTTATTAACAAATTTCCCACTTTTCAAATTTCCTATTCTAGAATGATGAATCAAAGTATCATGTGAAATTATGATATACTTAAAGCAAAAAAATATATATTTGCTTTAATTTTGGGCAGTGGTGGTACCAGGGATTCAACTCAGGGGCACTAGATCACTGAGCCACATCCCCAGTCCTATTGTGTATTTTACTTAGAGATGTGGTCTCAATGAGTTGTTTAGTGCCTCTCTTTTGCTGAGGATGACTTTAAACTCACAATCCTCCTGCCTCAGCTTCTAGAGTGGCTGGGACTATATGTATGTGTGTGCCACTGTTCCCAGCAACTGGTTGCTTTTCAATGGATAAACTGTGTAAGCAACATGAAAATCTTTAACATGAACATATTTTTTCTTGGCCATTGTCCTGGTCTTTGAGCTCAAAGTAAAACAGAAATTTAGATATCATCTATCTTTATTTTACCATCTCAAATATTTAGATATTAAAAAAATTACAAAATTGTATTTGTTGACACTGTTCTTTTCTAAGTTTATGATATCATAAAGACATTTCAACATAGAGTATCAAAACAAGTAACTTAAATATTTTTATAAAACTATTAAAAACCTTATAAAATTAATCTTTTGCATGCTGAATAATATGAATAGCTATTATTATGTATTTTTATATTTTAAGGTTTTTTAATATTGAGATTATTAACTATGGTAGAAGAACTGCTTTCATCTCTCAATCAAAAGCTGTTTGAGTGAGTGGACATTTTTTCTCCAACATGGAAGAAATATAGTCATGTAAACTTCTTTCAAAGTTTCAGTTTCTTTATTACAGAATGCCCAAGTAATTCTTGGCAATAAAATATCTCTGTTCATTACAACAGTAATGAACTTCAAAGTATTAAATTTTTGTAATGGTAATAGGGTTGTTCTTCTGGTTTGGTTAGAAAATTAATTCATAGATAAGAAAGGAAAGAATTTATCCATAGTAGGTACTGTTTTGTACAAGCATTTTTTAAACATCATATTTCACAAACTGTCCTCTCATACATATTCTCATTAAGCCTCACAACAACCAGATAATAAACTCTGATATTCAGCACATGGATGAAAAGTTGGAGGCTCACGAATCTTTGATTTTCTGGTGTATGCACAAATAAATAAAACAGGTAGCCAGGACAAAAATCAAGATGACTTTTTAATTATTTTTTGGCTATCAACAAGACTATGCTACCAAAAACATGCAAAATTACTCATTTAAAAATTGGGAGCTGGTCAATTGAGAAACTTATCTTTGTGAGCAAGAGGAAAAATAGATATTGGATAAAATCTGTAAATCAGTAGTAGACTTAAGATTTATCTCAACCTATCTGACAGTTCTGCTATATCATTTCTCTAGAAAATATTCATACCTTCACTGGAGTCATCAGGAAGACTGAGTGATATGAAGGACAGGAGTTGAGAAAGAAGAGAGGTGCACATGGAGGGAGATGAGGGTGAAGATAAAAAGTAAACTGAGGTGATCACTCATGGTCATACTGGACATAAAGTCATTGGATTTTACTAAAGGAATTAGAGAAAAATAGAAGTATTTAACCAATAGTGATAATATGAACAAATTTTTATGTTGGTTACATGAGGGAAACTAGACAAAGACCAGTTGAGACACCAGGTTGTGGCAGTTATCATCCAACCATTATAGAGTTGATGAAATCCAGGGACAAATAGTGGTCATGAGTTGAAGAGGACTGGAACAATTTTAGATACTCATGAGAATCTAGAATAAATATATTATGTGGAATGACATGAAATTGTATTTTTCACTACTTTTGATAAATGAAACAATAGAATATGATTACAATTAAAAGTTTCTGTAACTTCATAGAAGCTAAGCATAAAAGAATTATCATTCAAAATATTCAAATTTCTGCTTTGAGTATCTGAAGTAGTTGTTGGATTTATTCATTATCATAATAAATGCAGGAAGAAAAACATATGTCTTTTCGAAGAGCAACAGAAATTTAAATGCCTTTCAGAAATTAAGTCCCACTGATCAGTCAGAATAATTAGACATGTAGATACCAGTTTCATAATAAGGATGGTATCAGAAGTAAACAGCACTTAGATATAAATAAAAAATTACGTGAATTGAGTTAGGACAAAGAAAAAAGGAGGAAAAATGAATGTTTCTAAGGAGAGAGGAAAGAAACCTAAAAGGAGGTAGAAATTTTTTCACTAGAAAGTAATATCAGAGGAGCCAAGAAAAGAGGATTACAAACAGGAGTAGCTCTTTTGTTTATTATCTTACTAGAGGACATATATAATGCAATAAAGCTAGAAAAAAATAATAAAAGGTAAACAGACTGGAAAGAAAAAAATGCAGATCTTTCTTTGTTGATTGTGTAATCATGCACATAAAACAATTGCAAATAATCTTCAGAAAACTTGTGGAAATTATGAGTTCAATATGTTAGCAGGTAAAATGTTGATTTTTTAAAAAATAATCATATTGTTATACAATAATAATAAAGAGTTGTGACCTATGATTATAAAACAATGATTCTTCATATTAACACAAAAATTAGGTATATATATAAAGCAAACAACCAAAAGAGTATATTCAACATCTACTTAAAACTGCAAAATACTAATTGACAATACAAATCAAAGAAATGAAAAGATATACTGTGTTTATTGGTTAGAACACTTACTATTGCCAACATTCACAAGATGTCAGTTCTTCCCAAAATGATCTGTTTACTGAAATTTCAATCAAAATACCAGCAGGGTTATGTTTCAAAGCAAGTTGATGCTAAAATATATGTGAGAACACAAGAAGCTAAAATAATCAAAATATTTTTGACAAAGAAAAACAAGTTTGTAGGACTCATATTACTTGATTCCAGGACAAACAACAGAGCTGCCATAATCAAGATGGCAGGAGGCTGTGATATTATCAAATATCAGAAGGGATAGAGATCAATGAAAAAGGACAATCCAGAAATCCACAAAAATATGGTTACCTCCATGTTTCTCTCAATTCATCTCTTCTCTGCACTCAAGAGCCTCTTTGTCCCTTATAAGGAGAAACAAAATGAAGGCTGGAGCACTTTTTTAAAAAAAAGCAAAAATAAACTGTAGAAAAGGTGCCAGAATATTCAATGAGTGAGCAAAGCTGATTATAGAATTCATAGATAAAAAATGGGGTGGAGAAAAGCAACTGCTGGTGTCAAAGCTCTGAAAGGCTTGGGTATTGCCTAGAGGATACAGAAGTGAAGGTCTTAAAGAGGCTCCTGGAAGTGAGCTGGGGGAGTTGAAGTACTGCCTCCCCTCAACCATGCAGGGAAGCAAGTTTCTCTCAAGAACGTGATGGCAAATATGTGTGAGGAGAGGCAGGATTGGGGCAAGGCAAGAAGGATATACTCTCCAGATAAACAGAATTAATTCCCAGGGGAAAAAGTGATTCCCAGTGGCCAGAAGAAAGAGGTTGGTGTAGAGTGCATCTGCTGGGACTTCAGCAGAGGTGAATGGAAAATGAAGTGAGAGGTAAGGAGATAGATCTCCTAGAGAAGACTTATTACCTTTGTGTGCAAACAACAAGAATCAAAGTAATGGGAGGCATCTTTATATTATTTCAGAAGAATCCTGCTGACACTGTGCAAGTAAGAGCAGTTGTGAGCTGGGATTTCACAGAAAACTAAATAGGATTAGATTAGGCCCTACTACATTCAACCATGGCAGATACAGGGCCTGCATTCTTCTTCCACTCACAGCAGAATCCAGGGCAGGCATGATAATTGATTATGGTGTTCTTTCCTGCTAACACCAGGTTCAGCTCTGGAGACCTCAGTGTATCTGTCCGGGTAGGCATTCCCAGTTGGTCAAACAGAGCACAGTAATTAAATCTACTTTTATAAATCCTTATCATATTTTCTATAAATTTTCTTTCTGATTTAACCTTTCTTGTGGAAGACCCAAGCCTTACATTCCAGAGAGGAGGAAAATCATCCATTTATTCTTCAGTGTTCTTATTAGAAAGAAAGAAAGAAAGGAAGAAAGAAAGAAAGAAAGAAAGAAAGAAAGAAAGAAAGAAAGAAAGAAAGAAAGAAAGAAAGAAAGATGTTCTCTGTTTTCACTTACTTCTCTCACAAATATGGAACCTGTCAGATTTGAAGGTGGCTCTTCAAGTCCCTCCGGAATTCAAAGGGGAATATATTAAGCTTTAAAGAACTATAGGTACTTTGTTCCCAAAATTAATATTCTTGATTGTGTTGTAGATAAAGAATAAATTTATATTATTTGTTAATCTCCATTCAACTGTTCAGAACAAAGAAAAGTGCTTTGCTTTGGTGAAAGCATGTCTGTAGTACAGTTTTTATTTAATTACAATCTTCAAGGAGCATTTACAAAATCCAGCCCATCTACATTATTGCAGTGCCTCATTGTTCAGGGGATGGAGGCCAACTGCCAATTTTCACCTGGTCCTGGCTATGTAATTTAGGCCCAGTTCCTAAACACTCTTTGCTTTGTTTCCATGTCTAAAATACCACGTGAGGGAGATGACAAGGGCAGAGGTTTGTCATGATCATTAAATGTGAGAATAAGGGCTTAGGGCAGTCACTGGGCTCAGTAGCAGTCACAGAAACCTCAGTGGAAAGAAAATGGAAATTTTTCTCCTTATAAGGGACAAAGAGGCTCTTGAGTGCAGAGAAGAGATGAATTGAGAGAAGGAGTGATTTAGTATTTGTCTGAAATGTGGGCTGAATAAAGTTATACAGAGCTGTGCATTGCTCTCTTTAGGTAAAAATGGCAAATAATTAGAACTATCTAACATTGGATCCCTATCTCTGTACTGATGAGTTGCCTCTTGATGAACCATGAGAAGCAAAGGCTTCATGCACAACTATCATAAAAGCTGTGCATCGAGTTTCTGTCTCTCATAAGAGCTTCAACTGGAGGCTATGAGGGTCTTTATTACTCTAATTTTGTGTTTATTTTGCCAATAAGACTTACTCTCAAATTGTTGAGCTGTAATGAGGCTACTTAGAAAGAAAAAGAACACAGAAGGATTACAGGGATAATAGGTTATTTGGTTAGGACACAATTGAGGAGTCAAAATTTAAAGATTGTATTAAGTGGAAAGTATGGGTTTTTTTGTTTTTGTTTTTGTTTTTTGTTTTTTGTTTGTTTTTTTTAACACAGTTTGTTTGTTTGTTTGTTTTTTAGCACAGTTATTAAAAGCACACACTAGAGATCTGAGAAATAGATGAACACTAACTTTTAAGCCTTCAATTTGTGATATGCATTTCATACAATTTGGAATAATCATGAAAATATTATGCAATTGGCATTTTAAATGGTGAAATTGAATTTCAAAAATGTATATTTAAGGATGACAAGAGATAAATAGGAAACGGACCCAGATCTCTGTCAAAGATCGTGCTTCTTACTGCTATTCCATGCTCCTGTGCATGAACACACAAACCACCATTAATTTTGTTATATGTAATATAATAATATAATATAATATATAATATATAAAATAATATAATGGAGAAGTAGTTTACAAAGACTATTATTCGCTCTTGCTGATTATTTAAAAAAATCACTGACTGTTTGAAGGAGTTTCGTTTTATTTCATGTCTAAGAAAAGTAGAAATTTTGATAGCTGCATGAAAATTATTGAGAAAATATAACTGAAGACATCCACATCTTGGAAATGAATTGGAAGAAATGTTTTCAAAATAAAACCATTTTTCTTGAACTCAAAGAATATTAATACTTTGTATATAAGAAAATACATAAATGCATAAATTCAATTTTATTTTCTATCACCCTTTTTACTCTCTTCCTGCCAAAACAAACATTTTCTTTAAATCTCTCTCAAATGGATTTGTAGAATGAGAAAAAAAGTGAGCTAGAGATTCAATAAGGAAATCTATTAAAATAGGAGTGAGACTGAAAACTAAGGTGAGGAGAACAACTTCTATATAAAATTTTGTCAAATAGGAGCTAAAAAAATTCTAGCTAATTCACCCTTGAATACCTATTTTTCTAAGCCATATTAAAAAAGGGTACACTTATACAGCATAATAAGTTCAGTATTTCTATAAATATTTAATCTATTCCTTATGAATTATATTTGAATATGAAATATGAAAAGAGTACAGCCATTTCTATATTTATAGGATAATAATTTCCAGAAAACACAAATAGCATTGCCTTTGGACCAAAACTTGATAACTTTTAGTTAGAAATTCAAATCGCAATTTTGGTCGTATGTAGCATAAGTTTTGGGCTTCTTTGTCTTTACACACAGCAATATGTAAGTAAGATGTCCCGCTGTCTAGCGATAGAGATATAAGGTGTGCATTTTAATATGTCCGCATATTAATATAATGTGTACATATACCTACATACATATATATATTATCTATATTTAATTTAGTGTGACTATATGTGTATGTTTGTTATGTGCTTAATTGGTGTTTATGTATGTGAATATATATGTGGTTATATATTTATACATACCCATATATACATATATACACACACATAGTCATGACCTACATAATGGTGTTTTACTCAACTGATGAACATAAATGTACTGATCCTGTAAGTTTTTAAAGAAAGTAAGAAATTCTTATTGGTTGGCATTTTTACTGTATTTTTTATGTTGATATTTGTTCATACATGCAATTAGGACCATGTTACAATTGAATTCAGTACAGAAGGATGCTGTGCGTTTTTGTATCCTAGGAGCAAAAGGCTACATAATAATTCTTAGGTGTGTAGGAGGCTATACCATTAAGGTCTACATAAGTTCAGTCTGTGAGGTTTGCACAATGGTAAAATTGCCTAATGAAACATTTCTCAGTATGCATCCCCACTGGTAAGTGATGTGGGACCTGCACAGCACATAAGCATGAGCATGTGCAAACACACATGTGCGCACACACACACACACACACACACACACACACACATACACTAGTGGACAGCCAATTTGAATTAAATTAGAAATCTTGAGGAGAAACTAAAAGGATTTCGAGCTTTATAGTCTTGGCTTGAGGATTTAATTTGATGATGGTTTTAGTCAGCTTGGCAAGAGCTTTATAATTGTTAATGGAAAGTCTGCCAATTCATTGAAGAATGAACAATAATTTTATCTTGTGTAGTTCCAACCTAAACATAATTTTTTTATCATTTCATGCAGGTATGACTCTGCAAAGCTCAAACTAAGTCTTTTTTCAAATGTATTCACCAAGGTTAACTTTCTGAACAACCTTCAAATAAATTGCCTTATGTGAATTACCTACTCATCCTCCTACAGAATGCAACAGAATAAGCCGTGTTTATTAATTCATCACTTCAATATGATCATGTGCAGATAGAACTTTCTTCTGAAGTATATGAAAACAACTAAATGGTTACAAAAGTTCAGAAACATAAAAAAACTCTTAATTATCTTTAATTAGCTTATTTATTCTTAACACTATCCTGGCTTGTTTCTGAGCTGTAGTGGCAGAGATTTCTATATTACACTGTGACTTCTCCATTTCTTGTATCCTTGACTGTCTACCTCACTGAAGATCTTCTTCTACTCTCATCAGGGTAATAATAATAAGGACAATGAGGACACATTTTTTCTTTTGATGGCCCTTTATATGGTATTTTTTAAAAATAAATGTTCTCAAAATACAAGTCTTTCGATAGTAGCTGGCAGACATTTGAGAGAGAAGTTTTGTTTCATTTTATGATTCCATAAAATCACCTTTACATATAGAAAGGAGAATCTTGGGGGACTCAGAGTAAACCATTTAAACCTGGAGTCAGCAAATCTTTTTCTGTGAAGATCAAATATTAAACATTTTACCCTTTTCCAGTTACACTTAATCAGAAGCAATCAGTGACTGCTAGGTTTGTTAAAGAGCTACACATAATTCCTCAATGAGGGCATGTGACTGTGTTCCTGTAAAACTTCCATTAAGGACTCCCGAACCTCGAAATGTATATGCTTATTTTGTGTGAAAGTTTTTATTTTATCTTTCTGACCATCTTAAAATATATAAATCAATCTTAACTTGAGGACATTACAAAAATGGGCAGTGGCTGGATTTCACTCATGGACCGGAGTTTACAGATTTATATTGTAAATCTTGAAGAAGAGAAGAAAAGCTTCTGGACAGTAGTCATCCACATTCTAGCCCTCTCAGAAAATTCAAAGTGCAAAGAGGTGGCAAAATTAATATAATAAAAGTCTCATAAATTTCAGAAGAATTGTGAGAGCAGAAGGGATTATACTTTAGCCTGCTCGGGACATAGAAAGGAAAACCCAAACCTTGGAGAAAACTCCATGTCTTAACTGTTGGTAAAAACTTTATACCACTACAAAAAGTGCACAGAAGTGATTGAGAGAAAGACAACAGACCCAGGAATCTACAGGAAAAACAAGGCAAAAAGAACAGTGTACAGACTCTGGGATTGGGGGTCTCTCCATGAATGCCAACTTGCGTTAGGGAGGGTCAAGGAGAAGTGAAATCCACCTCTGCAGAGGTTTGAAAAGCAAAAGACTCAGAAGGTTACCCACCCATTTCTAGCTTGAAGCTAGATGAAACAGCGGCCTTTAGAAGGGATAATAGGGAAGTCTGAAAAGATTTACTGAGTCATCAGTTACCTAAGAGGGACTATGAATCAAAACATGGAAATGAAGGAAATGAATTTAGTGATAATAAAATGAACAAAGCTTCACAAAATTACATATATGAGGAAGTGAGGGGAAAGGGAACAAAAACAAGAGAGAGAAATGAATTACAGTAGAGGGGGTAGAGAGAGAAGATGGGAAGGGAGGAGAGTGGAGGGGGGATAGTAGAGGATAGGAAAGGCAGCAGAATACAACAGACACTAGTATGGCAGTATGTAAAAACGTGGATGTGTAACTGATGTGATTCTGCAATATGTATACGGGGTAAAAATGCGAGTTCATAACCCACTTGAATCAAATGTATGAAATATGATATGTCAAGAGTTTTGTAATGTTTGAACAACTAATTAAAAAATAAAAGCTTCCTGTCTTTTTCCAAACATATTTGAGCTTAGCTGAGGCCTGTATAGGGTGAGGCCAAGAACTTTTAAGCTTGTGTTGATTAAGTAAAGCAATACACTGTACTATTTAATGCTGAATATGGGTAATCTTGATTATGCTAATCATTATGTGTATTGACTTAAATGTGAAGCATTAACTTCTCAAAAAACTTTCCTGAAAAAAATATGCCAAAGTTATACTGATAATTTGAACAAATCTAAAAATAGCTTTGCTTTCTAAAATGTTGGCAGGAGCAGTTAAAACAGATATGATCAAATCAATAGTTTCAAATTGATGGCACCTGTGCTAGACTAAATTACATTCCCATCCAAACTCTCTCCTCACCCTCTCCCAAGGAGTTGGTGAATGCTATTTCTTATTAAAGAAGAACTTTGTGGATGCCATTCATTAAGGATCTTGAGATGCTGATGCTTTTGTGGATTATTCACCCAGGCTCTAAATGCCACAGTAAATGTTTCTATTTGAGAGAGGCATAAGGACACAGGATAACACCAAGGAAGCAATGAGACTCAGAGGCAGGACTGGAGCCATGTGTCCTTGACCCAGGGAAAGCCAGTAGCCACCACCAGTGTTTCTGGAGGGGCCATTTTAAAACCTCAACTTTAGCCCTGTGGAATTGTTTCCTGATATCTGCCTTCTAAAATTTTGTGAGAATACATATTCCTTCTAAGCCCCCAAGCATGTGGTTTTATGTTATTCAGGACAGTGCCTACAAACTTGAAGAATTCACAGTCTTGTGTGAAGAAATGGTATTCTGCTAATTTTTCACATCTTTACTTTTTTTAATTAGTCCATGTTAAATGAGAAAATAGATTTGGGGTGATTTATGACCCAGGATTAGGTTCTGCTTTCAAGATATCCCATCTTTTTGTAATGTTTTAGCCACAAAACATGTTTTTTCATAGAGTAAACAACTGTAAATTTTTTATTCTGGTCTGTTTTGTCTTCATTTGCTCTCCTTCCAGTGGTCCTAGTTTTGCTCTCTTAAGCAGCCCCCAAAAGGTATATGTGTTGAAACATTCCTATTACAAAATAATTTTGTAAAAATAATAAAAATAAAAAGTCATGTCTGTCTTAAAACTCCTCCCTATTTCACAATATTCCACCTTATCCTAGAAATCATTTGTAAGCAAAATGTATCTTTCATGTGACAGTGATCTCTGTAAAACTCATTCTCTGAAATCCAAAAAATAAAAAGAAAGAAAGAAAAAGGAAAGAAAGAAAACTATAAAATTGATGTCAATAAACACTTCTTGCCAGTTTATCTCCTGCTCAGTAGGTGTGATGGTGGTATTCCCAATGTCTGTATTCTTATTATATAAAGGAGGAAACAGAGATAAAGCCAATTTGTCTGATTATATTTAGTAAATAGTTGAACTCAATGTTGGCTTTCACATGCTTAAGTAATTAAAATTTTAACTGAGATCATGGTAGAGGGCTGTGGGGATGGGGGAAGACCCTTAGAAAAGAGGAATACTGAAATTCTTCATTTTTACAGAATTCCTTTTTACCTATTACATAACTATGATATATGACTACCTCATGTGAAATTAACAGTGAATTAAAGCTTTTTTTCCCAATGGAAGTTATTGTTAAATCCAGCATTCTGTATTTGTGAAAATGCTTTCTTATCTATAACTATGTATAATTTAACTTTGGATCCTATTAATTTTTAAGTGCGTTGATTCACAGATTAGATTTGCTACACACTTTCTCATTTTTAGTTAATTATTTAGCTACTTTTAATAATGTAATATGTACTGAAAAGACAATCTCAAGACACAAAATCGTTTTGCTCTTTGATACAGTTTCATTGTATTTTTATGTATTCCTTAAGTCTTCTGATTCAGATTTTATTTCAATGTTTTACCTTATGTAAAGTAATCATGCTATACCTAGTTTTTTAAAATTTTTATTAGTTATTGATGGACCTTTATTCATTTATTTCTTTATTGTGGTGCTGAGAATCGAACCCAGTGCCTCACACATGCTAGGCAAGTGTGCTACCACTGAGCCCCAGGCCCAGCCCCTGTACCTAGTTGGTGGGACTTTTCCACTTAATATGAAGTTGCTAAGATTCATCTACTGTTGTTCTATGTTATGGGTTACTTTTCCTCTGTAGATGACCCATTGTATAACGATTACCATATATTTAGCTATTCTCCCATTACTGTTTATGTAAACTAAAGATGAGTTTACAATTTTGTTGTGATTTTTAGGGTGCCTGAAGAACAAAACTTCTTGATTGTAATTAAACCTTCTTCTTTTAAAAACATTTTTCCTATTCAAGTTCCATATGATATTTATCTAATGTTCTCCGATGAGCTTGACCTGTTTTACATGCAACATTCTTGATGTATAGTGACTTCATTTTCTATGACATAAGGAGTTGGTTTCCTCTTCTTCCACGTACACCAAATGGTGTTTCCTTTTTCCAGTAGGTAAGAGTTGCCATTGTGGGACATTGGATTTCCAATATACAGAGAATTTGTTTGGATTCTTTATTCTATATCATTGGCCTATCTGCCAATATCATATTACTTTAATTACTACTCCTTCAAATATCATGAAATTTCATATTGTAGAAATTACCAGAATCACCCAATGTCCTCCTTTACCTTCTCTGTGCGAACAGAATATTTGATTTCACAGCTCTTTTCTTTTGATCGGATACATGGGATGAATTCTAGCAAATGAGATTTTGTTTGAAGTCATATGAGTCACTTCCAGAGCCAAGAAAATGTCTCTGCTCCATCCTCTCATTTCCTTTTCATGATGTCCATTAACTGTGTTTCAGACAGATATTGTGACAGAGGCCTAGACAACCTGGATCCATGATCAAATCTAAGGATCACCTATAGGACATATGTCTCAAAAGAAAAATATGCTTTAAATAAATAAGATATTTATATTTTGGAGTTGTTTGTCATTGCATTTTGCCACATGTGGATTTTATGAGTTCAGATCCTTATGGCATTTTACTTCATATTGAAAAACAGCTCTGTCTCTTCTCTTCTCTTCTCTTCTCTTCTCTTCTCTTCTCTCTCTCTCTCTCTCTCTCTCTCTCTCTCTCGTTTTTGTTTAGTTTTTATAAGTATAAAAACATTGGTGCTAGCATGAGCTAGTATATAAGGATTTTTTCATCCTGTGTTGTGTATTTCTATGCCAAAGACTTAAATTGAGGGTTGTTCATTTTTATTCGGAAGGCTTGGTATAGCAAGGGAGCACAGGGCAGCAGATGGGAGAATCGAGAATCTGATTGTCTTTGCATGAAGCATCTATAAGTCTTTCACTGTTTACCTCCCCCAAAATATACAGTTAAAGATTCAAAGAAATCCCCAAACATAAGAAAACAGGGCGAAAAGTGGTAGATTGTAATGTGTCACATAGAAAAGACTATAGATTAATAATAGGTAAGATTTGCACCCTGCACAGATGTTAAGGTATTTCTTTTATCTTTCTTTCTGTATACTAAATCATTTCGGCATACCAAAACACTTGTAAAATCTTTTGTAAAAACTAGAGACTTGAAGGTATATTTTTTTGTACTGAAGATCTGGAAAGAATAAAGACAGTCAAACCTTGGGCTGTGCCATATAATAAAAAGAAAATGTACATGAATGACGTAGTTTAAATGAATCTCTTAGCAACCAAATTGGGACAGTATATGTTTCCACTGTGTATTTTGGCTTTCCAGATTGAAACCTTACGGACTTATGAATAACTATGATGCTATCACTGACAAAATTCACTTTTGTGAGAAAACTATTCTAATTTCATAATAATAAAAATATTTTGAATGAATTGAAACTTTTCTGAACTCCAGGATTTATGCTATAAAAATCCTGTTGCCATAATACTTGCCTACAGCTAGATATTTAAGTTATCATACTTAACACTCATTTAAATTGAGTATAATTATATGGCTAGACTCTAAAAACTTTTACCCTTACTTAACCCTTAATTTTCAAAAACATAATTATCCACAATAAATTTAGTTGGTGATCTGGATTATTGTCTATAAAAATAAAATTTATATGCTTATTAATCTGATTAGAAGAGAATCACTTGCACAATTATTAACATAGTGAACAATTTCGTGAATTTGAAATAGGATCTCTGAATTTTTAGAGCCGTGCTAAAGTGTGCTAGAATCACCTACTTTAAGATGTTGCCCGAGTTCTCATATTTACAGTAGCCTGGCACTTTAAAA
This sequence comes from Callospermophilus lateralis, assembly GCF_048772815.1. Classification (NCBI taxonomy): domain Eukaryota; kingdom Metazoa; phylum Chordata; class Mammalia; order Rodentia; family Sciuridae; genus Callospermophilus; species Callospermophilus lateralis. Next base: position 541,460 of record NW_027514552.1, on the reverse strand, counting down.
AATATAAATGGGATTCTTCTTTTCACATATCAGAATGACAAAGGTGAAGTTTGAAAAATCTGAAAATAGAATGCTAGCAAATGTGTAAAAAAAAAAATCCGGTGCTTTCATACATATTGGGACAACAGTAAATGAGGCAATTTTAAGGGCTATTAAATAATACGTTTAAAATTTTTAAATCATCAAAGCATTGACTAGTAATTTCTTTTCCTGAAAATAATCAAACATATTTTCTTCTTTTAGTGTTCATAGGAATGTTCAAGATTTATTCTGGCAGTGTGTAAATAATAAATGTCCTTAAGGGCACAGCAAAATTACATCGAATCTTACTCTTTAGTCATGGAGGAAAAGAGTCAGACACCCATATGGATTGATATACATGATCTCTAAAAAAAAAAAAAATTTAAGTAGGGTGCATACTCTGATTTGATTTGTGTATTTTGAAGAGTCGTTTTGTGTATGCATAATATACACACATATTTATATGTTTTGCATATGTAGACCATGTCCAAATATCCAGAAATGATTTGTAACAGTAGTTGCCATTGGTAATGGAGATTCAGAATCCAGATGAAAAGGACTTAACAGAAAAATTTGTTGTTGTTTTTCATTTCAAACGTCTTTATGAAATCAAAATAAAAAGAAGGCACTTTTAGGTTTTAGAGCCTGCAGCACTAAAATACAACAATGAATATACAGATTGTCTTACATATTGTTCTGAGTGATACAAAGACCCTCTCCCCATCATACCAGTCCCATCTAGTTTTCAGTGATGTTCACCTACCTCAATTCTAGATTGACGATCAGAGCAAATTCTACTGAAGAAGAGTACCAGTTATCTAAATATAGTCATTTTTTATGTATATAATTTTCTAAGTTATTCTAGGCAGTCAAATTAATTTTATTTTTCCAAAAATTAGATTAATATGTATACTTGAGAGATATTCACACCTCCCCCCTCTTCCCAGGTGTCTGATCTTCTATCTTTGATCCGCCATGTTTTATTCCTTTTTTATTCTGAAAAAAATATGAAAGACTTTTGCCAAGCAATCTTACAGCCAGGAACCAATGCTGTGAGACTGGAAGCCTGCCCCATGCAGTAAAAATAAGATTGTATCATTAAATTGGGCTCTCAGGTATTTGCCAACCTGGGTAATGATGTCTCTCTGGGACACCTGCCCTTTTGGAAGCCTCCCACCCAGGCACGAGTCAGCAATCACAATTAGTGTGAAGTGGAATAAGAGTGCCAAGTCTCCAAAAGCAAATGCAGAAGAAATACAAGGAGGTCTGAAATACAACTCGGTGAGCATTCACAATCCTCAAGGCAAAAACTGTTCCAGTCCTAAAAGGGAAAAAACCAATGGAAGATTGACTGCTAAGCTAGATTCTCTGTGTGGGTATGCTTGATGGCTCTGTCATTCTTTCAACCATTTCAGAGTGTGCCTGATGTCATTCTCTCCTCCTGAGCAGTGTCATGAGCCTTTCCCCAGGTGCTCATGGCAGGGAAAAGTGACACAGAGTTAAAGACTCCTGTTGAGGTTAACTAGAATAGGGTTCATCCCTTACTGAAAAGTATGAAGAAATAACATAACATAAAGGAGAAAATAAAATGGCTAAAGCTATTTGACTGAATGTATACCAAGAAATTTTCAGGTAACAGATACCTGTAAGTGGAGTGGGAAGGTAGGTCTGCAAAATTTCAAATCAGTATATTTCTTCCTTTAATCATACTAACCAAGCAGGCTAGGCATCTTGAAGTTATCTCTCTTGGGTTGCATCCCTTCTAATTCAACTTCCTGTTTGTCATGCTGCATAAGCTTTCTTGGGTCTCTTGTAGCTCCATCTCACTATAGCCTGGACTGTGATAGATGGAGGCTGAGATTTGGGTGACCAAGTTTATCATTACTTGTTGATAGGAGGACAGTATTTCTACTTAAGTGTTAGTTTAGACCCATCTGGAACCGTAAAAAGATATGGTTGTTTCATGATTTATATCTAGGAACTAGTTGGTCCACATTCCTATTTGGCAATGCCATCTAATCAATGTGTCTACTGCAAAGACAGACACCAGACTGTGGAGTGTCCACCTTGCCACTTTTTGTGGCTCTTTGATAACTTCAGATGGATCATATAGAAGCACCACAGATGCAACAGCCTTGTCTATTAACACTTTGGATTTAAACATTCTCTTCCTCCTTCCTGATTGAAACACATAGAATGCTGCTACCCCAATCATACAAGCTTTTACGTTGTGGTTAAATTAGTTCCCAATTGAATGTTAACATCTTCTGTTTTTTTACCACATAAGTGCCATTATTGAAACTCCTTAAAATTATAGACACCAAAACTATCAATGAAAAAAAAATCTTGTCAAAATGGGCTTACAGGTGGACATTCTACTTACTCTCTCATGCATTTAATTGAATTCTGTGCAATTTCATGTGCATTATAATAGACTTCTTTTACACCATCAGGAAACAAGTTTTAAAACATGTGCCATGCATTAAACATCACATAAATATTCAGCAAGGGAAAGAAAAACAGTTCTAAAGAAGTATAGTAATTTTACACTCTCTGGTTTTTAATAAATTTTTACAGCAATCCTAAAATGCATTAGCAAGTCCCAGTTTATTGTCAAGTTTCTGCAAAACATCCCTCAATGACATGTCAAATCTTTACCACAGCAGCTGAACCCTTAAAGCTGTCCTCATTGGCAAGAATCTTGTCAGATTAAATTGCCAGCTCTTGTCAAAGTAAAGATATAGGATCTGATCATACTCTCCTGATGAGGGCATGTGCTGTCCTTACACTATGGCTGCACTGTAAATTCCTGGGACATCCCAGTAACCTCAGTCTTTGAGCATATAAAGGGAATTTATTGACCTTTCAAAAGCATGATCCTCCCCTGAATGAAATATCTAATCATCTTAACAATATGACCCTTATATCTGTGTTCTTATTGTATAACATTTATCAACACCTTTGCCAGGTAACTTAGAGGATTGCACATGCTTTGTTTTCTACCCCTGTGTAGAAAACAAATTAAATGTCATGAATGTGTGTCTCTCAAGAAATTATTTTCTATTTCATCTATAGAGAATATTCTATGTATAGAATAATTTCTGTTTTCCCTTTGGTGCTTACTATTTTTGTTTTGACAGTAATACACACACACACACACACACACACACATGCACAAGGCAAGATGACAACCTATTGTCAGGAATGGCACTCGGAGTGCCAAACTTCCAAAGACCCAACATAAAATGAATTGTGATTTTTCCTGAAGTATGTCGTTTCTTCACTTCAGGAAATATTGGATATGTCATAAGACAGGATGTGATATGGTACTATGACTTTCCACTTACATTCGGGGCATTCCATTTTTCTTTAAAACAAATAAATTGAACATTGTCCACAATTGTAAAGAATAGCTCCACTCTTAAAAATCCAGGATTCCAACTAGCACATTTTACATGCCTCATTGAATGTTCGAAGATTGGTCCTATTTCAACAGCTGAAACAGTTTTTGCATTATGGCAGCAAACTTTAACTTCCACATTTACCAGTCATCTAGGATTGCACTGTCCGTGGTAATTTGAACAGGCAGAAAGAGCATTGCTGTATTAAGAGAGAGAGTGAGGTTATGTTGGAAAGTACATATTATCTCTCTTAAAATTTTACTGAGTCACAAATATTTCATTAATACAATGCATTCTGCTCAAATCAAGATAAATTGATGTCACCCATCAATTAAAGTTCAGCATAGTCTTAATTACTAAAATAGTGCCCAAATATTTTCTTCAAAATGAATCTGGGAATATTTTGTGTCAATATTTTCAATATTATCAAATATTAAAGGTTTTAATTATAAGCATTCATTTTAAAACTATTTCTATGTAAATTTATTTTATAAGGGAGATTTTGCATGCATCATTAATGAGTCCAAAAGAGTAAAACTCACTTGTTGGAATTTGGATTTATCCATAAACTTAGGGAATTGGGGGCTTGTTTTCATTCTATTCCATTATAGTGTTAGCGTTTAACTCAAATATCTATCAATTTCCTATACAAATGTTATCATGTTTAGATCCCTAAAGGCTTATTGTACATTTGAAAACTGACTCTGTAGTGTATTAATTTTGCCACAATAGAGAATTTATATTCTTTTAGATCTGACATTGTCTTGATTGATCAAACCACAAAAGTAAAATAGCATATATTTCTGCTCCCTAGTTACATGAGTATAAATCTGACCTTTTAACAAAATATACTTTAAACATATTAAAATCATTATTTTTACTATTTTTAACTGGGAAAACACTAGAACCAATTTGCTTCCTAAGATTCTTTCTAATCCAGGTCACAAAACAACACAATTTTATTATGGTGGTGAGATATGGGTGATTTTATATTCTCAGTTAAATGTATTTCAAGATTAGATTATAAGATATATAAAATATAGTATAACATTTCAGTTAATCATATAATTTGAAACAAGGTTAAAACTTATTATGTGGATAATTTAATATTCAGTAATATTAATATGTTAAAAAATACCAAAATGGTATCAGCCCATATTCTGTCTCCTTCTATAATGTTAATATAATTCTGAGAAAACTAAAGACATGAATTTCTTCTATTACAGTTCATCTATTAACATGTTAGATATTGTTATTTCTATTCTCAAAAGCTTATTGCTTTGAACACTAAACTGGGAGATATTTTTATATTCAGTGCCTAAAAAATAGATAAAATGTTAAAATATAATAATGTAAAATCTTTTTAATAAAAATAGTACTTAAATATTAACTTCAAAAAGTCAAAAAGGTATGTACATTCACTTGTAATAGCATTCTCAAGTTAAGTACAAAAATTGAGGAATTTTTCTCTGATTTTTTTTAATCTATTCAATTCATAGCTATTTAACTGAAATTAAACTTAAGCTTTATTTCCTACACTGATATTATGCTATTTCTCATTTGTATTTATTTTTATTTTCCCAAGTTTGAGCAACAGAACAAGATTTAGATAAATCCTTATTTTCTGAGTGGAACTGATATTCTATTTGAACATATGTGTCAAAGATTTAAATAAGTCATTGTTCTTTATTCTTCTTAAAATGACTTTTGAGCAGTTAAAATTACCTATATTAATCTCATCTAAAAAGAGGGTAAAGTGATATATCAGTAAAACCCTTGCAACAACAGATTAATGTTACTGTATTAAAATCCTATTTACATAAAATTAACATAAATATGAGTTAGTGTGCCACATGCTACAGCATCTGCTCCTCACTGTATTAATAACAAGACTGTCCCCTATAGGGATTTTAAAATTAATACATTTTTAAATGGTATTTATATATATATATATATTTGAAATTTTGACAATATGAGATATATAAAATTTTGTCAATTACAACCAGTATAGTTCCCACTGAAATAATATTGTCATCAGCAGGACAATGATCATGGCCTTTGAGTTATTTTACATTTCTCCTTGGAAGAGTAATTAATTTTAAGTTAAATAAAACCTTTGCTTCATATAACTACTTCTGCTTCCTGCTGACTTCCTACATTCTCTTCATTGGAGGTCCAGAACAAATCATTAAAGAAAAATAACTTATCACCTGAAAAGATGCATCAAAACAGTCTCATGCTTTCCTTTCTGTTGCTGATTTTGTTTTGCTTTCTCAAAAAACACATCTAAGTTCTTTTCATAGCTATTTCTCCTAGCTTCTAGGGCAACTAAATAACATAACATTTTACAGAAAATTTTGTAGGAATATCAACCATATTAAAGTAGAAATGCTGTGTACTTTGTTCAGTACATGAAATTTGATATAGTTTGATTTCTTTTTATTTCCATTTTTATGACTAAATGCAATTTCTGAATGGTATTCTTCTATATTTTCATCATGTAATTTTTTTCACAAAGGAAATTGAAATATAGTAATTATTGTAAAAAGTTAAATCATTTATACTTATTATGATTATAATTCAAGATCAATGTGAACAAGAATGTAGACATAGATATTTCCTGTTTTAGATGCACTGAAATCAAGAAATAAATCATTTATTGTTCAAAATGAGCTCAACTACTATTTTACCTATTTCATTTAAAAAACAATAAATGATTTCCTTTAAGAATATCAGTTAAATATAAAATAGTATGTTTTGTATATATATCTATAGATTAATATATAGGTATCTACAAATATATGAAATCTCTGTGTGTAGGTATTTATATAGATAGATATAAAGATATGCAACTTCTTTCTTTCCTGAAGTTGATAACTAAGGAATCAAGATTCAGATTCTTTTCAGACTTCTTTTCTTAAAGCAATTGAAACCTAGAATCTGGAGCCCCCTCTTCTAAAATCACATGTGGTTTAAATGCATTTCTTCAAATATTGCTGCGGGGGTTATAAACACTTTGAAATAGAGTATATTCAGAAGCTAGATTAGCAGCAAATCAAATCAAATGCAGATGTTCAATCCTTTACCTTTCAAACACTCTACAAACATTTGTCTTCTGTCTTTATTCTATATAAATATTGACTTTCCATTCATGGCATATTGTGTAAGATTTACAGGAATAACATTTTTTTGTCTAGCATATTCTAAGTATTTTGATTCTGATACCAAAATTTGAGTTAAATTTATGAGATTACAAAAATAAAGAATTTTGCTCTCATGTTGTGCTCAAATCCCTTATTGCTCAAAGTGTTTTGAACAACACAGAATCAACAAGAGGTTGTTGGAATCTCAAGCTTCACCCCACACTGTGTTACTGTAACAAAATACCTGAGAAAATGCTCACAGTTTTAGCAGTTCCAGTCCACAATTAATTGATCCAGTTGGTTTTGGCCTGTGATAAGTCTGCACATCATGGAGGGAGCATTGAAACCACTTACCCCAACAGCCAAAAAGAAAAGGAAGTGAAGAGAAGGCTGGTTCTACAATCCCCTTTGAGGGCATGCTCCCATTGCAAAAGACCTCCTGGTAGGCACCACCTCCTAAAGATTTCACTATGTCTCAACACCACCACCCTAGGAACAGAGTCTTCAACATCTGGGTCTTTGGGGAATAATCAAGATCCAAACTGCAGCATATATCAATTGAATAAGCATCTTCATCTTAACAAGATACCCAGGGAATTTGAATTTACATTAAATTTTTAAAAGTGCTGAATAAACAAATGCTTTAAAATGACAAATATTAAAATGTAAAAATTATACATGACTTCTATCTTTTTTTATCATTATAATAATTTCCCTCTACATTACCTAATTATTTCCATTGAGTCATATTTTCAATTTCATTTTTGAGACACTTTTTAATAAATATCTACTCTCTTGTCTCACACAGTTTTGATACATTTGAACTAAAATAAAATCAACACTAGTAATGATTATAATTGTGTTTATTTCCCTCTACTGGAAAATGACAAATGTGTCAGAAAAAGACAATAAATTTCAATTCATGCATTTAAGAGAGAAATCTTATTTGGGAGACAATTCCAATGGAATTTTTTACATGCATTTAAAATATGCATTCAAAAGAAAATATGGTGTGACTATATTCACTGCCAGGCTGTGGCCATATTCTGGCAGTTCATTTGGATATCATCACAAAGGTATATCCAAATTTCCAATGATACCACCGAATAGAATTGGTATTCATTGTTTTTTATACCCCCAAACTTTGACAATCAATGGTTTATATTCTTGCTATAGATTTAATGCTTGTCTAGAAGATAATCTCAATATATTTGTAGATATATCTACATATATATTATATGTACTAGTGTAAGATACATCTATAACATTTATTTCTTATAACAGCACTATGGTCTAAGAAAGAGAAACTATAAATATAGGTGTTAGAAGACACAGAAGCTATTAAAATATTTTAAAATGAAATGTAGAACTGATTGAAGGCTCTCAGTACCACTATATCTAAGAACTGTACACACCACTTCATATTCCAGTTAATAAGCAGATAAAATTAAAATCTACACATTTTCAACTTATATTTTATGTTCATATTTTATAAGCAAGAGAGTCAAAATTTGTTTTCTATTTATTTAAACTCTATGATTAAAGATGGAAAAAGAAGTACATTACAAAAGGAAAAAAATAATCACACAGAAATTCTTTATAACAGAAAAGAAAGGCTTTATACCTTGTTTGATTTGAGTCAAAATGTTGTCATTGAAATCTTGAAGGTAATTGAAAAAATTAGAGAGTTTCTCTAGGTTCTTCAGTCTCAGGGTAAACTCAGACCTGCCCTGACAATGGCAAGAATATATCTGTGTTATCTCTATAATATTCAGGATGAATTTTTAAATGACCAATTGTATTTCCAAAATATTGCCAATCTTTTTGTTTGCTATTTTTTTTTCTTTTTAGTAAGGATTCTCTTTTACCTTAGGACTGAGGGGCTATAATCTGATTATATTTCTGAAAAAGATTCTCCAAAGGCAAGATCAGATAATATTAAAATTCTGTACTTACTAGCAATATTTACATAGATAAACAGAATGCAAAAGATGATTTAAAACACATGAACAGATGATAAAATTATTGTTTTCATTTATTTGATTTTTTTTCCTTTGGAAATGTTGCTGAAAATCAATAAGGGAAATCTGCAATCGTTCCATCAAAAATAATAAAAGGCAAAACAGGATGCCATCTGGAATCTTCTGTCATCATGAATGTCAACATGAGCATCTACAAATTTGACTCTTCTTCATACATAAAGCTAGAGGAATTGCCATCATTTTGGTGAGCAAGTAAATGCCCTAATGACAACAATCCACTCACAATATTAAAAATTATTTTATTTAATTGCAACTTGTTGAATATTCACTATGTGCATAGGAGAAAAGTGTTACTCAGAATCACCATTTAAAACTCTCCTCCTCTACTTCTCCCTTTTCCAAGGGAAAATGTTTCTGAGACTGGGAGGATGTCAGGCCTTTGGGGCTGCCAGTATCTTTGACCTAGGAGGGATTGACAGAGGGTACCGAATAGAATAGAAAGAAGATGGGATAAATAGAAGAAGTGCTACAACTTGAGAAACTGGTATTTCCTAAGAAAATCATGCCATCATGCCTGCTACAAATACACTCTTTTTTTTCCTTGTAAAAACTCCCCTTTTATCAATGCCAGACACACATTCACTTTTCAAGGACAACCTACCTCCAAAGAAAACTAGATCTTAATTGATATCAACCATAAGTTCCTTAATTTTCTACCTGTTTATCTCATCAAGTCACCAGTAAACACCTGGCTACTCATGTCTTTCTTCCAAAGAGCTTCTACTATTTAATAGGACACCAAAAATTGCTTGAGTTCAAAGAACATAGATAGAGGTAACTAATTTACCATTCTTTTGGTCTAGCAGGATTTGTCATGAATGAAATTTGTATAAATGTTTCTATGTCTATTTTGGTAACACAGTCAATCCTACTGGAATTCAAAATCTGCAATAATCACACCTGTGGGATGTAGCATTGATGTCATGTTTCACTCAAAGAACCTCATTGAGCTTACCTGGCACAGAAATCTTAGACTCACATCTGTTTAGTCTAAATAGAGGTTAATCTCACTAAATAGATGTTAGTTAGAACCCCACCCCCAGTCTCCACAGAGAAGCTGTAGTCTCCTATGCTGATGTCCAATTCCCTGGACAACCATCCCCACTACACTCCACCCCTCTCACCCTTGCCTGGGGGATTTTACTCTTCAGGAGAGATCTCTTTTCCCTTTTCATGCTATGATCCTTTTATGTGATAGTTATTTTTTTAATCTGGAATCTTTAGTAATCAATAAGTCATGTCAATTCATTCTTGTTTTTCTGGTTTTATCATTTTTTTAAAAAATTTTATTGTTGCCTGGTTGCTGGCAAACCTTAAAATGATCACAGTTCTCAAAACTGAGCAGCTGCTTCTAATGTGGAATGTTAAAAAGCATATCAAATTCTCCTTATGCACTGACCTCAACTATCTTTATTAGTATTTTTAAAATTAAAGACTCACTTAATAACAAGGATTTATTTCCAGGTCCCAATTTCATATTGGGGATTCACTAGAACTGAAATAGACCAGAGAAACCCACATTTGGCAATTCTAAGAGAGAAGCCAGATTCACATGGTTGTGAACATGATGAATATATAAACTATTCTAAGTGTAGGCTTAAGAGAAAGATTTTATAAGCCAAGGTAATTTTCCCCAATTATGCTTCATAAACTACTAGAATATAAGGACATGCTAATGCAGTGAAATGGAAAAAGCCTCTGTAGGCAAATACATTTGGGCTTAGACCACACACTACTTAGAATATTACTTGAAGACTTTAACATGGTAATTTCTACTGTGATTCTTCAAGAAGAGCATTGAGTATAGATAATTTGCCAAACAAATTTTATGTAAATACATAACTTTAAAAATTCAAGACTATATGTATACTTTGAGTACTATAAAATAGAATGAAATATTAAAGAACAACTTACAGCTGACATTAAATTGAACTTCTGAGGATATTTGTCAAACTAATACTGATGTTATCATGTATGCTAAACATTGAAGGTTGATGATGATGATGATGATGATGATGATGATGATGATGATGATTACCATTAACTGCTGTGGCAGACACCTTAAGGAGAAACGAACCTGATAGGAAACATGGAATATATTTTTGTGGGTTTTTTAATATCTGGTTTTATAAATAGTTATATATTAGACAATAGCTTAAAGAACTTATCCGATTACTATATCTATCTAGAGGAATGAAAAATCCAGTGACAGCAATGTCATCTCACATTCCTCCTTAATATCTCAGAGTCTACAATAGAGAAAAACACAAGTGGCCAATTAAGCATTTTTACAGTGATCCAGTGCTATAGTGAGAATGATTTCCAATGGACTAATCCTAGAGGGGTCTGTATCCTAAAACTCTAAATGTGTTTTCATTCATTTATTAGGAAGCCAAAAACCATAACCTTTCCAGCCAGGGAAGTTATAGGAACATGTGTATTTTAACAATATCTGTTTTGGCTTAAATCTGCTCCATGTGGATGCTGCTTATGTCCTCTGCATGAAGAAGTAAATTCCTATCTGTGATGGACTTGTAGCAACTATGACCATCTGGTGAAGGTTTCATGGTAACACCAGCCATGCATGCAAAATGTGCTTCTTTCTCATGCAGCACTGTTTGAGCAATTTAATAATTGGATTTGTTTGTTTCATGGCACATGGCTTTGCTGCTTGCCTTGGTAATAATGCCTCTAACCTCTTATACTAAAATGTGTTAAATTAGGATTTCCAATTTATGTGCCACTGACCCTTTATTTCAACGTGATCTGGATCCAATTATTATAAACATGGCTTAACAAACCATATGCTCACTCATCTGTTTTTTATTGTATTAATATGTCCCCTAAAGAACACACTAAAATTAATATATAGCAGACATGTGTGTCCTAATATCTGGTAGATAACCAGTCTTTTTGACTTATTTTTGAGGTAAATACAATAAAGTAAAAATAATAATAATAATAATGAAAATATAATGACCAAAAATAGTTTCATGATTTTAGCATGTTTAAGAAATAATTGCAAAAATAGACTATAAGCATCCAAGCCTCTTTGAATTGTATACACAATTCTGGTTACTTTCTTTAGCATGGGAAAAAAATATGAAGAACAAAGCAGCAAAAGCATCACCTACTCCAAGTCAGTGTGTAGAAATGGCTATGAAGTGCTGTATGTGCTCTTGAATAGGTTTGCAACTTGACAAGAATCCACCAGCTTGTGAAACACCACAGCAAAAGGCAAAGACTTTAAGTGATCCTTGCCAGAGCCAGATTCAATATAGACATTAAAAAAAAAGGTGACTTTGAGATGACTGCAAAATGACTCTAAACCCAGAGCACTTTTGTGGAGACTAATTGTAACTTAATTTACTGTTATTATATCACTTAACTACCAGATGGCCTTGATATATTTTATGTATAGGTTTTACATATTTTTCTACTTATTCTTTTCTATTCAAGTCTTTTTATTTCTATTTGATCCATTGGTACTTTCTTTTAACAGTTCTTTCCTGAACTGAAATCCTTGTGTCTTAAGTCACATTTAAGGTACATGTGGGAATAAGACAGGGTCCTCATTAGTAGCTCGTTAAAAATAAAATAAAACAAACATAATTCCACCTGACTACTGGAAAGTTTTCTGACAGTGATTGACTCAGAAAGAAGACTACATCAATTTGGATGTTTTTAAACAAGCATTTTTATCCAGAAGGTAATGAAAATTACAAAATCTCTGTACTTTTAAAATCTGTATTTTCTTTCATTCTTCAGTCTCAGGTTATTAACCTTAACATGATAGCAGGTGGCCAACATGAAAGAATGAACAAGATTCTTCAATTTCCAATATCCTAACACACTGCCTACTACAGTGGATTACACTTCTAGTAATGTACTGTATTATCCCATGGCTTTGTGATAACCTAATGATACGAAACAGACAAGGAAAAAAATAGGAAGCTTTATGTGCTTAACCTCCGCCTGAACATTTTTGTTTGTTTTCAAAAACAATGGAATGAAAAATTTTCAATAGATTCCATTATAAAGAGGTAATTAATTCTATCATACTCCTAATACAATTTTATTCTATCATAATTTTCTTTGCTGTGCATATTCATATAGCACATATGGAGAACAATTTCAAGCCATTCCAAGAAAAAGCAAGGTGACAGCATTAGACAACAGTAGACTTCAGATCACCCAGATTTAATCCACTCAAATCCAACTGAAAACAAAATGTTCCATAGGACACATGAACAATAATCTGGAGAGAACACAGGCAGAACCACCAGTATCCTCGTTACCCAGAAGAATACCTGAAATCATCATGCATCTTGAGCAGCAAGTTAACAGATTTCTGCCTGGTATTGATTTAAGTTGAATTCTGCTCTACCATTTCTATTAGGATAATAATATATAGTGGGAAAAGCATGGTCAATTTTCCCATTAGATTTGTACTCTATGGTAGATAGCAGAGTTGTTAATGCTCAGAATTTACTATCACCTATCTTATATCTTGTCTTTTGCCACCAAGATTTGACCTTAAACAATTTCAGCTTCTACTTTTCCTAGAAGTTAGGTGAAGGCATTTGACATGGTTCATAGTCAGTGACATTCAAACTATAATTACTGGGCAGATAGGCTCTTTCCTGAATAAAATGGTGAAGGTTGAACAGAAAAAAATCCCTTTACAATTTCTCCTCTTGTTTCATTTAAAACATGGTGTCTACAGGTAAAGCAGTGATTTTATGGCCACAGGGCAGCAAGCAAAAGACTATTCGAGGGATGATAGGCCCCACAATATAATAAACCAGGATTCTCTGAGACCTGCACTGGGAAATGCCTGCATATTCCACTTAGATATGTGAGAAAAGCAAACCCCTTTTATTTAAGCCATTGGTAGTCAGATTTTCTGCTTTTTTGCTGCTGAATACATTTCTAGGGAGCATACAAAGACATTGAGGGATGGTTTTGTACTTCAGCTTCTGTTCATATCATTTCTCTTTTCTGAAATGGGTAGTGTATACATATGTATTCATATTATGAGAATGTATTCATGTGTACCATGTATGCTTAGTCTTTCAGTGATCTCCTCTACTTTAGGTTGGATCGTCTACATCTTATGCTTTTTTTCACCAACAAATTCCAAATTACACATAATTTCATCTAGATGTTTCCACAAAATGCACATTATGTATCAGACCATCTATTTTACATCTTCAGTTTGGTTTCCAATACATATCTCAAACTCGACACCTCCAAAACTGAGCTTCTGACTTCAACTCCACCAATATTATCCTTGTAATTAATACTACATCTATTCTTTCGGGCTTAAAATGTAATTGTTATCCTTAACTCTCTCTTTCTCACATATTACATACAATCTATTAAAAAGTACAATTCAAAGGATATGTAACCTATATGTTGAAGAGACACATTGCAGATATTATTCACAATAGCAAACAAATGGAATCTATCTAAGAATACATGAATGGATAAAGAAAGTGCAGTCTATGTGCCAGATGGAATATTATTCAGCCATATAAAAGAAAGCCATTTTATTTGGGATAGTGTGGATAAACGTGGAGGATGTTATGCTAAGGGAATTTAGACAGGCACAGAAAGACAAATACCATATGATCTCACCTACATCTGGAATCTTCAAAAGTTCTACTTGTAGAACTAGAGAGTAGAATGGTGGTTAACAAAGGCTATGGTGGTGGAAGTGGTGGGAGTCAAGAGAGTCAAAACTTAAGTTAGGAGAAATGATTTTGAGAGATCTATTGCACAGCATGGTGACTACAGTTAATAATAACATAGTGTAGTATTCAAACATGCTGAGATTTCACATCCCAGCATTAATCCTGTGAGGTAATAGGTATGTCAATTAGTTCACTTTAGCCATCCCACAAGATAAATACATTTTTAAAAATTCTGTTTTCAGTACAATTTCATTTGTAAATTTAAAAACTAAAATGTAACATCAAAGAAAATACATGTAGAGTAGGAGTGAAGGAGAAATGTGAAAAAATAAGTTGGTGTTTACTAAGTTTTAGTGAGATAGGAGAAATAAGTTCCAGTGTTCTGTTCTGTTGCTACCAGGGTGATTAGATAACAAAATGTATCATATATTAAAAAAAAAAACTAGAAGAAAGGCTTTTGACTATTTTAACCACAAGTGATATTTACTCTGATTTGATATATATGCAATGTACACATGTATTGAAACAGCAGATAATACCCCACTCAGCATTTAACTTTTAATTGTCAATAAACTAACTACATAAGTGAAAGGTCTATTTGACCATTCCTTCTATATAACTTGACCTCTAATTACCACTTATTCCTCCTCTCTGCTGCCCAAGCCACCATGGTCTTTGCCTTAAAGATTGCTGTAGCTTTCTGTAAATGGCTTTTCTCCTCTTCCCCTTGAACTTCCGTAGTATACACTTAACAGAACAGAGTGGTCCTAGTAAAATATCCATCTGCTGCTCCAGATGCTTTCAATCTCTAGGTGTCGCTTCCAAGACCCCCTCGTGCTCTTCTCTCCCTATTTCCCCTGTGAGTTCAGGTCCTTCTATTTTTCCTCTAGTTTGTTATGTCCCAGTGACAGGAGGCTCAGTTCTGGTCCTTGACCTGGCTCCCCACGCAGGATCTTTGTTGCAGTCCTACTGGCTGGCATGCCTTCCCCAAGATGTTCTCAAAGCTAGCCCCTTTGGTTCCCTTAGAGGCTTACTCAGAAGTCACATCCCCAGGGTCTGCTCACTCTGCCTTGGTCCACTCATCTCCCATAGGAACACACACACAGTGACATTCTATATAACTCTCCATTACTTTACCTTTTTGTCTGAGCACTTTTTTCTATTTCATGTTAAAAACATCATGGTACAATAATAAATAAATAAATAAATAAATAAATAAATAAATAAATAAATAAAGTAGAAAACAAATGCCAAAACATACGCACACACACACACCAAAAAAACAAACAAACAAACAAAAAACATAATGGTGTGTATTTTATTCATTGTCTCCATGGTAAAGTGGAAGTTCTGTGAGGACAGAGATGTTGTTCAGTCGGATCATTATTATTGTTCCAAGGCCTTGAATAATGACTTCCATGCATATCTGTTAAATGAAAGTTGAACAGGTTAAAAGAAAGGAGTTCATGCTACCTATACTTGTCAATATGTCAATGAGTGGCTCAAACAATGTGCATGTGTTAATTAAAGGAAACAACCTAAATAACAACTATCTCAAAACATGTTTATCAGAATATTTCTTTAGTTCTTTTGTTAGACGATCTGATATGGTAAAGGCAAGTTATATTAAAAATAATGTATTTTGTAATTAACTAAGTCATTACTGGCTTTTATTTTAAGTAGCCCAGAGATTTAAAATATGGTATATAAACAGAAATTTTGACATGCTCTAAGGCTGACAGATCAGCAGACCATTGTCATTGCAAAGTCAGCATTTTACTCATAATTCTTGAAAGGGGAGGGCATGGCACCCCTTTGGGGACACACGGGGAAGCAGCAAGGTTAAAAAATGAGGCACAGAGAAAGAGAAGAACTCTGGACCAGAAATTTAATTGAGATTCCTGTGGGAATGATGGAAAGTTTTGCTCGGTAGGCAGGATTAGCATCAGCTGGTTCGAATAATTTCAGCAAGTTCTGCAGCAAGAGGCTCAGGCACCAGTGAACCTACTTTCAGTGAGCAGAGCATGTTGGAACACTGGCCTGAGTGTGAGGGCTTATAAGTGGGGTTATTGGGATGTGAACACTGGACTGGTTGATTTTTATTTTAAAAATGCACATGGGGGGAGCACATCTGGAAAAGAGAGCAAAGCAGATAGGTGGCTGGTATAAGGTGACTGAGACATTGACTCTATGGTTTGAGAAGGTCTGCTACTACATGAAGGGTCGATGAAAACACATCATGTTTATAGAACTAAAAGTAAGGTAAGTATACCCAAGTGAATTACTCACTTAGCATGATATTATAAATGAGTTACACATTCTCTATGGTTTAGCCCAAACTGTCAACTAATTCCATTTCCTGGAATCATCCAGGTGGTTGACAAAATTTATATATGCTGATCATAAGATACTGATAAAAATGTTAGACACTAAATTAAGACTTTAGATCACTTCCATATACTGCATATCTTTTAACCAATTGTCTGGACCTGAAGCACAACTTTTTAAAAAAAATCTCCATTTTCATGAAAGAGTAAAGTAAGGCACAGAAAACTTTTCTGTTAGCTGAATGCACCAGAGCACACCTATAATCCCAGTGACTGGGAGGCTGAGACAGGAGGATTGCAAGCATGAGGCCAGCCTCAGAAACTTGGTAAGAACCTCAACAACTTAGTAGGACCCTATCTGAAAATTAAAAAAAAAACATTAAAAAGTTAAAAAAAGTGGGTCTGGAATGTGGCTTAATACACGATCCCCAATATCGTAAAAACAAACAAAGAAAAAAAAGTTTTCTCTGTTGGACAGGTTTAAAGACTAAATATTGTCTTTGTGAGCTGTGTCATAGAACCCCTTTACTAGTAAATTCTCAGAAATTTGTCCTTAAAAAGTAAAAATAAACATGGTACTGTTTCCTACTTGCAAACTTGGCTAAATTTGAATTAACTATTGATGTCATTAATTATCAAAAATCATGTTTCAGTCTTTCTTTTTCTTGCTACTTAAACATGAAAAGCTCCTAAGGAGCAGTTATAAGGATAGAGAATGTTCAATAATTAAAAGTTAGAAACTAACCCATGATCTCAATTTTCTGATATTTTTCAATGCAGAATCAGAGACATTATTTAAGCTCCCTGAAAATTTCCAAAAGAGAAGCTGATAGAAGCTTTGCCCATCCTTTTACATGACATCTTCTTGTGTGCTTATTTCCACAGTACAAATTCATTCATAATTGCCTGTACTTTGTTGTCATTCTTGTTAAAATTAACTGAACATTAAGAGGGACATGTCATTCTTATACCTCATTTTGTGAACTGCTACATAGGTCTCTGATCTGTTTTTTCTACACCATTTTTATGCTCATCAGTGGGAACAATATGGAAATTTGGGTTTGGGGTTGTGCCAATGTAATTTTGGGATTAAAAAATGCCCATACACTATATCTGTGTTAAGTATTACCAAAAACATAATGTTCCCCTAATCAAATAATGCTGACTACCTGGTAAGTGTCATCTTAAGCATGAATTCAAGTTCCTTTTCTTTACCCATAACAAACGTTTTAAATTCCAAGAGAGACACACCAGAACTTAAATATTCTGATCTGTTGACTTCCAGCAAGTTAAATATCTGCACTAGGTTGAGCTCACTGATGGAAACGTCTTTTCTCTATTGCTGGTCCCTCTGTTGTACTTCCTTCCAGATGACAGAAGGAAACTTCTCTTCCTGACAAGAGACAGAGCATTCCTGCCAGCTGAGGTGACATTGTGTTCACTCAATAATGATACAAGGCCCTGAGGTCCTTCAGCACAGAAGATAACAAAGAAATCCTAATTAGCTAACTGAAGAATGAAGGTCATCAAACAGAGAGAATGCCATGCTTCCATGTCACCTAGAACATTTGTTCTTCATTAATTCTGCAAACCCAAGCTGGGTTATCATCGAGGAGCATTTTAATATTCTGTCCTCTGTCAGAAAAAATGGTTAGGGTGTTTGTTTCCTCGATATTGTACTTAAGAGGACATTTTCTGATCATTTGTCTTCACATCAATGAATTCAAATAATGTTTTAGGACATAATATGATTAGATTTAATATTGGTAATAACAACTTAGATTTCTCAGATGAAATAAATGAGGACCATAGTCATGTATTCTAAAGAGCTCATTATACAAATTCATAATAACACTATCATTCTTAGTGATGAAATTGTGCAAAGCCCTAGTTTAGTTATGGTCTTGGATTTAAAAAGTGCTTATTTACAGGAAGAGACCTTGAAGTCATTTCATCTACAAAAGATTCCCTCATGGTGAAATTGAATGCAATCAGTGCATCAGTTATATGGAAAACATCTTTTCTACTTGCTACTACTTACATCTATAATTTTCTTATTATGGTCAGAAAACAGCAAAAGTAAACTTATAATCTAGAATGTTGCAAAAATAACCTTTGGAAAGACAGATGTTTTTGTTTCTTATGTCAGGGTTGTTTGGTAGTTTGATTATGCACCCATCGTTTTATAAATTGATACAGTGTTGTCTTTCACAATGATAAAGCACCCTGAAGTCTTTAGTACAAAATAAAGGACTGTTTTTTAAATAAAAATTTTAAAAAATTTAATAGGTATTTCTCTTCATTGGAACTTACGCTTTCATCAATTTCAACATGGTTTTGATTATTAAATATGCTAAATAGGCCTAGAGTATGTGTCATGTTTCTGTGCAATTATATACTCTAAAGATTAATACTGTAAAAGTCACAAACAAGTGCAAAATAACTGTTATGATTTGGATATGAGAAGTCATACAAAAAGATCATGTTAAGCCATGACATAATATTTAGGAGTGAAATGATTAGATGATGAGAATTTTAACCTCATCAGTGGATTAATCCATTTGATGAAATAATAAGAGTAATGGTCCACCAAATTGTACCTGTATGCTGGTGAAGCATGACTGGAAGAAGTAGGTCCCTGCAGGCGTACTGTTCACCGTTCAAGATTATACTTTTTATCTTGTTCTTCCCATTCTTTCTGGCTCTATGCTTCTGTGCTACCATGAGCTTTCCTCTCTCACACCCTTTCACCATGACATTCTGCCTCACCTCTTCCCCAGAGCAATGGAATCAGTCAACTAATAGACCCAATCTTTGAAACACTGAGCCCCAAATAAACTCTTCCTCCTATAAGTTGTTCTTGTCAGATATTTTAATCACAGGGATACAAAGCTGACTAAAATAATAACTATGGTAACATCATGTACGGTCAAACCGTGCATGACTATTCAAATAACATAAAATTTTAAAGCCATTCATCTAACTTTTAATGATACAAGAAAGAAGATAAGCAACATTTCTAATAAAATTTTATATGCAAGGACAGTTTTGAGGTCAGTATTCTATGATCATCTCACATAAGCACTTCATTAACTTCTTTGAGAATCTCAAGAGGGTCAACAAATAGAAAAGAACATAGCTGAATCAGTTGAGGTATTGGATTAGGCAAAGATGTGGAAATAAAGTATTTAACAATATAATTTCCAACTGTGTTTTTAAAATTTCTGTGTACATTAATTTGAATTATGTTAAACTAAAATCATGTAAAATAAAAATAAAATAGCATAATATAAAATTTATATGAAATAGATTTTAGGTATGAAATCTGAAATAATGTGAAGTATACAAGGAATTGAATCATTTCAAGTTGAAAATGATGTGGATATTAATAACAATAACCAGAGATCCACTGGCAAGTGTCTGTTGTCAATGTTTTTGGAGTTTTCTGGAAGATTTGAATTATAAAAGTCCTCCAAGAACATATCTTCTAATAAAATAACAGTGTCCTGCCAGGCATGGTGGCACATGCCTGTAATCCCAGTGGCTGAGGAGGCCGAGACAGGAGGATTGTGAGTTTAAAGCCAGCCTCAGCAAAAGCAAGGTACTAAGCAAATCAGTGAGACCCTGTATCTAAATAAAATACAAAACAGGGGTTTGGATGTGACTCAATGGCTGAGGGCCCTGAGTGCCCCTAAATTCAATCCCCAATTTAAAAAAAATTCAGTGTCCAGAATTAAAAGGCAGATAATACATACTATAGAAAAATAACATATATAATATATATATATATATATATATATATATATATATATATATAGTATACATTTACGTGTCCACATATATAGACATATGTGTGTATAGATATGTACCTATTTTATATCTATGTGTACAAATATATATGCTAGTCATTTTCAAAAAGATAGCTTTGAAAAGTTTGTAATCTTCCCTTATTTATTCTACTCATTTTTGAAATGAGTCAGAAAAAATGTTAACCGGATTCGCTTTTATGCATTCCACTTAGGTGAAACCACTCAATTCCCCTTTTCCTGCTGCAGAAAGTCAAGGTCAAACCCTGAGGCACAGTCCTTACTCATATATCAAGTTACATGTCTAATGAAAGTCAACAAAAATATCCACCTGCTGTAGTTTTCCATTGAATTTTGCTTGACTCTGATCCTATTTGCAAGTCAATGGCAAAGCCAGATTCATTTCCTTTTTCTATGTCAAATGCTGGAATATATTGGTTAATAGATGAGTAAAGACAAGATAAACCATATATGGTAAAACTGTTGCTTTGCATTTCCACACCTTTGTTTTCATGCCTGTTATTGTTATTTGAGAATTCACTTAAAAATTATAAGCCTCCTCAACTTATTATGCAATTGCCTAATCTTTTAATTTTGTGGAGAAAAAATATAGAAGTAATAAGAGAATCCAAAATCAAACCAAACTTTAGTCCACCATTATTATCATCCAGCTTATTATTTTAGACTAAGAAAAGTTTTAATCAAAATTACATGTTTATATGTGTTTATATATTCCTAATTATTATTTTTTAAATTTTTATTACTTAAAAGTTGAACATAAACTTTCTAATAAAATTTCACTTTGCAATTTGGCTTCTGACCTACATCTCAGAAGAGATTTCAGGACAAAATCTTTGTAATATTGTTAGCAATATTTATCTTTTTTTTTTTTTTTTGCATTCTCTCCCTGAAAATTTATTTTGTATAGATTACAAAGTGTTCATGTCTGAATTTTTTTTAATCAAATTACATTTTTCCTCTTATTCTTTTCTCTATTTTGCCTATTTTTGTATTAGCAACACTCTTCTTCAAAAAGCTTGAAGATAGTGACTCAAATGGCTTTAAGTATGAAAATATCCTTCTCTACTCCTTCTTTAGCCAACAAAGAAAAATCAAAAGTTTCTTCTTCCCCAAGTCTGAATTTATATGCATAGTATTCATTTTTTTCTCCCCACCTGCCCAACTCCCTTTCCATTTCTCTTTTTACACACACACATACACACACACACACACACACACAAACACACACACACACACACACACACACACAGGGTATACTAGTATAATCACACCAATTGTCACCTTGCCTTAGTAATACCTCCAGTCATAGGCCCAATTAAGTTACATGGCTTGGCTTACCTACATTTTATCTGACTGGAATGTATATTGCCATAACTAGAATGTTCTTTTTTCTCTGGGTGGGGATGGGAGGAAGCACAGAATGTGACATTTTTCATCCTTTAACAAGAGGTCAAATATCTTCTCTTTGTTACCCTTCCTATCAAAGTTACCAACCAGTTGATTAGATATTTCCTATTTTAATTCCAAAATTCCTGCTTCATAGGTCTTTTTCCAGGGGAGAGGGGATTGAACTCAGGGACAATCGACCACTCAGTCACATCCCCACCCCTATTTGTATTTCATTTAGAGACAAGGTCTCACTGAGTTGCTTAGTGCCTCCCCTTAGCTTAGACTGGCTTTAAATTTGCAGTCCTTCTGCCTCAGCCTTCTGAGCCACTGGGAATAAAGGAGTGCAGTGGCACACCCAGCTCATGTCTTTTATAGTAGAATTCATTACAATTTTTCATTTACATGGAAGACCATCCAAAGAAAAATATACATTTAATGTATTAGTTAATACTAATATATTACTAAATTGTATTACTTAATGCCATATTCAACTTTGCGATGAACTTAGTAAAACATCTGCCATATCATAATTCCTTAATATAACTTAACAAGTGAATTTAGATATATGAATCCTTTACACATATTCTTTCCCTGATTTTCTTCTGTATATCATTTTACTACAAAATATTTTTCTCCTTCTTTTCAGAGTGCATGAATCTCTCTTATTTTATTATAATTTGGTAGCTTGGAATTACTTTTCTGAGAACCTGATTTATCTTGCCAGCTTCCTCCACTTGTTTTTAATTATTCATTTCATTCCTACTGTTTTGAAGTTTATCATTTGACACAGAGGTTTTCAATTGGATACAGTGCTCTAAAAGCATAGCTTCCTTAGATCATCTGGTCACTAAATTATCAATACTTATGAAAAACATGTGTTGGTCTGTGCCATAGAGTACATACTTTGGTAGTTTTGTTCTCAATCTTTTCCTCTTCTAGGTGCAACGATTCTACATAAATATGTCACCAAGCGAAGTTTGCTGCCTTTGCTGGCACGTAATTAGATGTGTCTTTTTCCTCTTCCTCCTCTTCCTTATCTTCGTTGTTAGACATTTTTATATCTTTATCTTGAGGCAATAACTACAGATGTTAACACAGCAAATGACAGTTTTCTTTAAAATAATCCTCCTCAAAGTGTGAGCCATGGAAAATCAGCATTGTAATGACTAGGAACTTGTTAGAGAATTTCAGGGCCCATCCCAGAGCTATAATATCAGTATCTTGAGTTTAAGAGTTTCCCTATCATATTTTCATGCCCATTAAAGGTTAAGTAACACCAAGATTAAATTCATTCATTTTAGAGTACCATATACTTACAATATTGGGAAAATATAATGCTATTTTTAAATGTGTCTATGTTTCAAAAAAACTGATGAACATAAATTTTTCTAAATGCCAAATGAAGGCATATATAGAATGGGTGTCTTTGTTCAGAAGAGATTAATGACATTGCAAAATAAAAAGTGTCAACCATGAGACAAGCATTATCCTAGGTACCAGGTAGAAATTTGCAGCATGTATAGTTCATCCTTGCTGAGCTATGAGCTTTAGTGAGGACAAATGCAATTGACCGACAGTATGGCATTGTACCAGTTGTCCCTGAGAGCAGGGGATAAGACATGATAGGAGGACAGAGGAATGAAAACACATCTGCATTTCCAGGTCCAGGGAAGGCTTCCTGGAGGAGGCGCTGACTAAGCAGAGACCTGAGAATGGAAGAGGAAGTGAGCCCAGTAAGGGGAAATGTTCCTGGCATAGGAAACAGCATATGCTCATAGGTTACAGAACGCATGTCTCAGCTTCCGTCATTGTAGCATGGGTACAGAAGAAAACTGAAACACCAACTCAGATTAGTTTTACTGAATTAGAGCCAATCTACCTATTCATACCCATATTTTGCAAATCTTTATATTTAAAACTATATCTCTAAACTTCTTCAAAGGTAGGCACAAGGACAGCATGGGTGCAATGACAAGTCAAAGACATTTGTGCCTGTGCAGGATGACAGATACATCTGGGGAGATTGTATCTCATTAGGGAGGTGGGTTAAGATGCACTATAGGAAGTAAGTTTTATGTAGGTTAAGTTTTAAACCCTTCTTTAAAAATCTCCCTTTTTCGCATAACGACAATGTTGATTATACAAAAAAGAAATGGTGTAGATAAAATTACATCTGTACCTGTAACATACAACAAGTTTGCTCTAAATCAAAGTTACATAATTTTTGGTTGAGAAATGGAGGCATTTCCTTAATCACTACTCTTCAACTCATTAAAATATGACATATACATTCATTGGTAAGTATTTTACAATAAAATAATTAAAAAGAAGTAATGTATTCTTAATCACTGATATATTAAATGTGAAAGATTTAACTCAGTAACAGCAGATTTTTACATGTGGCATATATAAGCATTTCATTATTTTTTTCCCTGAAATTAGCAGCATATTTTGGCACTGAGGAGAGAAAACATAAGGTTGCCAATTCTCTCAGTGTTTTTGTTTTATTTTATTTTTCTCTATTTCCTTTCTAAAAATCATTGACCTGGCTTGCATTCTAATGCTGTATTTCTTTCCTCACCAGTTTCTTATTCCCTTGATTATACTTTTCTTTGTCAACATAACAGCCAATCAAAATTGATAAAATGGAGAAAGAAAGATTTCCCCTTAGGGATGTAGTTTTAAATTTATTTTCTCGAAAATTTAGAGTTTGTTTAATTCTTGAAGTTTAAACTGAAAAACTGATAAAAACTTTTCACATGAAATCATAGGAAAAGTAGCAGAATACAACAGTCATTAATATGGTATTATGTAAAAATGTGGATGTGTAACCGATGTGATTCTGCAACTTGTATTTGGGGTAAAAATGGGAGCTGATAACCCATTTGAATCAAATGTATGGAAGATGATATGCCATGAGCTTTGCAATGTTTTGAACAACCAATAAAAAAATATTAAAAAAAAAAAGAAATCACTTCTTGAAACTATTTTGAAACTGGAAGACAATTTACATTGGCAGAGCTATTCAAGTTATCCCTTATTATGTGTTATCTTCCTCCATAAATATCTAGTTATTTTTAGTTAATGAATTAATGAGCTGCTCCTTGAAATATGATAATTAACCACCATTTGACTGAGAAAAGAAACACATTCTGTGTTGGGGAAATGAGAGGCTTTCAGGAATCCTAATCCCCTATGCAAAGCATATTTGAGGCAAATATTACTACCCTGCATGCTTTCCCTTGTTAGAGAAAAGTGTTTTCAGTTCCATCAATCTCAGTCTATTTATTTAGAAATTATTGAGTTATTAGAGCTGCTGTCTGGTCTCTTGTGTTTAATTTTCACTGCGCATCACATTCAGAAATCCTGGCTGCTGACAAAGTGCTGTGTGATTCCATTTCTCCATCTTCCAGTTCTATAAAATGAATCTTGCTGTGAAAAATGAAGATTAATGGGCTCCATAATGACTCTCCCCAGCTAAAGGCAATCTGAATAAAGAGGAGAGGGAGGGTGAGTGTGTGTGTGTGTGTGTGTGTGTGTGTGTGTGTGTGTGTGTGTGTAGAGAAAGTAGAAAGGAAAAGAAAAGCAAAAAAAAGACTATAGATTATTTTGGGTAAAATAAACCACAATGGTTTGGTGGATTCTTAAAAAATTAAACATGGAAACATCATATGACTCAGCAACTCCAATTCTATACACACTGTCAGGAGGAATTTTAATAGGCTTTTGCACATCTATGTTTATAGCAGCATTATTCACAATAACCAAGAATTAGAAGCAAACCAAGTGTGGATTCACGAATAAATGGATAAAATGTGTTCTATATACATATCATGGAATATATTTGAGACTTTTTTAAAAAAGGAAATTTTGATACTTATTACAACCTGGATGAACCTTGAAGACATATGCCAAGGAAAATAAGCCAGCCACAAAAGGACAAATATTTCATGCTTTCAGTTATATAAGGTGACCTAGAGTAGTCCAATTCATACTGAAAGACAACAGAATGGTGACTATGTGTAAAGTAATTGACAATAGTTACAGTTTCAGTTTTGCAAGCTGTTTAGTGGTGATAGTTGCTCAATGTGAATGCACTTTATCCCAATGAATTGTACATGTAAAAAATGGTTAAAATGATGAATTTTAATCTATGCACATTTTACTACAAAATTTAAAAAAACAAGAAATAAGTAACTATTTATTGCAACATTATATTTCAAATGTAAGAAAAAAAACTTTCTAGATATTTGTTTCTTTTCAAAACTGCTAATAGTTCATCAAAAGTATCCAAAACAGATACTAGTCCCCAGAGAATTTGACAGACTTCCTCAGTGAATAAGAATTCTGGATATCCCATACATGTGAACTCTCTTGAGAAGAGACAACCTTGTCCTTTATTTTAAGGCAAATATCATAGAGTCCTGATTTCTCTAAAGCCAGGCTATGACAATGTTAGGCTTTGGATAGCAATGCACTGACATGAGTTGCATTTGTATGTTAACTGACAGGCATAGTTCATACAGCAAGTTGATAATACAGTGTGCTGTCATTATAACAATTGTCAACACCCCGATTTTTTTTCAAATATCAACTTTAAATGCCCACTCTAGAGTGTTCTGGCAGCATCTTTTGTAGGGATGGTGATAATTAACCAAACCAAGGTTATATATTCATCTCTTTAGGTACATACTGGGGTAGTTTTAATGAATCCACTAATTATTGTGCTTAATTTTATCCTTGTGTGGGCATGGGATTTCCATAAATTAGCATATCTATAGGGACTCTGATACTTCTTACTTTTCAGTTCTAAAAGAACATTTGATCAAGTGTAAAAGTTGTAATGGCTCTATCACTATTAAGTAAGTAGTAATTTTATTTTTCATCCATATTAAGAAGGGATTCACAGAATTGAGAGAACTGACATTGTTAATGACCATATTCCTAGTAAATAGTAAATGTGGGGGGAATTAAAATTTCTTGGCATCACCTGTTGGATCAAGAAATAAACTTTTAATTACTATTCCTTTATGAGCATCAAGAACATCCACTTTGTGAACAACAGTGCAAGTTGCCAAAAGCCCAATTTCCTTTCCCTCCTTTCAGTTTCTAGACATTGTTACACACCATTGCTCTTTGATTAATAGTGTGACATCCTGAGACAAGCTTAACTCTGACTCTGCTGAAGGTGGTCATTGATCCAGTAGCTTCTGTCTTCTCATTGAGACAAACTCAATGCGGCTCTCCTCTTCATACCTTTTTTTTTTTTCAATTTAAACACTTTCCAGAAATTTCTAGTGCTTTCTTTCTGGCAGAAATGTAAATATTGTATATTATAAATGTTAAGTTTCATGCTGGTGGGTCTGGCAATCTCAATGAACTATGACTCTAAGGACAAGGATCTCACTTGATCCTGTTCCATAAGAGCAAGATACTTTTATTTATAGCTATTTCTTCAAAAGCATGAGATATACAAAATTGATTTTTTTTTTGAATGCAGGAAATGTGCCTGGCACAGAATAAGCATTTTATGAGACCCATCTGGTATAGGACCTAGAATAATTTTAGGGGATACAAAAGCAGGTCATTAAGCTAAACAGAATCAAGTAGAGATAATGATGGGTCCATTTTCAGTACTTTTTCAATACTCACTAAATCTAGGCAAAATTAATAATTTGGTGCTAGTTTGCTCTTAAAACTGGTCTAATCATCGGCAGTATGCCTCTTTAACAAAGAGAGGAGGTACCTCAGGCATAGCTGACGGTGATGTTTAACTGGATTTAAACAGTTGGGGAGGGCATGTACTTCTACTGCATTTATATTTAGTCATGCAAGCGTTCCACCTGCACTGACAAAGAAAGAGGCTCCTATATAAATAACTGGCATAGACTGAAATAGTCAATATAAAGAGAAATATAAAGAATAACTCTGGAGTACTTACAAATGACAAAAGAGGCACAAAGTTGTCTCAAGTAAGTAAAGCATTTTATTAGAGAATGATGTGTCTAATGATCCACAGCCATCATGGTTGGTTAAAAACTTCTAAAATAGGGTAGGACCTTTTCTGATTCAATCTGTAGCACTATACAAAGGCTGAATGTGTGACCAAAATCCTCATGATACCTGTCTCATTGAAGCATGTAACTTGTCAGAGAAGACAGGCATCTGCAGGTAATTATAATGAAGTATAACAACTTTTCCTATTGGAAACAACAGCAGCAACTGATAATAGTTCAAAGATGATTAAAAAAAATGCTTTTGAGAGATGGTATTTCCAAAGAAATGCATAGTTAAAAACAGATGAAATGCATTGAATGCAATTGGAGTCAAGAATATATGTGGTTGTTCATTCATTCATTCATTCAACAAGGCTCATTTCTTATTTGACTTTAGTAAGTTTTCAGACCCCACTGAGACCTAGCTCTATCCTCAGGATGGTATTGTGATAATCAAAGTAGCTGGGAATATAACATGTGCCTGACACCTCATGAATTCAACAGAAACATTTTTTGTTGATTATCTTTTCTAATTAATGGGAATCTACAATGTGAAAACGACTCTGTTGGATGATTGGCACACAAGATAACATACAATATCTGTTTAGTAAAAAGAAGGTAGAAATGATTCCAGGCAAAAGAATCCATGAGACCAGTGGCACTACAATGAAAGTCAACCAGCTGGAGCAAGAGATGTAAATGGTGAGGCATGATAATATGAAAGTAAAATGATGACTACATGTAGTTACATGAATTTTTCATATTAATCTGTGGTTTTGTGTTGTTTATGTTTTATTACTAACTTGGCAAACCACACTAAAATTAAATTGATGTCTTAAACTTTGCATTGTAAGTTTAAATAACACATAATATAATTTCTAGGGGTTTATAAATATATTGTATTTAATAAAAAGAAAATTACATTTAATACAATAAAATTATTGGGGTTAATATGAAAATATTATTTTTAACTCAGATAACAATTCTCTCAATAGTTAAAAATTTTATCTCATTTGTTTTTTTCTCTTGAATTCATATTTTAATTCCACTTTCACAACAGATTTTCCTGTAAATAATTCCTATAATATTATTTTATCCTGAAATATTTTATGGTTTTTCATAACATAATATTTATAACAATGATCAAAATTATTTCTAAACATCTGGTGTCCATGCAATTTCCATTTAAAATGAATTTTCAGTATGTTAGCCTACAAGATAAAATATTACTTCCAATTGAGATTTAGTACAAAATTTAAAAATTTTTAAAAATTAGTCAAAATAACAAAAGTCTATTTGGGCTGGATTCTTTAATAACTCTAGGTCTTCTTATATTTAGTTTACATATATCTAAATAAAAAGTCTCATTTCTAGAATAAACATCAAATCTATTTTTATTGTTCTTTCATAGGCATATATCTTGAGAATTTGATCATTATTTTATAAATGGCATATACAGTGTTATGTTTTACATTGGCATTCAAATCTTATAAATTTTTCTGAGTTTTATGTCAGAAATCAAAAAGAAAACATCTCAAAATTATTTTCAGTAGTCCACCATGTAAATTGCATTGAAATAAAAATACTGTAAGCCATCTAACTCACAAAAAAAAATTTGTTTTCTAGTCACTAAATTTGTTTTTTCAAACTGAAAATATTTAGTGGTCCTTTGGTTTAACACCAGGCTGATAACACTGATAAAATGTATCATAATAGGTGCAAGATATATCTTTACGTTGGAAGGGTGACAGCCATGGTGACTAAGCCACAGATGGCTAGGTGAGTTTGGAAAGACCACATGTGATACTTAGCATCTGGATCCATTCTATGTCCATATTATTCATGACTTTGGGAAGTTTTAGCCCACAGGACATCTACTCCTATAAACAAAGCCACCTCAAACTGTTTTAGAAAAAAAAGAAACATTATTATTGTATTCTTGTTTTTGTTGTTATAAAATAATTTTAATGACAATAGATAGGTTAAATTAGAAATGGGGTTGGTGCCAGAACATATGTGTATGGTTTTTCAATAGTTTGGTGAAAATATCGTCTCTTTGGGGAAGAACTGAAGCATTTGAAATTTTCAAAATGAGCAGTGATGTGTCGGGTTTGTTCTCCTGCTCCTTTGCCAAATGTCCTTCAGAGTTTTCTGTCCAAATTGGTGTGCTGACATCTGTTTTGATGACTCTGTCCGCATATTATTGAAATGCTGTCTTTGAAGGGGAAGAGGCACCTACTCATTTGTGTCCATAAGTTGAACTGAAAGGGAAGCGGGAATTTTCTTATTTCAAAATTTAAAGTTTGATTAGGAAAAATGAATTGTGAGAAAATATGTTTGTTAACACTGTAGTTATGTTTTTTTTATTTTAATTTTTTTTAGTTGTAGTTGGAAACAATACATTTATTGATTTATTTTTATGTGGTGCTGAGGATCAAACCCAGCACCTCACACAGGCTAGGTGAGCACTCTATCACTGAGACACATCCCCAGCCCCTGTAGTTGTGTTTTAAGGAGAGATACAGTTTTAAACAAACATTTAGAGCCTGTGAGGACAATTAAAATGTTTCCATTACTTTTAGGGTAGAATCCATTTATTTTTAATTTTCTTTTCTTTTCTCTGTCCTGTGTAATTTTTCCCACATTAATGTTCTTTGACACTCTTTTTCCCATTTGTATCGTGTTTGGTTTTTTCCATCTCTTAACTGTATTTCCATTCTCCTTTTAACTAAAGCCTTATAAATATATTGAGATAATTGTGATATAATTGTAATTTGTGTCCTATTTGTTATTTGATGGGTATTTCTGCTGGACATTTATATATTAGAATTGCTTAGGATCCTGACAGAATGAATCCGTAACATCTACTATAGAACCTGCACTATTTTTTTTCATAAGAGACAAGTAGCTTCTTCATTATCAGTTTAGGTTTTCACATCTTTAAAATGATAACTGGGTATTCTGCATAGTTTTGGTATGAGGATTAAATGGAATTATGCTTGTAAAGCTCTGATATATTTCAATATATTTCATTTTCATCAAAAGTTTATAGTTTATATAAAATATGCTACTATATAAAAGGTACAGAAATATATTTCTTGGCCCTGACTTCAAGGTGGTCTTGATCTAGTAGAAAATAAAATAGGATTAAAATACAGACCATTGGTCATATAATCAAGTGCTAAATTATATGGTAGGAAGAATAAAGATTAGAGGTAGAAATATATAGTAATAGATTAGAGGTAGAAATATATATCACGAATAATGTCATTTGGAGTCGTAGTTGTCACCATAACAAATATTTCTAGCAGTTCTAAATTATATACAGAATAGTAAAAAATGCATTAGATTTACAGTTAATCTCACCATTTTCCCTTCTTGATTCTACTCATTTCTTCATCATGTATTTCTTATTCATCCTTCAAACCTAATTGTCCCATTAATAGCCAAGAAGTTGCTCTTGATAAAATGTAATTAGCTTCCAACACTGAATTTAGGAGGTAAATGACTATAACATACCCAGATGAATAATTCAGAGGATGGAAGGATCTCAAGCAGTCCACAAATCCCACAACTCAGAAGAAAGGAGGCCACCTCTGCCCTGAGAGAGCCCATTCCACATTCTCTGGTCTACTTCCATTTCTCCTAATAAACCATTTTGCTTGGTCTATCTGTGTCTCTCATTGAAATCTTTCTTTCTGAAATACAAAAACCAAGTAGTCCTCCTTCCAGTAACAGATTTTAGAAAAAATGTGCATGATATTAAATGTGTTACATTATGATGTGCTATAAGACCTAAAACAGTTGAAGAATTCTGGAAAATTTTCTTAAATATTCTTATTAGAAATGTTTACTGATTTTGCTAACAATGCAATGTAGGAATTTGGCAAAGATCCTTAGTCAATTACTTTGGAATACACTCTTTCTAAAATTAAACAAAATAAAATGCCAATGTGGAGACTATTTCTTGTTTTTTTTTTTTCTTGTTTTTTTTTTTTGTTGTTGTTGTTTATTCCAACAAATGGGCAAGTTCCTGTCTGTGTAATGTTAGATTTATAGACTTACTTCATTCAAGACAGTGCAAAATTCCCATTATTAAGATTATATTTCAAAAATCAACCCTGAGTACTTTCTTACATGTTCTAGCATTTCAGGCAGATATTAAAATTACATTACTAAAAAAAAATAAAATCTTTAAATTCACAGTAAATTTAATTGTGTCACTTACTGAACTAGTTTTTCTTTTTTTTTTTTTGACTTCTTATTTTATTTTATTTTTTTAAATTGGTTGTTCAAAATATTACAAAGTCTTGTGGTTTTCTCTTGTGAGTGAAACTCTTGGTGAGAAGATTTCCTGCTGTAATTATGCCCCTTTGTGGTCATTAAAGGAGCTTGAGTGGACAGTGCATCACAACAAGGCCAGGAATAAATATGCTCCGTCAGTTAGTTGTTAGTGAACTGCTCAGTGAGCTATGGAGACTGTTGATCTCCCCCATGACCCAAAGGCCTGTAGATTCAGTGAATGATATTATACATGCATATTGTTAACATTTTCTTTCAACTGATACTTTTTGTAAGCATCATTATAACCATGGAATAACCATCTGTAATAGACACACTGAAAATTATAAGCAACAAATCACAACACAGGACTAGGGCAAATCACTAAATCACAATGAAGATTTTAAAAAAGAAAGGAACTACAATAGAACTAGAAAATGAGTTATATAATTATTGGAGTAAGAACTTAACTCTCAGTGGTTACCTTAAATACGAATGATTACATTCTTCATTTAAAAGACAGAGTGAATGAATGTATTTTAAAAAAGCAAGACCAAACTATATGTGGCTTATAAGAAACTCACTTCACCTCTAAGAACACAGAGGCTGAAAGTGAAGGGATGAAATAAAATACTCCTTGCAAATGGAATCCAAAAGAGAGTTGCCTGCTTGGAGTTGGTGTAGTCATAGACCTGAGGGATCTAGCTAGATCAGGTTTATGAAGTCTTCTACGCAGTCTTCATCAGAATCACCATGGTAAGGACCAGTATTACCAGTATACAAATTCTTCCAGTTTTTCATGTTTGAATTGTTTCAGGGCATATCTATGTTTGACAAAGCTCTGCTTTATCTGCTTCTGTTATGGGCAAGGCTCTATGTGCAATAACCAAACAGATTCCATTTTACCCTGAGACTCCATGTCACATAAGAAATGCTTCTGCCATGGGAACATTCCACCTCGGTACCTATTGATAATTGATTATCATAGCATGTTTGGCAACCTAAAATGGTAATTCTTATAAAATGGAAAATTGTTCTCTCTTTGATTCCCATTTTTCTTGGGCAATGTATCCTGTCAGAGATTGACTGTCTAGACATTACTAACCATTCTTTAACATGTACTTAACTAGGAGCATTTTGACCCACTTCCCTTCTGCCTGCATGCTGCTATGCCAACCTGGAAAGTCCCTTGGGAAATACCAACATACCCATTGCATTGTTGCGCTAACTGTTCAATTGAGCTTCTGTACCCTTGTTTGTCTGCATCTACATCAGCAATGATGTTGTTTTGCCTTTAAAAGACCCTGAAATGCTCAGGCTCAAGGTTGTTCCTTGCAGAGACAGTTATGGGTCTTGCAGGGAGCAGTCACCAGCCTACCGGCTAAACAAAGACTCTCCAATTCAAATGGACTTTCTGAGTGGTCTGCCCCATAACACTTTCATTTACCAAAATGCCCATTTATATAGTAACTATATTCCTAAGAAAGAATAGCTACATCCCTATAAATTTCAATTTGAGTGTGACACAGGATCCACAAAAGGGGGGCAGCTAGTAGTCCTAATGTGTTTTTCTCTTTGTTTAAATTTATGTACTCACTTTTGTTTCACTGCCAAGGCCATCTACATACATGTTAACTCAAAAGGACATGACAATCATTTTTCTGCCACTTTACTGGTGGGATAACAAGGTCAGTCACTTGTCCTTCACTAAGAAAAGAACAATTTTGTAATATCTTTCCACTAACACAGATTATTACAGCTCCCTATGCCCACAACTTCATGGGGCAGTAGAGTCTGCACTTTTACAAAAAACTAAATTCTCATTCTCTGACACACATGTGCAATAACACTGTGTTTAGGGTGCCAAAAACACAGTATAACTTTAACAAATTATTGTTTGTATAGTGTCTTTCCTGTCAGCTTCTTCTTCTGCATGTACTGACCTTGAAAGTGGCATTTTGCCAATTTCCAGAAAAACCATACATAAAGGGGATTTGCAATAGTCATGATTTTTCTTTGTGTCCATAGGCATCTTTAGATATAAGTATCAAATCTCTATAAATAATTACTTAATACAGATGAATCAAGGTTTGCTAACATGGAGGTGACCTAAGAGAACCCTGTGTTAAGTTTTTGGAATCTTATTAAAATATATATTGGATATGTTTGTTCACCATGTTTTTTCTTCTTTTTCCCCTCAACCATGATGGTCTCACTCTCCTTACCAACTCTTTTCCATATAGACAACAATCCAGTCCCTCATGACATACCTACTCAGCAAAGCTAAAGAACTACACATGACCAGTCAACCTCTTGAGCAGTTCAGTGGCTATCCATCATTATTTGAACAAGCCCCTTTAGAGCCTTACCTCTTGATACCAACACTTTAGCAAATTACTTGTCCTCTAAAAGCAAGGTGATCTTTGGGAAGAAATGAGAAGTGGGATACAGTGCCAACTGGACAGACATTCTTATTTCAGATTTTATTGAAGCCTGATAGTCTATTAAGGAGGAATATACTATTAGAAACTCCAGAAGTACTTTGATTATTTAAAATTCCAAAATGTGTGTTCGACCATATTCATTTCCTTCGACTAATGTTTAGGGTTAGCTTGACAGAGTGAGAAAGGGAGCCTTAGTTCTATAAAATGCCCTTCCTGACACAACTCTAATGAGGCTAACTCAAGAAAACCATTTATTTTTTCTTCTTCTTTTCTATTTTAATAAAAACTATCATGAAAATAGAATGATTGTTCTTCCCTGCTTCTTTTTTAAGATTCATTGTTTTGGAGAGAATGTCATTCCTCTTTTATTCATTCAAATTTTAATCTGCAAATATATATTAAGTGTCTATCAGGAAACCAATTCACCCATCATTGAAATATATAAATTAACATCTTTGCTCATTGAGGATAATGCAAAGGAAAAGACAAATGGAATTGAGTTAAAATCCTGGATGAAAGGACAGACCTCATGAGCCAATGAGAAGTCAGTTGGATGTTAAATTTTATTATTGTAACAATATCTGCAACTTAGAGAAGAGGATGGAGAAGCAGGAGAGAGCTTCCTAAGGGAAGAAAATCATCATATGGACCTGAGTAGATGCTGGCAATTGTATTTTGTGAGTAAAGACTTGGGCTTGCTCAATAAGACCTTAAGGAAGAGGACCCACATAACCAGAACTATTGAGCTCTTCTGCTGTGATGTCAAAAGCAGAAGAGCAGTAACATAGTGACCAGGGAGCTCAGCATGGCCTATAGTTAAATCTAGCAGGTACCAAGATTTTCTTCCTAAGGTAAGAAAATCTTCATAGTTAAATCTAGCAGGTACCAAGAAACAGAATTGGAAAGATAAATCTAGTTTATGAGAAGACTTATGAAGAAGATTCCCAAAACCCCCTTTAAAAGTGACAAGAGTAATTAACATGTAATGAAATATAATTGTCCGTCCATCATTCAGTTTTTAAATTTTTTTCCAGTGTATTCTGTTTAGTAATACCTGTTTCACATAATGTTCAATAAAACCAAATTTTCTGGAAAAGGGTATGAGAGTTCCTAAAGAAATTAAAAATATAGCTGCCAAATATCCTTTGTCACACCACTGGGTATGCACCTAAAGGAGATCAAATCAGTGTATCAAAGAGACATCTGAACTTCCATGTTTATTGCAGCACTATTCATGATAGCCATGATATAATCAACTTAATTGTCCCAAACTGGATGAATTAATGAATAAAATGTGGTGTATGTCCACGCGTGTGAGCATGCACATGTGCATGCACACGCACATGCACACACTCACACTATACAATCTGGAGGACATAATGCTCATTGAAAGAAGTCATACTCAGAAAGACAAGTACAGTAGTTCTCTCACAACTTCATTTTTGGTGGTTTAACTGTGGTTTGAAAATATTAGATGAAAAATTTCATTAATAAGTGACTTATCAGTATTAAATTGCACATCATTCTGAGTGCTGCAATGAAGTCTCACCCCATCCCACCCTAGCTGCCAATCATCCCTCTATCCATCATATCATAGTTGTGTGTGCTACCCTCGCATTAGTCACTTGGTGATTTTCTTGGT
The DNA here is from genome assembly GCF_048772815.1 of Callospermophilus lateralis. Taxonomy (NCBI): domain Eukaryota; kingdom Metazoa; phylum Chordata; class Mammalia; order Rodentia; family Sciuridae; genus Callospermophilus; species Callospermophilus lateralis. Next base: position 505,251 of record NW_027514552.1, on the reverse strand, counting down.
TATGCAGTATAGAAATGTTGGTATTCAAATAACTCTTGTTTTACTTAATAATGGCCTAAAAGTACAAGAGTATTGATGCTGTCAATTTGGAGCTGCCAAATAAAAGCCATAACGACTGGCTTTAAGTGAAAAGGTAAAAGTACAATAAAGTATTTTGAAGGAGATACCACATTCACAGAATCTTTAATGTAGTACATTATTATAATTGTTCCATTTAATTAATAATATTAATAATTAACCATTGTTAATTAAATTAAATTTTAAATTCATATTTATCATAAGCTATTTTCTCTCTATCTATCTATCTATGTCTATTTACATTGTATATGTACTATCCATGGTTTCAGGTATCCCTGGGGATCTTGAAACACACTGCCCATTGATAAAGAGAACTACTGTGCCACATGATCTCACTCGTGGAATTTTTAAAAAGTCAAACTTACAACAGAAGAGCATAGATTGCTGATTACCAGGAGCAAGTTTGGGGATTAGGAACATGTTGCTTAAGGGATACAAAATTTCAATGACACAGGAAGTTTAATTATATTCAGGATATCATAGGACATGAAGACTATAGTTAATAACAATGTATTTTATATTTGAAAATTGCTAAGGTAGAAGATATAAAATATTCTCAACACCAAACTTTGATGTTTGTTAGGGAATGCACATCTTAGCTCAATACAATGTAGACATATTTCAAAAGATCATGTCAGTACTCCATAGATACATATTTTGTCCATTAAAAATAAATTGAAAAGCAGATTCTTAAGTGTGAAAGTTAAACATTCAATCTTCTATCTATTTTAAAGCAGCAACAAAAATAAATCATTGACATCTTCGGAAAATATTTAAATATTTACTTTGGATTTTGGCCAAGCATAGCCTCTTAAAAAATTAAATATAAATATATACACCTTTACCAACAGTATTTGTCATTATGTTCACATCACCAACCTTTCTCTTTTTCTCCCCTGCCTACAACATCTTTCTGTTCCACACCAAAAAGCAATTTTCTTAAAAGCCAGAAACCTAGCAGTAATTGTTTTCTTGGGATTCTGAAATTAGTGTCCCTCTCCCTATTTATTTAGCTCTGTGAAAACAATGAGAAATTTCTTTGCCCAACCAAGGAAGATTGAAATCTCACACTCTATAACCTGGCATAGTGCTGCCATGAATGCAAAATATTTGGCAAAGTCACTGGGCCAAGGTTAGCAACCTCTAGAGAACGGACTGCCTCGAATTCTTCAAGAGAGCAGTTCTTACAGCAAGACCTTCATTCTCAGGGAGGCTGAAAAGGCTACATTTTTTTTAAAAATGCTTAAATTAAAACTCTGTTTTAGAAAAAGGAAAATCAATGTTTATTCTTAGCATTGAAAGTGCAATGGAGAAGGCTTTGGTATAATAATGACAATGTTCAGATAATCCCCAAAGAACAGTCCCTTATCACTTAGCCAAGGGAACTACCACTCAATCTGCTGTTTCTTGGGATTGTCAGATTTGGAGAGTGTATGATTAAGGATGAAAATCCAAATGTAAAGCAGAAATTACTAAGTCTGAAACAATACTCTACTTCATGAAGTGCAGGGCTGTGCAGAGATAATATTGATGAAGGTAGTCCAAGTTTGAGGTGGAAATGAGGCTTCCTTTTCCATTCATCTCCTGAATTTCAGTCATATCTAGAGAAGATTTACTCTTATAACTTGTCCTTTGATTAACTTGCTTCAGGAATCATTGTCAATTATTTGACATTACCTCCTCCCTGATCTTTAGCTTTTAATTTTTTGAGATAGTTTTGCATGAGGTTTCAACATGAAGGATTCATTATAGATAGAATATTTCTTGGCTTGCTTGTCCAAAGAATTCCTGAAAAAATGTTTATATTTGTATATAAATGGCAATTTCAGTCAGTATAAATTTCTTGGGTTATATATATATTTTTTTAACTCAAGACTATCATCCTTATTGTGTTTCCCTCTGATGTTTTATGCTATAAGGAAAAAAGCCTGAGCAAATACAGAGCAATTGTTTCCTATATAGGTAAATTTATAAAATTCTTGATATCTGCAGGATACATTTTCTTTAAAATAACAAATCAAACTGATTTTTTTAAATGTAGAAAGCCTTTTTCTTCTTAGTGTTCAAACGTTGCTCTCAGTAAAATTTCAATTTGTTTTATCACTACTTTTTTCTCCCTTGTTTATCCTTTCCAACACATCATCTCTTACCTCTACTTGGGCAATCTTCATATATAGAAACTGAAAAACCTATGCATCTTCATGTTTTTCAAACATAATCATTTTTATCCTCTAAAATCTTAATGAATATCTCAATTTTGTCTTCTATATTTGCTTGACTTTCTCTTTATTTTAATTAGGTGATTGTGATGCTTATAAAAAATACTTTTTCTAATTTTAGATTTTGCCCATTTCCCAGCTGCTTCATTTCACATATTAGACAACTTCTATATCGGTGGTGTTCTTAAACAAAACATTTTTCAGACACAAACATTTTCTCAGATTATTCAAGATGTTTCTCTTTTTATGAGCTGTAACACATATTTTGATAGGTCCCATTTCTTTCTGAAGACTAATATTTGCCAGGGCTTTCCCCGGAATCACTGTGTATTTAGAGGTAGAAGTGGGTATGAAATTAAACAGAATTAACTATGTTAAAAATGATGGAACTGCATCTTCGAAATGCCAGGGGTTAAAGACAGCTTCTGTCTTCCAAAGACTGTTTACACAATAAACTACCCAGTGAACTAATTGTGCTTCTAGAAAGTCATCCCATCCTTTAATCAGATAAATGAAAAACTAACAACAGAAACTTTCAGATCCTAGTGACGTCAGGAAAGAACAGTTAAAGTATTATTGATTTGTTTTGTCTCTCATGGAATAAAAAACTGAATTTTTAAAGAACTTAAGAAAATGACTGCAGTAAATAATATCTATCTGCTAAATCTTTAGTTTCAAGTTTAATAATTGTTTCATGACTGATAATTGTATCCCAGGCACTGTGCTAAAGGAAGTCATATTCTTGACTCATTTATCTGTTACAAAATCTCTATAGGTAACATCATATTTTTCCTTGACACAGGTAAGAAAACTAATATTCAGAAAGGCAGAGAGATTTGCTCAGCATCAGAGTAATAATCAGAGGATTTAAGTGACAATCATCTAATGTAAACAACTTAACAACTTAAAAGAAGCAACAAAACTCTAGACATATATACTATTGAGTTATATTGTATATAGACTGTATCAAATCCATTCGTGAAGCTATTTGCTGCTCGGAGCCATCCTCCTCCTCGATGATCTTCACATTTTAGCAATAATCTATTCTAACAAAGTCTTCAAATATAAAGGCTTATTTAAACATCAAAATTACTCATGAAGAAAAGCAGTGCAGAGACAATAGCATGGTGCAATGAAAGAAACAAGAGTCTAGAATATCGATGTGTCAAGCACCAAAATTCCTCAAATAGCAAGGGTCAGGATTGCATCTTTCTTCTATCATTCCACATATCCTCACTTGCCTCAAATCTATCTTGTTATTTACCAGAAGTTAATGCTTGATAATCACCCTTTGTTACTGAAGCTTGGAAACATTTGCAATACAGCCCAGAATGTGTCCAACTACAAAAACTGAATAACACACATGGGAACAGGTAAGAGGCAGAATAGCAATGTGTTGTGACTCTTTTGGGGAGAACCAGTCATGCTTATAGGACAAAATTGCTGTTGTCTGTGTTGATAGATAAAGGTAAAGTTAGTTTTTCATATTAAGGAAGGATTTCCCCTATTCTGAACGGATTCTGGTGGAGGACTTCTCAGCAAGGAAGTAGGCAGTGCCATAGACAAAGTCTTTCTCCCAATTTATTTGATCCATGAAACAGAGAAGCAGGTGGGGCAATGCCTTTTGGGACTCCATAATACTATTATTTGTATATCATAAAGTAAACAGAATCAACTCTTGACTTATAAATGTATTTCAGAGCCTTCTGATGCATGTAGCACCTGTCTTTCAAAGAAATTGTAAGTTGCAACATTGGCTTGGAGTAAGGAGTAACAGAACATAGAATATTGAAGTTGGAGTGACTTCAAAATATATCCATTTCAAGCTTGAATACTACCAAGATATGACAGAACAGCCTCTCAATTTTTTTTTGATAAAAAGAGACCAATTAAGCCCTAAGTAGGAATATTACATTGTTATTTCATTATTAGGAATTTACCTGTTTATAATTAGCATCTGTGGTTCTCAATTAAATCTAAACAGTCTCATTGAATAAGTATAATAAATTTTTATTCATTAAGAACTTCAAATATTTAGATAGTTATATCATTCTGGATCTTTTCTTCTTCATGCTAAATATCTATTATTCCAATAACATTTTCTCATGACACATGGTTTGATTCATCTATTTTAAGTCTTGATTAAAAAGTCTTTCAATTTGTAAACTCATTATTTAAAATTCTTCTTTTGTGCTCTGAACAGATTAGGAAAACGAGAACTTCACTTGTTTTATTCAATGTCCCGAATGAAACTCATTCACACAATGAACATATATACACGTGAAAAGATTGCTCCAACTGCAACCTATACTAATCTAATTAGTCATTTTCTGCCTGTTTTAGTATTCATCCAGACAATGGAGGTGCTTTGGAGTTTATCCCTTCCTCCTCATTCCCTCCTGATCCATATTAGTATCTTCTCTCTGAAAGAGTTTCTTCTGATTCATAGAATGACCCTGTGATCACAACCGGGGAAAATTAGCTCTCCACTCCCACCTATTGGTTTGCTATTCACACATGAACTTTGTCTTATTCTCTTTCTCTTCTTTCTTCCTATGTCGTTCCACTGTCTTGCTTAATCCCCTTATCAAACTTCAAGATGGAATAAATCATTCACACAGCCAAGAAAGTCTATGCACTGTCTACTACAAAGAAGGCATTGCACTGGGTATTTGAAATCAATGGAATGAAGGAGATACTAATCAGAGACTACAATTCTAACTGAAGTTTTAATTAATACATCAATAAAAGCATCAAGTATTTAGTGAACATCTACTGTGGTTTAGGACAGTGCTATGCTTTTTCATATTTTATAAATTAATTCTCTTATGCTATTATAAATTTAATGTTATTATCTTATTTTTACATGTGAAGTATCTGATGTTTAAAATATTTAAGAAATTTGCCTGAGTTGTGTTTGCTGCTGCATGCCTAAAATCCCAGCTACTCAGTATACATAGCAGGAAGATCACAAGTTGGATGCCAACCTTTGGCTCAATATAAAAAATAAGAAGGGCTTGGGATGTGGCTCAGTAGTACAGCACCTCTGGATTCATCCCCAACACCAAAGGGAAATAAAAAAGAAAGAAAACGAACATGTCTAAATCTTACAGTCAGTAAGTGGAGGACACATAAAACTGAGTCTAAGATAATCCAATATCAAATCCTACTACCTCTCAAACAGAATAGGATAAATATGTTTAATTATTTAGGGTATATTCTTTGATTATTTTAGTGTGTTTTAGACATTTTAGTTTATTCTGCTCAGAAGCATCTGTCTAGTTTATTGCCCATTTAACTAGTCAAGGACAGGAAAATCTGTCAATGTTGCAGGCAATCAGGCATCTCTGATTTGAGGCTGTTTAGAACAGATTTGAAATTTCATTGAACAAATAACGTACCATTTCATAAAGCATTAATGACAGTCATAGGCACTAACAAGGGAGACTGGGTGCAATACAACAATGGTTTAAAGGATTCTGTGAAGAGGAGCAATAAGAGCCACTACATTTCATATTTCAAAGCTAACTGGCTGGAGGAATTGATCTAGTAATTATTGACCTACCTGTTAATGTATAAGCATATTGCACACAAAACAAAGCAATACAGTGGTATTCTTTGTTAAGTTGGTTCATCTAAATGCAAAACAATTGCAGAAATTTTTCAAATGGTCTGAAGGAAGTGATTCAAGCAGAACCAGAGAAATTACAGCAAGCAGCAAAGTATGCTATCCGGGTTCAGAGCCATGGAGTCTTTTAGAAACAAACTATTGAGGAAGCAATTATTTTGCTTTGAAAAAAAAAAGATAAGTAAAAAGAATCACCTACTATTAGAAAACTCTCCTGTATTGAACCCTTGGAGATTGTCTGCCTCTATCAAATTATCCATTAGATAGGCATGAGTACTATGGAATTTGATTTTTTAATTTATTGGAGCTCCTTGTTAAGGATTTTATTTTGTTTTGTTTTTAAGAGTAGAATTAAAAGATATTTTTTCAAAAGATGAAATAATCAGACAGACATGAATTGAACATGTCAAAAGTTGTATTGAACTTGTTAATTAATGGGAGAAACAGAAAGATATTACTTTGATTCTCAAAAGAAAAAATCTAAGAGAAATATCTAAGTAGAGCCCCACCCCTAGGACTACTGAAATAAATAGTAGATGAAGAACCAGCAAAACTGGGCAATCTCCACAGGGCAATAAGCAATTGAATCTCCACTGGACACAATTTGCATTATCATGGACAAGACTCTTTGCCTAATTGTAAATTTTCTACAATGTATAGTAGTGCAAAATAGCTCAAGAACAATGAAAAGCAAAAATAACCTGGAAGTAGTAGTTCACAGAACACTCAATAGTTTTTAGTTCATTTGAAAGTCTATCATTTTTTTTCTGTACAAGAATCTTATTTTAAGTGAGTCTTATAGTTTTATAAATATGACCTAATGTACATGAGAGTTTGTAAAAAAAATTGATCTAAGTTCATCTTATTTAGAAACAATGCAATTTCTTAGAAAGAAAAGGTTAATGGATCTGGTATTGCATGACTTTCCTAGAACTGAATCGAAATATAGATGCACATGTTATACCTATTATTTCTTGAAGACAAGTTGTCAAAAAAAAAAAAAAAACTTGACAGTAGAGCAGAACTAGTCTGAGCCAAATAAGTTTATTTAATAATATTTTCCAGCTCTTTTAGTGTAGATGCTAGATAAAGAAGAAAGGCATATTGGATTTAGCCTACAATGTTTTGAAAGTTTCCCCACTGCAGTGATTGGCAGGATTTGCACTAATTGCTACTTCCAGAAGCAAGATCCACCATTTTCATAATCTTCGGTACCCCTTAAGCCAAGCACTGCTCTAATATTTGTTGCTTGCCAAAGAAGTTCTTAAATTACATGCAAGTTGTTGGCGCAAAACAAAAGAAGAAAGCAAAAAAACAAACAAACTAAAAAAAAAATCACATTTTAGTAAGAAAGAAGTCTTAGTAAGAAGCATGCCAATCAAAATTAAGTGGCTGAAAGAACATGATGTATCTTCTGTTCTTCATCAAAAAGTTTAGAATATGTTGTCTTGAACCCTTTCCTTAACTTTTTGGTAGTAAAGAGTCTCTTTACTCTGGGACATGGTTTCTCCATTGGTACTAAAGTGCTCAGGACATGACAACCCAAAACATGCTGCTTTTATGTATTGATTTTCTTGAGATGAAAGCATCTGAGACATAGCAGGTGCAAGAAGGGCCTTTGGATCTCCCTTTTCTACCTAAAAACAGGCATAAGAAATGTCTCCTTTCTGTGCCAGGAAAAGAACAATATTACCACCAGAACTGGAAATGGATGCTAAAGTATGTCTACACAGACTGTTTAAATCACTTTTATCATCTAGTAGCTTTCACACTTACTGCCTAGTGACTATCTTGCAGTTTACTGCCCTTAGCCCAAACCCCATGGTCTTGTTATTTCTTCATACTTCTATCAGTTCTTTGTCTAAAAGGTATTTCAGATTTCTGTTCTGGCCATTTCTTTTGGGCTTCATTTTCTCTTTAGTTCTAGCAAGTTTATGGAAAATTCTAATAAAACTTTTATAGTTTTCTCCTGCTCAGGGGACTTGTGTCAGTTTATTTCTGAGGTTTAGCAGCAGACACCAAGAGTATTTTTTTTCTCTACAATGTATCTAATTAGGGTGTTATATATATTTAAATAATCAAGCAGTTTTCTGTTAGAGGATAAGCTAAGGGTTGTACAATATTAGAGAATATGTTCATTCAACTTTTAAAAATGCAGAGATGTTCCCCTAATAAAGATATGCCAGTGGATTTTAGATATAAAATAAATTCATTCATTCAAAAAAATATTTTCCAAAATTCATTTAGGAGCCCTCATAGTCAAACAGAAGAAATAGTTGAGACTTGAGTCTGGAATTACATGTTTTAAAATGTGGATTTAACTATTATTCCAGTGTGATCAGACCAACAGATCAAGAGAGGCTTGCCATCGGAAATACAGCTCATTATATCACAGACCTTGAGAAGACAACACACTATGTCATGCATGGTGACATTGAGAGCATTGGGGTGAACTCAGTGGTGTGGTAGTGGCAGGGACTGGAGGACATGGGCCAAGAATCTTGAAAGTGGTTTCCATGAGAAGGACAACAGGTAGACCAGCTAAGCAGGCTGAAGGTCAACTAATTTGAAAAATCTCAGTGCCCAAGAAGCTACATCTAATTGGTACTTGGTCCTGGGGTGATTAGGACAGGTGAACAGTGATGTAGAGTAGGAGAGCCTCGTAAGGAGGAGCATTGGCTTGTGGGCCTTGGATTCGTTGATTTGCAGCTGAAAACCCAATTCTCAGTAAGTTGTTTGCCATATTGGGAATCAAGGAACCCTAGGAGGGGCTGTCCCTCCACAGTCAGCAAGGACTCCTATGAAGGATCTGTCCACGACCAGATTCTGGTGGCACCTTTACCTTGGAATTTTAGCCCACACAACTGTAAAATGGCTGTCCTTTAATAGAGTCTATTGTTAGACCATGAAGCAAGAAAAGACCACTGACTCCAATTAAAATCAAATTAAAGCAAGCTTATTATTTCGACTGGCCAGGCTGCCTCTCCCACCCAAAACCACGGGAACAAGACAGCAGCAGCAGATTTCCTGCAGCCCAGCTTTATAGCCCAGAAAGTTACACAAAGGGGGGTTACAAATAACAAAACTCTGAGGAGCATAACACTAATGGTAGTTTACATTTTTGCTGGCCCCAACATCAGAATTTATGAAGGTCATTAGAGCCTCAGAGAGGGTCAAGATTTGTGAGGCCTCACTAAAGTTTCAGAGAGGGCTACTATCTGGTCAGAGAGCCAGGCATGGGTGAGTTCAAGGCACGGGCAGACATTCCAAGCAGGTTCAGAATTTGCAGTAATTTATAGTAAAACTGAAATTATCTTTTCATGACTTTGTGGCGAGATGGCTCCCAATTTTAAGAAAAGATCAGGTTGGGTCTATCACTATACCCTTTTGTTACAGCAGCTCAAGCTGATGAAGATGCACTCTAGTAATAGTAAAAACAATAGTTGATTGAAAAAGAAAATAATTCGATAAGTAAAGGAAAGTACAAAACAAAAGTAAGGTAAGTACACTCATACTTAAGTTTGGCTTTTTTTTTTTATCCTTAATATCCAAATTTATGACTGATGATGATTGAAATGATGAAGAATGAAGAAAATGACGGGTACTAGAACTAACAGTGGGTAAAAAAAGCTAGAGAATTTTTCTGATCTTGTTTTTAGTGTTTTAAGACAGGAATAAGATGAACAAGTTAAGCAAGCTGTGATTCCAGGGAAAACGAAAATCAACAACTGCAACAATTTACAGTCCGTCATGTGCTGTGCATTATGCTTGTTGCTTTGCATATAGTTATCTTATGGAGTTCTTCCAACAACTCTGCAAACATTAGGAAAATGAAGCTTAGAAAATTTACATCATTTTACTAAGTTTACATGAGAATTAATCAATAGAACTCAAAATTACACCAAGATATGACAGACACCAGATCATGAACTGATATTTATATTCAACTTATATATCTGCAGGTGTGTGTGCATGACATAGACTGTATAACTCTTTCAGTAGAGGTAAGAAGAAGGGCTTTTAAACTTATCACTCAATTACATAGAGTAATACTTTAATTTGGGGGCGTTGGTTAGAATGGTGCATAAAAAATAGATGACATGAGTATTAAAGAGAAATATATAAATGTTTGTCTTTCAAGAATTAAAATTTAAATATTCTTTAACCACACTGTCTCATCCTAATGAAATATTTCAAAAGAATCTAATATTTTTCAATGATGATATGGTAAGGTCTGCACATCATCATGGTGAACATGAGTTGGAATGGATCATCCTGAGAGGCTAGTGGGTGTGAACTTGAGCCTCAGGCCCAACAGGAAGCACCATTTTGAGACAAAAAGGGCACTGAGGCAGATTCCAAGAAACTATCACTTAATTAGCTCTGGTACAAAATTAGGTGTTCATTGGTTCAATCCTACCAGCCAAAGGGACTTGTATTCACCACTTCTGATCAGATGGTTCCTTGGCTCCAATTTCCCTAGAGAAAGAATCCTGCTGCAGCAAATGTTTTCACCCCAACAGGAAGCTTCCTGCTCAGAACCCCAGAGTCTGGTGAGGTGTCAGCTCAGTTTATGACTGTGAACAAGTCAATTCCTTTAACTGTCAGAATGACAGCTATTCTGCTTCAGTTCTCATGGATATCCTGATCCTTCCAATACATTCTCTTTCCTTCACACTGATCCTGCCCTAGAAACACTTGGATTAGCTGCCAACCCCCAACTAGATATATGAATTCGTATTCATGTACATAAGGAAAAGTCCACATTTCTCATAGTCTGACAATACCTTTGGTGAGAATTCAAATTATAACCACAAAAATCTAGGACAATATGTAGTGGTTTTAAAGGGTATGGATTTTCTTCTCTGTTGTCTATGTTGAGTCATGCTAAAATAAAATACACAGTGAACTTCATCAGCTCATCGTCTTCTCCCCACCTGTCTCCCCCTTTTAAAGGTCTGCCTATGTACTCCCTGGAAAGAGTAACCCTAATACCTTACTCTCATTCAGTCTATCCCTAATGAATCCAGGAACACTGTTGCATTTTAAAATATAAAGTATTGTACATTTCTCTTTCACACTTTCAGTAGATGACACCCTTACTCGCTGAGTCTACTACATCTGACTACCGAGGAGGAATTGGATTGAACTACCAGAGTTGAACTGAGGGCAGGAAAATTAAATTGCTTTAGCAATATTCACAATAATGAAAGAAGAAACAGTTAATATTTTGCTTCTGATACTACACAGGATTTTGCAGGAAGATCAAAAGCTTGGATGGAAGGTTTTATGTCAAAGAAGTTTCTCTAATTTATTTGAACATGTTAAGGAATGAGAGCTACAACCAGAGTTTATTTCTCAACAGAATTAAGTTACTTCCTTTGTGATTACTTTGTGATTTGCTGTTATAGGGTAGGGTGAATAATGAATAAAAGGAAAGTCTTGAAGCCCTTGTTCCTGTGTAAGAGGATAAAGGGGAGAGTAATGTTTCCAGGGCACAGTAGAGGAAGACTTGTGGCTTCTAATCCACAAGTGCCAGGGTTTGCTGGTATGAAGACTGAGTTAGACAAAGAGAAGGGAATGTACATTTCCAAGAAGTTTGTCCTTCAATTTAGTTTGGGCCTCTGTGTGGCTCACTGACAGAATGTGACAATCTGAGGCAACCATTTGTTCATATGCAACATAAAGAGGACAAAAAGGGCAATTTTAAGACAAAAGATTGTGAGAAATACACAGATTTTGTTTCTTCTTCTGCCATATACATGTAACTCTGCACAAAGTGATGACTATCTTGATGAGGGGAAGGAGGAGATAGAATATTAGGCACCTAAATGGTAATTCTCACAGATATGCACCCAAGAGGCCTCCCTTGGAGAGGATGGATTTTTAAGCATCATAACTTCCCTTAATGCTACTCTTTGATTGTTTGTGTCTCCTCCAAAGTTCATGTTGAAATTTTACCATAATGCAACAGTGTTACAAGATAGGAGTTTATATGTAGGTCATGACATATCTAGCTACATGAATTAAATTGATGACCTTATAAAATAGCTAGAGAAGCTGGGTGTGGAGGAACAGAGCTGTAATTCAATGGCTCGGGAGGCTGAATCAGGAGGATCCAAGTTCAAAGCCAGCCTATAAAAAAGCAAGGCACTAAGCAACTCTGTGAGACCTTGTCTCTAAATAAAATACAAAATAGGGTTGGGGATGTGGCTCAGTGGTTGAGTGTCCCTGAGTCCAATTCCCAGTACCAAATAGTAATAATAAGAAGGAAGAACAAGGAGGAGGAGGAGGAGGAGGAAGAAGAGAGGAGGAGGAGGAGGAGGAGGAGGAGGAGGAGGAGGAGGAGGAGAAGGAAGAGGAAGAGGAGGAGGAGAGAATTATGTAAGCATCTTTTCTGACTTCCACTTTCTGCTATATGTGGATATAGGAAGAAGGCCCTCATCACACTTTAAATGTCAACAACCTTGCATGGTGGCACAAACCATAATCCCAGTGGAATAGGAGGCTGAGGCAGGAGGATAGCAAATTCAAAGCCAGCCCTAGCAACTTAACAAGGCACTAAGCAACTTACAAAGACCCTGTCTCAAAATGAAAAGTAAAAAGATTAGGCATGTGGCTCAGTAGTTAAATGTACATGCCCTTTCTAACATTATAGCTAATTAAAACAAATTTTAAAAGAGGAAGAAGAAGAAGAAAAACAGAAGAATTCACATGGACAGTAAGAAGCCACAGGTTCTTTGCAAGTTTATATTGAAGTGGTAAGATCCTGCTATGCTGGAGTCAGTCTAAACTCACCCAGTTCTTTTTTTTTTCTTGTTATCATTTTGTTTTTAAATTTGGAGGCAAGACAAGTATTAGCTAATCAGTGGGTCTCATGTACTGATTCAGAAACTAAGAGCCATGCGGAGGTTGTTGATTTGTGGAAAGAAAAAACTATTGTCATCTCAGGAATGTTATTTTCCAACTCATTTCTGTTCCTCCTATATCTTCACCTTCTCCTTTCTATATTTAGCTATTACCGTAAGTATAAAAACCTGAAAGAAATTGTCTCTGAATCCTGGATATAAGAAATGGTCTACTAACTCACTACAGCACAATCTCTGATTTAATTCTTTACTTGGTGTTCCCTTTTTAGCTGATATTACCGAGTCTGTTTATTTGTTTACTGTCTGTCTCTGCATACTTCCTAGAATAACATCTCCATGAAAAGAGGGATTTTCCTGCTTGTGTTCAATAAGCGACCCCTGTATACACTGCTGTGCCTAACTCAGGGTGCACTCTTAATGAGTGTTTGTTACATCTTCATTTAAGAAGTATAAGCCAAGACGTCATCAGCCCAAGAGAGAAAAACCAAAGGAAAAACTATCTACTCATCTTCCAATTTCCCTGAGGCAAATGTCTTATCATTCCAATTTGCAAGATTTCCCTATGCTCTTAATTTTTGCCTGATCTTTCTCATCTCCCAATCAAATAATGTATGAGCGAGACCTTCCCTCTCTTAAACTATGTTTCCTTGATGTTTAGAAACAGAGAAGAGTATATATTATCACTAGAGGATTCTATCCAGGAGTGTTAAAATTTAAAGAGATAATAGGCATGCACAGATGCTTTAAAAATACATACTGTACATATTTGAAGACATACATATAGAGTGATTTTATTTCCAGTTCTTGAAGGAACTCTGTCTTTACTTTACAAAAGAGCAAGAATTGAAGCAGAGAGCTTAAATCACCTCAGCATGTTCACAGGAATTGTGTGACTTCCTGACTCCAGACTGAGTTTGGTTCACCTCCCCAGACTGCCTTCCTCAAATCTTCCCAAGCATTCAACCTTAAGGGTTGTGAGGCGATTTGCCCACAGCCATCCACGCAGAAAGCTGGGTGTCTCTTAGCTTCTAGCTTAGCACATTTTTATATTACTTTTAGCTGCCTTCCATTCTTATTGAATTCTAATGAGCTCTATTCTATTTTAATGAGTATGTTAATGTGTCGGTGTTGGTCTCCTCCTGACCTTGTATATATTTGTCTTTGAGGCTCTGTTTCTATTTAAACTTCAAGCTCTTGGGAGGAGGAAAAAAATGCCAATTTAAGCATGCCACTGCCTCGTGCTCCTGAAGGCTTAACAAACACTATGTGGTGATGATAATGATGATGGACTAGGCATAATAATATTCCCCTTGCTCTTTAGGGGATTGCGTGCAGGTAGAATTCTCTTGCTGTTTGAGCGAGAGGTCTTTTAGGATTATTCTAAAGGCCAGAAAATGGAAGCAACATTTTCTATCAACATCTCTTCCCACCAGCATTCTGCATTTCCCCCAGATTTGCAAAGGGAAACAGAAGTGCGAAACTCTGAGATGGAGAGTGGAGTGGAGCTGTCATTTTATATTTGTTTTCCAGGACACTGCTGAGCATAGCAATATAAATGGTAAATGCCACATTTCATTTGCAGGAGAGCAGGTAGTACTTGAGGCAGGGGAATTGAAGGGGTATAAAGTAAGTAGGAAAGAAAAACGAGGGGAGAATGGAATTGAAGGGGAGGTTGAATACTGTGCCTAACACATTTCCTAAAAAAAAAAAAATTACAGAAGTTCTCTAATGTGGGCTAACTTAGAGTAGCCAAGTATTTCAACCTGAACTATGTGTCATAGTTAGGTTCTCAAGCCAGACCACTGTGGCTGGAGGTCTTGCACCAGCAATTCATACCTGATACCAATCTAATTGAAGGTTGTGAAGATTAATAAAATAACACATGCAAAAATCATCAAATGTTACCTTTCCCATAGCAAGCATATAGTGAGCTTTAGATATTACTATCCTCTCATATTTAAGTCTTCTTTCTTATAAGTAGAGTGAATGCAGCTTATTGTTGTCTCAGCTTGAAAAGACAGTGAAAACTGAATATGGATGGTATGAACAATGGTCTTGGTGCCATCCTTCAAAAAGGTGAAGCCATTAGCTGCAGAGGCACCCCAAAGTCTTCCCTGCTGGTAACTCATTTCCTAAAAATATCCATTTCTATGGACTGAGACATTGACATTACAGATGTGCAATATAAGATTAAGACATAATCACCAATTAACACACAATCGTTAATCCATTTATCATATTATTTACCTAATGGCCTAAGGGACGTGAGGATATTAGAGAAGACAAAATATGAATATGTGTGGCACACAGTGGCTAGGTATGTGGAGGGCACTTTCCTTTTCTTCCTGGGCACTCTAGCCTCAGATAAATTTCCAGTTAGGTAATGACATAGGCTAAGTTCTACACCTCAGAAAACTCAGCTCAAAGTTCTATGTAATATAATGCAATTGTCAACAGGATGGAGGGTCCTGATGAGGTCCCCAAAGAAAGACAGACCTCATCTTCCACTGTAAGTTTCTTCTTTGATGTTATTGCTGAAAGGAATGGGTCTGAGTGACTTTATTAAGAGAAAACAAGGTATGCACACTCTGAGAGACACCCTGAAGTGAGGGTGTTGGAGAGGAACACACTGGCTTAACTTGGTATGGCATATTTATGTATGTAAATCTGCAGTCTATAGATATGACTAAGACAGTATTTTCAGTTCTCCTATGTGTTGGGCATGTGATAAATTCATCATTCCCCATTAAGTTTCTTCTTTGTTTTTTATAAAAATCTTTTAATAATTTTCCCATTCAGGGGTTTCACTCTTTTGTGAATTTAGACAGTGCTACATTTGGGTCACATTGAAGATTTTATTCGGAGTTCTGCATTTGGATGAAGTAATCAGATCTTAAAAATATAAATGGTGGAGGGGTTGGGGTTGTGGCTCAGCAGTAGAGCGTTTGCCTAGCACATGCAAGGCCCTGGGTTCAATTCTCAGCACCACATAAAAATGAATAAAATAAAGATATTGTGTACAACTGCAATTAAAAAACAAATATAAAAATTATATATAAATGGCAGAGAAATATGCTTGTGAAGCCAACACATTATTGGACTTGGTTTTGTACAGGCTCAAGTCATGAGAGAGGCTATTTACGGATATGTGAATGGATCTGATTTGATTTAATAGTGTTTGTGAACAAAGCTTGTGAGGCGGAATTTACATTTGCAATTTAAATCTTGGCCACTCTTGTTTATGCCCATATGTCTCCTTTCTACCTGACCTACATCTCTTGTTCCACTTCAGAGTCAGGAGTGACAAGTGCCTCATCAGCCTCCACCTCCAACACTTCCCCCCTGTTCTCCCTACACTCTTTCCTGGGCTTGGGAAAGCCACAGACAGGAAGCTTCTTGTTGAAGATGGAAAGAACTCATGATACTGACCCCATTTTGAACTTAAAAAGAGAGAGAGAGAAACAAACTTCTACTAGGTTTGAGACCTTATATATTTGGGGAGTTTATATATGATTAAAAACTAACATTAGTCTCACTCATAAGCAATATATGTATGTTTGCATGTATATAAAGTTTGGAGCATGGAACTTGAGACAAGATGAGCAAGAGAGGACTGTCGCAAATTAGATACAAACACGCAGGGTGATGCCATTTTCAAAGTGAAAGCCTGCAAGGTTACAGAGAGCACAGTTCTGGAGACCACTACTCTTACATCTGGAGAATCTTTAAGACCAACATTAAGTTCCATAGTTAGTAAAAATTAGGACTAACTGAAATCTGTTTTAATCACTGCTAAATGTTTATCGCAGCTAAAGGGCACATATGAAAATCAACCCTGGGAAGAACTCCATAGGAAAGAACTCAAGAAAGCTCCAAATTCAGAGCTTCTAGTTGACTCCTTCCCATGGAGTCATGGACAGTATGACCTTCCTAGTGTTGATGCATGTTGGCACTGAAGGGTGTGGGAAATGACAAGACAGAGAAATGACAATCCCTGGGAAGAAAGAGAAGCATTGATCCTTTTCCAATAAATCCTTTTCCAGGGACAAAACAATCCCTGGGAAGGAGATATCCAACAATCTTAAAAATGGTAGTCCCTGGGAAGAGGACAATTATTGATCCTTTCCCAATAAATCCTTTCCCCGTGACAGTAAAACAGATCCTGGAGGGAAAGAGGTAACTTCTGAATGCCGAACTCTGGACCCTTCATCTTTGCCTAGTAAGAGCAAGTTTCAAATGATCACAGCCTGTTTCCTGAATTCCCAAACTGACACAGTCTGTTGAACAGTCATTTTTCAGTGTAATCTATGAAACCCAGACCCCCTTCTGTAACCAGGGGTCATTTTATACACAGAAAATGAGACCCTCCAATTCCTGACTCCACTGCTGAATGAAAGACAGTACTGGTCCATGAATTCTTCTCCTATTTGGTTATTGTTCTTTCATTATAGTGCTGAAACCATTTCAGTTATTTTTGCTTATAAGCACAGATATAATGCTTCCAACTGGGTATCCAGAGTATACATGACACCTGTGCCTTAGTAACTCTAACTTTTATAGAGCTATATAATGTAATGATGGCTGGCTTCCCACATAGATTGACCCTCTAAAAGGTCAAGCTGATACCATGTTACCCAAAGTTCACATTAAAGATCTCATAGTTAGACTCTCAGGAGTAACAAAAGACACACACACACACACACACACACACACACACACACACACACACAGAATTACTCCTAGAAACCTTAGCAAAAGCTAGATCCCTCTTTAGAAAACACTAAATTAATGTCTACAGAAAATCCTTCAGTTTTTTTTTTCTGTGACTTCTGGGAGGACAAACAGGCAAACAGGTACAGATTTGGGCAGAAAGAAGATGATGTTTTGTTAACTAGTCAGATATACTCAAAAAACTTGGGTACATTCTGCACTTGCTTGGCAAGACATGAAAGGATGAATTTTGGGCTTCACACTCTTGATCAAGCTAGGCTTTATGTGTTTGTATAAATTAAGACAAATGATGCATTGTTCTAAGATAAAATGCAAATCTGCAGATTTTTTCAGATTATCTATATACATGACAAGTTGAACATTTTGTGGCTTCTTTAACTACATCTCATAATGTACTTTCAGTGTGTTTGTTTGTATTCTAAACACACATGTATGTTTATATGTTTTCTTTAAACTAGAAAATGTTGCCTCTTCCAAAATGCTTCCAAAAGCTGCCTCTGTAACAATTCATGCTAATTCTTGCTGAAATTTCAAATTCCTGTTGAAATTTCTTTGACAGCATCCACCAAAGTTTTTACACACTATTATTGTCTGTATTGTTCAGGCTTTTATTTTCCAGAGACATGTTTCATGTAAGGTACATAGTGCTGGCTTAGTAGACAGCTTCAATCTTCTGGTCACAATTGCATCTTCTTGGACAGCACATCCTGAAATTTTTATTATAATGATCAGGAAAAATAGTCAAATTTTTAGATCAATAGCTCTAAAGACAATTGAACTTTGTGGCTATATGATGTGCCTTTAATGGCACACAAAAAGAATATGTCTGGGAAGAGACATGAGTAGAAGAACCACAGCTAAAGATGAAGACAGAAGACTAGCATTGTCTGAACTCACTAATCCTGTGAGTCTGATGGGCTTCCCTTTTGACTATCTGGGAAATGGGCACACAAATTTCCTTTTTGGCTTAAACTATTTTGATTTAGGCTCCTATAGCTTGTAATCGAAAGATTCCCCAGGTCATTCAAAGTAGAAAGTACTAAAAATGCACTTAAAGAGAAGGATAGAAATCAAAGACCATAACGTTTCAATAACCATGGAGGTGGAGTTGACCAGAGGTAATGACATCCTTCCTCTCTCAACTGCCCTCTTGACATTTCAATATTCCTGTCCTTGACTAGGCTATCTTGGCTTTGCTTCTCATGTCTTCTTAGTTGATTCCTGTATCCCCTGGTTCATCACATGCATTCAGGGACCTGGGTCTGCAGCAGTGATGTAATGGGCTCAGGCAGGATTGTGCCTTATCAACACATCCGCTCCATAGTAAGTGTGATGATGATTAATGAACTCATTTTTCTCATAATTCAAAAGTGACTTAAGGAGGTGGCCTGTGTGACCATAGTGAGACAAACGCTGAGGTGATTTGTGTGTGCCCAGCACCTTCAACTCAGCCAGTCCCTCAGGTCTAGGACTTACATGCCCTTCAAATTGGAAGGCATTGAGCAATTAACGACACCAGAAAGATTTTAACATGGGAGGAGACTCTTCCCTTACCCCAACATTCCCGACCACTTTCCTTCTCAGAGGACTCAGGATAAAAATGTTATGACTGTTTTTATTTAGACTTTATATAGTTTCAAAAATCAAATATTAGCAAAATATCCCCTATACACTAGGAGTCATGTGGTGCTAGGTATATATCTATGTGGGGTACAGGTGTTGAGTGTGTGTATATGTGTGTGAATATATACCACTGTCTGACACTAAGTGATCTAGAAATGAGAGAACTTTAATATGAATTACCTAAATAAAACCAAATATCTGAATGGGTGAATTCTCAATAAATTAATTTTATATCCAAAAAAAAGTTTTTACTTTTTAAAAACTTTTGTTTAACCCCTTCACCTGCTTCTCTAAGTGAATGTAAAATTATAAAACTACAGATTTTGTCTTATGTGAAATGGTTATTTTCTTTGAAAAACTCTGTGTACTCAAGCAGACACTCTTGAAGATAAAAAATTAGTAGACAGCAATTTCAAATTATTAAACATATAATTTTCAAACAAATAGAGAGTGAGCATGTGCCAGTTTTATTTGAGGCCCAAATGAGAGAAGGTTCAGAACATGAGATGGTGTGAAAAGAATTTAGGAAGCTGACATATATTTAGTGAGTACAAAATTATATTTTCTAAGAGTATCAAATATATCTTAGATCGGCTTCTTAACATGGCTTGTGTAGCAGAATCAGGAAGTTATAAAGTTGAAAACAAAATGTTTTACTTTTTAATTTTAGATAAATTTCCTATATAGAAAGAAATCCGAATGATGGTAAAACAAACACTTTATTTTACCTAACTATAAATAGTTTTTAGGATAATTGAAGGACCTTTATTTCTGTGTTGTATAAATTAAGACAAAATGATGCATTGTTCTAAGATAAAATAAAAAGCTGCAGATTTATTCAGATTAACTATATATAAGACAAGCAGAACTTGTCCATACTAAAAAATGATAATAATGCAATTAATTCTAATCAAAATATACACCTCACATATTTGTAGATATGCCATTGAATACTAAACATGCAAATCCTAAGCTCAGATACATACCTTAAGGAAGACAAAAATTAAGTTGGTTACATTGTATAAGTAAGAAGGAAGAAAAAATTTATTTTACAATATTGAGCAGATGATAAATGTAGTCAATGTTTCTTCAGGGTACATCACCAGCAGGTGTAGCAACAATAACAAGAAATTGCATATATAAATTGTGCCATGAAGAACTTATAATCCTCATCATTGTTTTCCATTGGAGCAAAGAATTTTGTAATATTTTATTTTCTGTCATCTTTCTGCTCAGTCTCAGAAACATAACACACATCCAAAATTTAAAACAGAAAAAGAGAGAATGAGAAAGAAAACAATAGGAAGAAGAAAGTGAGAGAGGAAGTAAAGGAGGGAGAGAGGGAGGGGACGAAGGAGGGGCAGACACTTTGAATGGAAACATCAAACTTCATATTTAATTGTAGCATCATCATCATTATTTTGGGGTGCTTTTCTTTACCCCCCAAAGTACTTTTTACTCAAATGATAAGCAATATTTCTAAAATTTGCATATGAAATTTCTTATTACACTCCATGAAGGCTTTCTCTCCTTTGAATGCGCTACCTCCTTTAAACCCTTACCTTCCCCTGGTCTTTTGGGAAAGTCATTAACACTATTTTTCTATCAGAGTTAACAAGCAAGTTAATTCACCTGATAAGCCATCATAAACTGATAGTTTTAGAATTTCAGAGACAGCAAGGATACTCAGCTATTGCCAAGGGGGTAAATATCAGGAGGCAGGACCCAGTTTTGTCATGCAAGGTCGAAATTAGTAACACAACTGTTGTGGAAAACATGAAGAGTTTCTAATTAATACAAAGTCTAGAAAAAAGTAAGCATAGGAAAACAATACTAGCCCAAGTCTGTGCAACTACAACCAAAACAAAGAAAATTTGGAGAGTTCAGTGTATTTCAGAACACTTGATGTGTATGCAATTCTGTAAATATACACTATTAGTCATTTGAAGTATTCCTGTTGAAACTTCTTGGGGAAGAAACTTTGTGTGATCATATTTAATGAAGCCCTTTTTCCCCTTCCCTGTACCCAGGGTTTCTTCTGTAGTCCTAGTGTGTGCTTATCAGTAAGAACTAAGTGGAAGTATGTCAGAGAAGAAAATTCAGGGACAAGGGATGATGGATTAAGCATCTAAACCCAGAAGGTGCTCCTTAAGAAGAGGCAGCCTCGATGGGATCTGGCTGAAGAAATGGGCAGGATTTGGAGACAGGAGCATCCCTTATTCCAACTTCTAGCCTTAAAGCCTTGGATTGATGGCAAGCTATCAGCCACAGCTCTTTGGAGGCTGAGTAATTGATTCCCTGGTCCACTGTTAAATGCATCCTGGGGCCTACAAGGGTTGATTGCTAATAAAATCTGAGATTAAACTCCCATTCCTGGTGGCAAAATGACAATTTGCAATTCTAATTATAGCTAACCAGGGAGAAATACTATAGCAGCAGAAAACAAAACCAACAAGCTGTGCTATACAAGGGTGATCAAGCCATAAAGAAGGCAATTATTTAAAAGTCTTAAATGTTACAATTCCAGAAGGATGGAGTTCAGAGGAAGATGAATACAAGTGGCCATGCTCCTAATGGCCTTGCACACCTGACATACCACTCCAAGACAAGGCAAATGAGCAGACACTCTCCAACATTCTGACCACCTCCTTGAATCCCCAGGAAGCCATTGCTGACCCCGCAAGTCTAGGAGAAACATATTCATCTTCTTTGTGAATTCTTTCCTGATGTTGGTGGGCTGGATTCAGCATTTCTCACCTGGATTTTTGATTTGTTAAATAAAATCTTTATTCACAAATTCATGCATCAAAAATTGTTATACATTTATAGTACATTGAACCTTGGAAGAAGTTGGACAAATGGCAATGGATATGTGGATTTTACACTGATTCATTACATTTCTAAGTTTCATTTTTACATTGTTCTCTCAAGGCACCTTCAGGGCAGAGATTGCTATCTCACTGCTGTACACCTAGTAGTTATCAGGGTTCTGGTCACATAGCATGAACACAGTGATCTATAATTATGATTTTCATATAACCTCACACCCAGATCAACTCATAGATTTTGAATCACAAACTCTTTATTACTTTACTTCTCCACTCCACATACTTCATCACGTTTATCTGTGTACAGCTTTTCTATACTTTTTATTTGGGGCTGTTCTTTCTCTCTCTCTCTCTCTCTCCTCTCTCCTCTCTCCTCTCTTCTCTCTCCTCTCTCCTCTCTCCTCTCCCCTCTCCCCTCTCCCCTCTCCTCTCATCTCTCTTCTTTCCCCTCTTCTTTCACTGTATGTGTCTCCTACTCTTTATTATATGTGACATTGTTTGAACACTTGACTGTATTAGGTCTTGCATGAGGTCATACATGCTGAGGGCAGAGATTATCCCATTTATATTCACAATTATTTCTTCTGCAGTTGGGGGCTTGGACCCTCCAACTAGCTCAATGAGATTAGGAGCCTCATTTTAGTCCTTTTTGTATTTTCGATGACTAGAATATATTAAAAACTTGTTAACAATTAACATGAACTGATTAATAAAATAATAATTGCATATTGCATTTTTTCCCCTTCCCCTCGTCAGAGAACTTCAAACTTGGAATCAAATTTAGTATATAGCAGGACTGCAAATAAGATGTAATGTTTATTATGTGCATCCTGTATGTCAGATGAAAAGATAAAGTCTTTACAAATGTAATCTGATTTATTATTCTATAACTTTATGAGGTTACTTTATTTTCAGGACCCCCCATTGTATGGATGAGTGAACTTGGGGTTTAAAGATTGAAGCTAGAGGTTCCTGGCAGATCCATGATTCACACAGGTCTGTATTACTGTGTTCTAGCACAGAATGATGAGGTTGATCAAATCCCAAGTTTGATCACTGCTAGGTCAATTGAACGTGAGACTTCAAAGCAATGCCTTGCTTCTGGGATTATCATTTGGATCAGCTCAGCATCAACTCATGAGCAAAATGTCCATAGTAATTGAGAAGGCCTTGGATCTGCAAAAGAGCTCATGGTGACCTGGTCCATTTTCTGTTGCTAATAATGTGACACCACAGGCCAGGTAAGTGATAAGGAATAGAGGTATATTTCAATGCATGGTTTTGATCTAAGGAGGAGGGTCTGGATGCAGTGATGGCCTTCTAGCTGGCAGAGCCTGAGGGGGTGCAGGGCGTCATTGGGAGTGCACATATGAGTTCATGTGTGCACACACGTTTCTCTTCTCTTCTCTTTTCTTATAATGCAACTAAGATTTGATCATGAGGCTCCACCCCATTACCTTGCTTGTTCCTAATCACCTCCCAAGTCCCCACCCCTCCATGCCAGAGTCTCTCTTCTACCCTCCTATCTCATCAGGGCACTAAAGTCCAAGGTGAGTTTTGGAAGGGACAGACTGTGTTCAAATTGCAGCTCTCGGTGTTCTTCTTGCTCAGCTTGTTCATTTTCTCAAACTCACATCTACCTTTTGACTTGGGTGGCAGACAATTAGCCAAAAACTGATTATCAATTCTATTGGCTTTACTCTTTGATTTGTCTTCATTTTATTGATCAAATAAAATTCATTTCATCAACCATTTGCATTTTTTGAGGGGGTAGAGGGAATTGAACTCAGGGGCACTTGACCACTGAGCCACATCCCCAGCCCTATTTTGTATTTTGTTTAGAGATAGGGTCTCACTGAGTTGCTTAGCATCTCACTTTTGCTGAAGCCAGCTTTGAATTCATGATCCTCCTGCCTCAGCCTCCGGAGTGCTGTGATTACAGGTGTGTGCTACAAGCCCAGTCATCTGCACTTTTTATAAGAAACATTGTCAACATAAAAACAATGTCCCTCAAATAATAACTAGGTTTTATTACACACTTCTTTTTCTCCTATTTACTCATTTGCTTCTGACAAATTTCAGGAATACTCCATTTGAAAATTCTCACATAAAATTACTTCGTATTCTTAGTTATCAGTCTATTTTTTTAATAAAAAATAAAGACTCACATTTGCTGAAGTTTTAATAATATCTTAGTTTATATTAAATGGTGCTATGTTTTATTAAACTACAATTGTTTTATTATTAATATTTCAGAAATATTAGCAAAAACTAAAACAAAAATTATTGCTTCTGTAAGCAAGCAGCTTCATTTTAATTTGTATTTGTGAGACACCTTATTCTACCTCTTTTCCACATTATAAAGAATCTTGCCCTTCCACCTCAAATCCCACAGTCCCAAACATTTTAATATTAATATATAGCAATTTTTATGTCACATGGTATTATTATAATCAAATTTACAAATTTACAAAAGTCACACTACATTAAAAGAATCATATTACACTTCTTGTGTTTTTAACTTGAGCTCCATTTTAAGAATCACCAAGATGCCAGTTTATAAAATTAACTTTAGAAGTCAGACCTCTTAATTTGTTCTTTTCTTCCAGAACTGTGCATAGTTAAGAATGCTCAGTGGAAGGCTAGTTGGCAGAGTGCCAATTGACAGAGGATGCAAAACTAGACGCAAAGCAGAAAATTTAAAACAAGTCTACTGCCTTCTCAAAGATTTCAATGGAGAATGCTCCATAAGAGGAGCAAAGGATGGTGAAGAACAACCTTGGACTGTCACAACAAATACACACAGATTTTAAAAGAGCGGCCAAGGAATAGCAATCAAGTCCTGAAGGCACAGTGGTTAAACTAGAATGTGAGAAGAGAACAAAACACATTTAAAAAGAAATAGAACAATTCCAGTACAATCAAGGAAAATAAAAAAAAAAACATATTTGCAAATCCTGCAGAAACAATAGATGGGTCTGTTTAAATTGTGAGTGTTTTCCTGAAGGGAGGAAGAGCATGAGGAAAAAATTAACATTAAACAAAGACGATTGGGGGGAGAGAAAGGGAGAGAGAAGGGAAAGCATATGGAAATGGTAGGAGAACCTCAATGTTACACAAAATTACATAGAAGAGGTTGTGAGGGGAAAGGCGGGGAAACAAGGTAGAGAATTGAACAACAGCAGATGAGGTAGAGACGGAAGATGGGAGGGGAGTGGAGGGGGGATAGTAGGGGATAGGAAAGGTAGCAGAATACAACAGTCACTAATATGCCATTATGTAAAAATGTGAGTGTGTTACCGATGTGATTCTGCAATATGTATTTGGGGTAAAAATGGGAGTTCATAACCCAATTGAGTCAAATGTATGAAAGATGATATATCATGAGCTTTGTAATGTTTTGAACAACCAATAAATAAATAAATAAATAAATAAATAAATAAATAAACTTTAAAAAGGAGGCCGGGAATGTGGCACCCAGCAGCAACATTATTGATTCTTACATACATTCACATGGGGTGGAAGTTAAAAGAAATTATATATGCATACTAAATACAATAGATCACATAGGACAAAATTCTAGAGAAAAAAAGCTAAAAGGGGAAGTTCCTCCTCTCCTTCCTGATGGGTGCTATAAGACAATTACCATGATTTAGACAGGGAATCCAGATCCTTTGAAAGAGCACTGCCCAGAGATGGACCAAAGCCATACTTTTGGCCTTTGTTGTATCATATGTAGCTGTGTTAATTGGCCCAAAAGATTTTATAAAAACAGAAAAGTATATTTGTGATCTTCACTGTATCAATAGGGCTATCTATTCTGAGTAGAGTGTTTAGTTAATGATAAACATATGATTTCCTTAAGATCTGTTAAGCAAGTCTTTTTTTGACATAGTTATAATCGATCCAACAAATTCATTCTTGGTGAGATATAATTATTCAGCTTTATCATCTTTGTACAAATTAAACTTTATTTATACTATAAATAAGTATTATGACTATAGCTACAAGTTCATCTCCATCATGACTCTATATTTTATGATTGGAATAAGAATCAATATACCTCTGGAAGATGCATTTAGGAATTGATCTCTCTCTCCTCTTCCCCTGCCCCCTATATTGCATAATACAGTAACTATCAATCACATGTGATATGAATTGTTGAAATATGACCAGCACCATGTGAGCTGTGCTGTAAAATATTCATTAGACTTTAAAGATAATATAAAATATGTACATAAAAATCCCTGTATAATGTCATGCTGATTACATACTGAAATAATATTTTGGATATATTGGGTTAGATTAAAAGTATTAAAATTAATTTCACCTGTTAATTTTTATTTTTTAATGTTGCTACTAGAAAATTAACAATTACATGTATTACTCACATTGTATTTCTAAGGACAGCCTTGGTCTATGGAATATGTTTATTTCCTACTTAATTAAAAGCAACTGAAGTGTTAAAAAAAACAATAGATGAGTTCTATGACATCAAGTAAAGATAAATAGATAAAATACACTTCCATGAATGTCAATCATTCTGTGGTCCTCTTGGTTTTTGAAAGAGAATTTTTTACTTCTTGGGTCTCAAAATATTTGTAATTTTCATTAATGGCTAGAGAAAATACAACTCTCACCCTTTATCACTAAATGACCTGCTAAGTTTGATTTGGGTTGTTAAGTGTGTCAAGAGTTATCTTCTTAAGGAATTGGGAATAAACAGAGTCACTAAAGCAAAGTCTACCATTTGAACCAAAGAAATGGGGAAAAATCAAAGAGCATTCTTGTTTCTTTGTTATCATGGTTTCCAAAATCCATGCTGTTTAGCATCCTAACAGGAAACTTTTATGAAAAATAAACCTTATAAGAAGGGAAATTGCATGGATTTGGAAGTAGACCCACGTTGTTATACAAAATTACATATAAGAGGAAGTGAGGGGAAAGGGAAAAAAACAAGGGGGAGAAATGAATTAT
Source organism: Callospermophilus lateralis (assembly GCF_048772815.1). NCBI lineage: Eukaryota > Metazoa > Chordata > Mammalia > Rodentia > Sciuridae > Callospermophilus > Callospermophilus lateralis. The sequence continues at coordinate 478,298 of NW_027514552.1, read as the reverse complement.
AGTAGATGGGGTAGAGAGAGAAGATGGGAGGCGAGGGGAGGGGAGGGGGGATAGTAGAGGATAGGAAGGGCAACAGAATACAACAGACACTAGTATGGCAAAATGTAAAAAAGTGGATGTGTAACCGATGTGATTCTGCAATCTGTATGCGGGGTAAAAATGGGAGATTATAACCCACTTGAATCAAATCTATGAAATATGATATGTCAAGAACTATGCAATGTTTTGAACAACTAATAATAAAAATAAAATAAAATAAAATGCCCTAGCTAGACTTAGAAAAAAAAAGAAGCAACATTTAATGAAATTGGGGATACATGACTATAATTCAAAAAAAATATATTAACCTCTAATTACTATTAGGTACCACTTATTAGACTGTTCACTTCCTCCTGTTTACTATTAGTCAAGCTGCTACCTACAGATGAATGGTACTCACTGGTTTATGGTTTATGGTTTTGTGGTATAAATACAAATCATATGTAAATTTTATGTTCTTAACTGTTATTTCTACCCCATCTATACTAACATTGTCCTCATAGGCCTAAACAGAAAGCAGCCTATTCTCAAACTATTTTGTAACCATATATATTTTTAAACATATGTATTATGTCTCTAACATTATTAATGTTTTAATGAAACTATGTGTCAAAAACAGGATCCATTTGTTTGGCAATTTCTACACAAATTAAAAGTGTTCACTTCATTTAACATATATTGATTATACCTCTAGATATCTTTTGTGTAGATATATGTGAATACATGTAAAAGCATAAGAGCAAAGTGATATTTAATAAAATCTTGCTTGTAATAGGAAAGAAAGAGATAGCACAGTAGATATCCATCCATTGATAACACATAAGTGATAGTACAGTATACCCATACTGTGGTTAAATTTTTATATAATTGATATAAACTAAGGTCTGGGGCCACTCAGATGTGAATTCCTTATATAACAAAATTTATATATTTTATTGCAGGAAGAGTATTTAGATGTCTTCTAGTGATTATTAAGGTTTGGATCTGGCTTTTCAGGAATGGACAAGAACAAAAGCAGCCAGCTCATATGGTTAATGGTGTCACAGCCTCAAAACCCTCTTCACAGAAGGTAACTAATTCTCCATTTCTCTCCAGAAAACATGTGACCTATGAATATGCATACCGTCCAGCAATAAAATGCATCCCATTCAATCAATGAATTCCTTTCTATAAATTTCCCTGCTACCAACTGATCTGGGAGGCAGACTTGTGTCTGTATCTCCTGGTTTTCTTGACAGATATTAAAGCCTTTTCTTCTTGAAACTCCTGGTGATATAGTATCAGCTTCTTTGCTCATGGCACAGAAAGCCCTTGCTTAAAAACATAAGCAAAATGTGAAAATAAGATAGAAGTGTACATACTTACATGGACAAATCTCCAGGATTTATAATGTCAAGAAGGTAAGATTCAAAACACCTGTTCATATAGTGTAATTCTCTTTTTGCTAAGAAATATAATTTTAAACTTGCAGAATATTAGATATCTAGAGATTGTAATGGCTTAGGATCTGAAATGCTGTATATTGTGGCCAAAAATATTATATTTTTTTATGTCAAAAGAAGCATGCTGCTTACAATAAAAATATGAAAAACGAAAGAGTAGTCTTACATAAGAAATTAATTTTCCTTTTGAAATTTGCTGATCATCTCAACTCTTTCAGAGAAACACATTACAAAATACATTTAAATGGAAATTGTACAAGTCAATAAAATAGCCTTGCAGTAGTTATTTTAAATCTAATGTTACAATTTGCATTACATAAAGAAGCTATGCACTGCCTGTTTGCTAACATTTGCAGTCATTTATAGTCTGTAAAAGGAAAAAGGAAGAGAGGATTGGCCTTGGCATAGTTATTCATAATTCTCTACAGGAAAACAAACCCCAGTTCCTCATCAGGTGATCAACATCCCTTTGAAGCCAATCAGATTGTAATGACTATAATTTTGTTGGAACTATTCTGTGAATCCAAAATCAAACAAAATGTATTTCACAGTCTAAACACAACAGAAAATAAAATCAAAAGTGACATACAACTCTAGAGCATAATTCTCTTCATTTCCAAGTATTACAGATTGGTCAAATGAGATAATTTAGAACATGTGGAAAATTAGAATCTGTTTATGCTATGTGCAGAGTTAAAATAAAAATTTATGGATATTATATACTAAAAAGTAGGAGCCTGCATCTCTCCCTAGGTCAGGCCCTCTTGGTCTTGGCATCTTTTCAGCCAGGTTATTAATTATTATGGGGACTGTTAATTGTGTTGTAGGATATTTAGTAGCAGCCCTAGTCCATTTTCCACTAACTTCCAGTAGCATATCTTTCCTCCACTCTTCCATTTCCAGTTGTGCTCACCAAAACTGTCTCTGGACATGGTCAAGTATGCCCCACAGTGACAAACCATTCCTGCTTGAGATCACTAAGATATAATTTATTGACTACTTTAATAGGGTTTAAATGGATTTGGGTTTTAAAACCTTTTTTTGGTATGATCCTCAGTAAAATGCATATTTAAATTATGAATTCGATTATAAATAAATATATATGTGTAAATGAGAATATATATCAAATATGTAACATATGTATGTACATATATCAAATATGTAACAATTATTTTTGTGGTGGACACTGAACAATCAAAGCAGACAATGGTGGTGGTGCTACAGCCTCTGCCACACCAGGAATACCCCTTTACCTGATGGGATTTGGAAATCTGGAGAGAAGGCAAGGGCTGCTATTAAATATCCCACAATTTAATTAACATGTTTTTTTCCTGATTTCTTTCAATGGTTCTTTGGAAAATATACTGAATTGTTCTAAGTTTCATTTTTCTGAAAAGTGAGTATAATAACAGTATCAAATGCAAACAGTAATCTTGAAAATTAAATTAAAATAATATATGCATAGTTTATAGCTCAGCTCCTAGAATGTAGTGTTCCATGAAGGTTACAATTAATAAGAATGACAGCAGTAACTATTTGAATACCAAGCCCTGTCATTCTGTGAATCTCAAAAACAGGAAGTGCATAATATAATTTGTAAATGAATGTTAAGGGTGCTTTCAGCTGTATAACAAAGTCTTTTTGGTCATCTTTCTTGTAGACTATTTTAAGTCACTTGAATTCTGTATTCGAAAATTTATTTGGGTTGCTAGGTTTAGTTTACCAATGGTTAGACTTCTTTTGGCTTTTTAATTCATTTTTTTGCCACTATTTGAAGGAAAATACAGGAACATCCAACTGAACTGAGTCTCATATAAATGCACATCTGCTACACAGCAATTCACATCTGCTATCTCCTTAATATAATACTAGATTGACACCAGCCTCCTGCAGCTCCCTCAAAAGTGAAACCGTTAGGGGGTATTCTCTGTGTTGAAAACAAAATCTCATCCACAATTTTATCTGAAGTCTCAAGAAATGGTTAACACCATAGTCAAGTGGTTTCCCTCATAAAAAAAATGGCATTCATGTTGGAAATGAGCTTGGCAGATTCGTTTTTCTTTTTTGTACAGATTTTTTAAAACTATATTGGAGACAATCTTTTGGAGGAAGTGAGGATACATAGTTAAATAGGAATTGTAACTAAAAATATATTTGAGATTCTGGAAGTCACAGTTTAATTTTGTTGGTCACTAACCCTAGTGAATCTTCATCTTATTTAACAACATGAAATGAAATACAAGAACTGAAAGATTAAGATCAATCAACTTAACTTGTTTTCCTTTTTTTAATTTGTTCTTTTTAGTTACACATTGCAGTAGAGTTATTTTGAAACATTTTCACAAACATGGAGTATATCTTATTCTAATTAGAATCCCAGTTGTGTGGATGTACATGACATTGAGATTCACCCTAGTATATTCATATATATACATAGGAAACTTATGTCAGATTCATTCCACCATCTTTCCTATTAACTTGTTTTCATACAGATACAGTATCAGAGGCTTATCGCCTTAGTTTAAATTTAATCTTCAAAGTTTTTAAGAAAACAAAAAAAAAGTGTTTAAAGAATATATGTTTTCAAATGCTAACACAGTATGAATCTGGTAAAGCTAAGATAGAGTGAACCTTCTGTTTCTTCCATTTGTTATAATTAAACAGTGCAGAGACTGCACAACAACTCTTCAAGGACTCTGAAAAATAAATTACAGCAGATAGATTAGAGGAATTTTGGAATACCAAAATATTTTGGAATACCAAAACAAAGAAACAGAGACCTGGTATTCAGCTCCTCTCTTGCCACCTGACCTCATCCCCTCATCCTTCATAAACTTATAGCAGTCCAAATATGCAGCCAAACAAAGATGTGGCCATAGAAAAATCTCTCTCCAATGAGAGAGAACATAGAAAGGTGACTTTGAGAATAGAAATAGTGGTGGACACCTCCATTATTATCTCACAGCTTTTCCTTCCCTGGAGGCAGAATTCAGTCTCCAAGTCTCAGTTGTATGGTGTGGACTTGTTAGCCACACTTAGGTTTCTGATTTTCCTTGGAGAAATTCTCAGGAGATGTGCAACAGTGCAGGAACATTAAATTCTCGCTTTCTGACTAGAGAATGAGAAAAATAGGCTCTGAGAGATAGTGAAGTTGGGGAAGTAATGTAGATAAGAAGATCAAGAAGAAAATGGTGTCATGTCTTATCTGTGCATCTGTGGAAATGTTCCAAGAACCAAAGAATTTGATGACTGACCTTGAATATAGGCCACTCTCCAAGTCCCCACAGGTGTCTGGGTTGCACATACACAGGATGGATCCAGACAGCACAATAACAGCTTTAAAAACTGAACTTACATTAGAACCACAGCCCACATAAATCAGAACAGTATTTGAGTGCTACACCAAACAAGACTGATCATTTGTTAAAATAAACATTCTGCAGAGGATTTTAACAGGACCTTGAAACATCTACTGTAATATTTCAAATGTCCTGGACACAATACAAAATTACTCAACACAAAAAGACAGAGGAAAACTTCAACAACTTTCAAGGAAAAGAAGAATTGAGAGATGCCAAATACACAATGACCAATAGATTAAAATGATCAGTTCCAAATGTCCATTCAGTTATTATAATTAAGCCTCATTATGTATGGGTGAGAACTCTTGAAACAAATGGAAAGACTGAAATATTCAGAAGAAAAAGAAATTATTTAAAAATAGATACATTAATAGACATGGAAAATAAAACATTCCCAAAATAATGTGGCCTGAGAAAAGGGGATTAAAAAAGAAAGCCATGCACTGACAGCTTTCAGAAAACAAATGTTTTCCTGATACTAATTGCAGGCAGGAAGGAGGTGTCTCATCACACCAAGGTGATAGCCTTTGAGGGCATTCACCTTCTTCAGAGTAAATACTCACCAGATGCATAGTACAAACCCCTGACCCAAGAGCTCAAATTCCTCAGCACTGAAACTGACCCCTTCACTGATTGATAGGACAAACCCAAAATTCCTGGGTATTGTAGAAAACTGATATGCCCACTAGACCACCTCTCAGAATAACTTATATAAGCCCAGGCCCTTCCTTTCTTCAGTGGCTCATTTTCTACCAGGAATATGGGTCCATTCCTGTAGGTGTAGTCCCATTCCTGAATAAAGGCTGAAAAGATCTGTGAAGTTTGCATCCAGCCTGATGACTTTGTTCTAACACACATAAAACACCCAGTACAAAAACTTCCTGGATGAAGTGAATACCAGAATGAAAATTATATGGGAAGATTCATTCAGTGAACTTAAATGCAAATTAATAGAAACAATCCAATCAGAACAGCAAGAAGGGAAAGGATTGAAAAATTAAGAACAAAGTTTCAGAAAAAACAAACAAAAAGAACAAAATCTTAGAGACCTAAGACTTTGGAATGATACCCAAACATCTATTCTTTGTATCATTGTAGTCCCATAGGGACAGGAGAATGTTTGTGTCTTAAAAGTGAAGAAATAATATTTGAAAATGCCCCAAATTTAGTGAAACACAAAAACCTGCAAATTTAGAAACTAACGTTAACCACAAATATATGAATTCTTGGAAAGACACACCCATACACATTCAAATAAAATGCATAAAACAAAAGACAATGGAAAATCAAAGACACCCTAAAAGCTTTAGAATGGCTGAAGACAAATGTCATGTGACCTGCATGGGAAACGGAAAGTGCTCATCACTGTGGATTTCTCATCACAAACCACTGGGTAAGAAGAGAAGTGAACATATTTTTTTTTTTTCAGTGGTGAGGACAAAAAAACATTGCCAACCAAGAATTCTGTATCCAATAAACAAACCTTTCAAGAATGATCATTAATAAAAACATTCTCAGATGAATTAAAACCAAGCTCATCTAGCAACACTGTTGTAAAAGAAGCACTAAAAACAGTTTCTCAAGCAAAGAAGAAATGATACTAGAAGAAAACAAATAAGGGATGAGAAACAGAAATGGTAAATACTTCAACAAGTATGACAGACCATTTTCTTTTCTTCAGTTCTTTAATGTGTGCATCCTAGTTAAAAGGAATTATTTAAGATTACATGGTGATTTTGAATTTATTTGATAAATATAAAATTTACAACATACAAAGAGGAAAGAGGAGGGACTTTAAAGGGTGCCAGGAATCTACATTTTAGAGGTAGAATATAGACCTGGTTAGATTGAATAGTGACACGTGTATTCTACAAACCCCACAACAACCACAATGATAAACATAAAAACAGAAATAACAAAAATTTCAATAGATAATTAAATGGAGATCTAAAAATTACTCGCATAATCCAAAGAAGATAGGAAAGAGATAAGAGAAATAAAAAACCTGAAGACAAAAAGGAAAACAAACAAAAAAAGTAACCTGAATCCAAACTTTTTAATATTATAATAAATGCAAATGATCTAGACAGAGGTAATCAGATTGCATTACAAATTATCAAAAACATGGTGTATATGAAAAATTATAATTAAAAGTTGAAAATTGTATGAAAGTTATACCATACAAATAATAAACAAAAGATGGCTAGAGTGGTTGGGGCAAGGAGAATCACCAGGCATGAAAAGAAATATTACAATGTTATATAAGAGCATTTCATCAAAAAGGTATAATAATCAACAATTGTATACATGTAACAGAATAATTTCAAAATACTCTGTGTGTGTGTGTGTGTACATACATATACACACTTACACTTGGTACTAAGGTCTGAATGTTAGTATTGCCCCCAGAATACATATATTAAAACCTAATCTTACTAACATTGATACCTAAAATGATTGTATTAATAAGTGGGCCTTTTCAGTGGTGGTTAAGTTATTGGGGCAGAGGCTTCATGAGTGAGGGTAGTGCCCTTACACAAGAGGCCTGTGAGAGACCCCTTCTCTACTCCACCATTCGAGGATACAGGGAGAATATACATCTATGAGCAGACAGCAGGACTTGCTCTGGGACTTCCCAGTCTTCTGACCTGTGAGACCTGAATTCTTACTGTTTATAATTATGTTAGGCTGTTTTGTAAAACAATTGTTTTGCTACTGTAACACAATGCTACAGTCTAGGAAATTTATAATGAACAGAAGTTTATTCGTCTCATCATTCTGAAGGCTCTTGAAGTCCAGAATTGAGGGATCAAGTTTACTGAAGGCTTTTTGTTTCATTATAACATGGTAGGAAGCAACACACAGATGAGAGAATAAGAGTGCACAAGAAGGGCTGACCTCACATGTATTACAAAACCCACTCCTGTGATAAGGGCACAAATTCACTCACTAGGTGGAGAGCCCTCATGACCTAAATAAACAACTCCTGTTAGTCCCCAGTCCCAATAGTGTTGCATTAGGAGTTAAGTTTCCAATATATGATCTTCAGCAACACAATCAAACCAAAGCAAAAAGCTATCCAGTTAGGATATTTTGTAACAATAACCCATACTTCAGTGAACCCAAACAGTTGAAGATGTGAATGTTCCTTCAATGTAACTGACAGAAAAAGTGAACTGAAAATCCGCAAAAATAAGACTTGAACAATGCTTTGATAACCTGGACATAATCCATGAACCCTCTACCCAATAGCTTGAGAACAGCTCTGCTTTTCATATACATTTGAACATCCACATAGAAGATCTTGTTCCAGATCACAAAAAAAAATACATTGTATATGAGGGAAATTATACAAACTATCTTGTCACCCTAACAGATGTGACTAGAAATCTTTAACAGAAGACTATCTAAAAGAAAAATCTCTATGTACCTGAAAAATTAAACTACACACTTGTAAATGATTACTAAGTCAAAGAGGAAGTATCAAGATACATTAAAAAAGATTTTGAGTGCAAATGAAAATACATCATATCAGTATTTGAGGGATTCACCAAAGAGAGGAATTAAAAAAATTATAACATTAAATTCAGATATTGGGAAAAAGAATTAAGTTTCAAAATCACTAATTTAACCTTCCACCCTAAGGATCTAGCAAAAGACCAATATAAACCCAAGGCATTCAAATAAAGGAAATGGTATGAACAGATATCAAAGAAATTTAGAACAAGATAGTAATAGAAAAAAAAGTCAGTAGAACCAAAAACTGATTCTTTGCAAATGACAATGAAAACAATAAAGTTCTTAGTCAGTCTGACTAAGAAAATGAGTAAACACAAAGTTTTAATATAAGTGCTGGGAGCCATCAGCCAAGTAGGTATGACAATTTCCTTGCCAGCGTACCCCCATGTTTCTCTAGTGGAAGGACTCATAAAAATAGGACATTTTGCAGGACATTGCGTGTAAGGTGACCTTGCTCAAGGACCATGGTGGATCCGTGTTTAGGGTGTTCCCCCTTTAGAATAGGGCAGTTTAGCATAATAGGAGATTAGGGTGTTCCTCCTTTAGAATAGGGTGGTTTAGCATAATAGGAGATTAGGGTGTTCCCCCTTTAGAATAGGGCGTATCCTGCTGCTGAGTTCCTCTTGAGTTCTTAGGGTCAGACAGTATTTTTGGGAGACAGAAGCCCAGGAGTAGTGGATTAGGGCAGAGTGTGGATTTGGGCAGAGAACATGGATTTTCCCAGAACGTGTTTGTAGACGGCCAGTGTGAGTTTGGGAATAAAGAATTGCTGTTTGAATCTACAAGCTGTGTATTCTCCGGGTAAAATGAAAAACATGGACACTCACAATGCTGACAATACATGAAGCAACTGGAAATCTATCATGGGTGGGAATGCAAAATTGAAAAATAGTTTAGCCAGGATGAATATGATATGCCTACATTTATTTTCTTCTTCTTCTTCTGCTCTTCCTCCTCCTTCTTTTTTGGGCGGTAGGGGGTAGTATTTTTCCTCTATGGTGTTCTCTGAGCTTTTTGGATCTCTTTTCTTTGATGTTTAACATAATTTTGTGCAAATCCTGTCAGCTTTGTTTCAAATATTCCTTCCTCTCTCTTCTTCTTTATTTGCCTATGACGCCTGTTTTCATCTTTCTAGTTTCTCACAATACTTGGATATTTTGTTGTGATTTTGCTAGTATGTTTTCCTCTTGGTTTTTAAAGTTTGTATTTTGAATTGTTATGTCCTCAAGCTCAGGGATTCTTCACTCAGGGTGTCCTGTCTTGCAATGAGCCCATCAAGGACATTTAAAAATTTTTTAGAGTGTCTTCATATCTACTATTTTTTTTACTCTTCATTGGAATTGGCAACTCTCTGTTTACTTTACTCATGTGTTCTTGAATATTATCTTTCCATGGAAGCCCATAGCATATGAATCACTTGTCTGTTTTAAATTTTCCAAGTGATGAATTCCAACATTAATATCATATCTGAGTGATCCTAATGCTTTTTAAATATTCAAAAAATATTTTTTTCCTTTTGGTACGCCTTGTAAATTTTTTGTTGACAGGTGGGCATGGTGTACCAAGCAAGAAGAATTGACGCCAATAGTTTAGTGATGTAATGTAATGTGAAGGGTGGGGGGACCCTGTTGTATTCCTGTGAATAGGACCTGGTCTTTTGGCATCCCTGGAATGTGAACTTCACCAGTTTTTTTCTGTTTTTTCTTCCCTCTTCAGTGGGCAGGGTGGTTAGAAGGGGATGGAGTTAGCTATTTACCTCCCCTGGGCGGGTAGATTGATTATGTCCAGCAGATCAGGCTCTGGCTAATGGGTTCCTCCCTGAGGTAGGCATTAAAGAGGAACAGAATGCTTTGGCATATTTGAAGACAGTTTCTGTCTCACTGTCAGAAGCATGAGGGAATGTTTTTACTCAATTTCCTATGAGAACCTGGAGAGGTCCTGAAAGCAAACTTTTAAAAGCATGGTGGTGTCGCTGTGACTTGTTCCCTCGAATTTTTCACACTCCAATTTGTCCACACTGAGCCTCCAGCTATTCAGTTATAGTTTGGCTATTTCCTCCCCTGGCACTGATTCCTCAGAGATTTCTTGTCAGGGATATCTGCTCCTTTAATTTGTGATTCTCTGTGTTTGTCTATCTGTCTTTCCAATGTGGGGGCAGTTTCCCTGGAAGCTTACATCTCTGCCAGATCTCAAGAGTTGTTGATTTTAACTTTTAATTTGTTAGAACAGAGAAGCAACTGCTAAGTTCCTTCTTCCCTGCTGGAAACTAGGAGACCTAGGATCCATCAATCCCACAAAATATGAGCATGAATATTACAGTACTCTATTTGCAACCACCAAAGACTAGAAATGACACAAGTGGCCTCCAGTAACAGAATGGAGAAATTCTGGTTTAAACATATAATGGAATACTACTTCACAATAGAAGAAATGAACACTTGATGCATACAATCATATGGGTGGGAATTTCCAAGGCATGTACTGTGAAGGAAACAGTCTCAAAGTTTGCTTGATAGTGATTTTATTTATTCATGCATTCTCATATGTACATACACACACACACACACACACACACACACACACGCACACACACACACACACATTTGGAAAAGGTAGAACAATCCAGATGGAAAGCAGGGCATTGGTTGCCAGGGCTAGGGTCACAGAAGGCTCTGATTTCCAAGAGACAGCAAAAGGGTGTTAAGAGTAATCGTGTACTCAGAGCGTACTGGTTGTTCCATAAGTCGATGGATGTGTCAACACTCAGAAATGTACAATTTAAAACATGTATTTACTTCATGTTATTTTAAAAATATTAGTAGAGTAATAGGAATTCTTTCCCCTTATTTAAAATAATTTTCAAAAATTTCAAGAAGTTTTTGATGCTATTTTTAAACACATTTATAGCTCCAAAATTAGACATCATGTCAATCATATTTTTGACTACTTTAGAACACCCAGAATATCAGAGTGATAGATGCAGTCATTCAGGAGTAAACTGACACTAACCAAGATGCACTAACACAAAATTGAATGAACCAACACCTTGTGAGCCTTCTGCTTTAGCAGGAAGGGCTATTAAACACAGCCTGTTATTTAATAAAGTACTGTGGAGAGGAAGTCTTGGGAAAATAAAAACACAATAAGAGACAAACGCCTTTATTTTTGAGTACTATTTAATGAATAGAATTAGTAAGCCTCAGTGGTCCTGTAGATGCTTTGAGGATTTTTGCATTCATATTAAAAATGAAATGAATGTTCTGGCAGCTCCTGAAATGGAATGTTAAGATAAGAAATGTAACATAAAAAGCAGTCACCTTGAATCAGAACTGCAGAGCTGACTGGAGGTGCTGCTGAGACTATAAAGAAGTTTGTCTTTTCTCTGCAAGATCACCTTTCATTTCAAACTACTGGCTTCATAAAAAAAATAAATAAATACCAAGGATGAGGGAGAAAAACAACTGTCAGCCCTAGCAGGAACTCGTGAGGGGTTAAGACTCTGGAGGATTGGAAGAGAAATCAAACAATGTGGGACAGTAAGTAAAATGAGGATCAGCAAGTTGGCAATTAAGTTGGATGTTAATTAATCAGCAAAAAAGAATTGAGATAGCCACCATGCAGAAAGCCAGTGGTGAAGGCGTCCATTTCCAGCTACTTCCACAAGGGGAGTTTAGTGTTGATACTTCTCCAGGGCATCTCTCCAAAGTGTGTCAAGACAAGTGCCAGCCTGCCTAGCAAATCACAAAGGTCACACTTGTGTTCTCTGCCAGAGCCTCTGGGCCCATGTCAACATCATTAGGATGCTTTCTCTCAACCAAGAACTGGTTCTTACTCTGCCCTATTTTCCACTATCATCTCCCACAAAATCTGCTTGCCCTCAGCTGCAGTCAGTTACTGTGGCTTAGTTTGACTGGTAGCTCACTGCTCAGTAATATATAGAAGCTGAAGACCAAATGGACTCCTATGTGTGCATTAAATGTACAAGGACAAGGTGCACAGGGTCTGTAATTATCCTTGTGTACCAAAGTCACATGAAGTTTTAAATTAGGGGAATCCTCAAATAAGACAAGCAGCATGAGTCATTGTAGAATGAAGTTGGGTCTCTGGGAAACTATTGGATCTGAGGCATTGATCGGACCACAGGAATCCTGGATCAATCCTTTGACTTTGCTGCCTACATCATTATATCTTACACTTTACTAAGGTAAACTGCAAAACTAGACAGAGAATAATGCACAAAAGCAAAAGTTGGGGGTGGATGATGGTAAAAATGCAGGCCACAGTTCACGAAAGACAAATAGAATCTTCACTGGATTTTCTCCCAGGTAATTCTGTTGAAACATGAAGCTTGTCCACTTAGCAGCATGCAGTGTACAGTCACTGAGTGAAAAGGGACATAGGGTCATGACTGGCTATCTGGTATTGCTGAAAGAAACTGCCAGAGAGCATTCCTAATTGTATGCTAAAATGAAAAATTTAAGATAGGAGAAAAGAAAACTTCTGAGTTAGCATATTCATCTTTCGACAACTCTGAGAACATCTTGATGGTGTTTGCATCCTTGACTGCTTAAAAAGAACAAATTGTTCACCACATAAAAATCCTTCAGATGAGGTATCCTGGTGTGTGCACCCCTTGAAGAATAAAACCTATCTTGGGAATCCATTCATGGTGGGTCTAATCTAGAATCCCATGAAATGATGCACATCATAAATGTTTTGTGAGATTAAAATGAGATTTATTTATTAGTATTTTCTTGACTGTATGAGTTAACTTTAACAGCATCTTCGATGATAATCTATTTCTGGTGATAATTGTTCATGCACTCCTAAATTTCCAACTTTTATAGAACCTAAAATTATCTGTGGTCAATTTTATCCCAAAGTGCCAACCCAATGAAAAGGAAACAAATCAGTCATCTAACTGAGTTTTGCAAAATTATATGATAGATATATGCAAAAAAAATGTATTTTACTGGCATTTTCCTCCTAAAAAGATATCTAGTTATGCATGCAATCTCAGTTAATTTATTGAAAAATAAATGGATAAAATAACTATGTGGCATAATGTAAATCTTGAAACCACAGGTGTAACTGAAATTTTTACATTTTAGTATTTTTTGCAGAAATAATCTTAACTGACAATTGATCTGCAGACTCAATTTCTGAAGCTATGTTTACAACAAAAACCAAAGAAACAAACCTCAAGGGTTATTGAATCATTTTCAAGATGCTGAGCCATGAACCTGAACTAAGTTATGCCCCTTCTGAAAAATCTAACTATCAGACAATAAATCAAAAACACTATCCATTCCCTACAGGAAGAGAAGACCAGAAACCAGTCCAATTGGCGTGATTCACTAGGTCAGTACATGAACAGAACATCTGTTATAAGCTCCAGTGCCTACAGGCCAGACCAAAACCTAGATAACTGGATCAGTTTGCATAAGGATGGTGTTAACTCAAGATCACATGGCCTTGGGCATGACAAAATCACTGGCTTCTCTGACTCCTTCCCTAATGCCACAGCTTATTGAGACAAATTTGCTATATTTAGAAACATAATTTTAAAACCAAGGAAAAATTTTTTTGCCAATTTTTGCCTTTTATAAAAGCAAGACCAGTGTAATCAAATTTTCTAACTTTAACATATATTTATTTTTAGCTTTTTAATTCTTATTTTTTTAATGCCAGGGATTGAACTCAGGGACGCTTAACTACTGAGCCACATCCCTAGGCCTTTTTATTTCTTTGTTTGTTTGTTTATTTGCATTTTCAGACACAGTCTCACTAAGTTTTAGAGTTTGGCTTTGAACTTGAGATCCTCCTGCCTCAGCCTCCTGAGTCACTGGGATTAAAGGTGTACACAGTCACATTCAGTTCTAGATTTTCTAATTTTAAAAGAAAACAATTAAGTATAATGTTTTATATTCTCTAGTTAAAAACATTAAGTACATACACATATACACATATGTATTACTTATACATACAAATTAATAAAATTTAAATATCATTGTGTCTGGACTGATTTGTGTCGCCACCCCAATATCCATAAATTGAATCCCTAATCCCTAGTACCACAGAAAGTGACTGTATTTGGAGGTAGTTAAGATAATGAGGCCCCTAGGGTGGACTCTAATTCAATATGACAGCGTGCTTATGAAATTTAGATGCAGTCACATAGCAAGGGAAGGCCATGGGGAAAGAAACATGCAGAAGTTGTCAATCTGCATGGCAGGAAGAGGGTGTCAGAGGAAACTCACCCCATCAACACCTTCATCTTGGACTACCAGTTTCCAGAATTATGAGAAGATACATTTCTGTTGTTCATGCCACCAACTCTATAAACCTTTGTCAGGCAGCCTTGGTGAGCTAATACAACTACAATCAAAAGCACATTAGTAGCTACAACAATCCTAAGTGCATGTTGAACCCGAGTCATCTCTGAATTAGGAAGCACCTGTGCTGTCTTAGTGATCATCCCTTTACAGGACTCCTTTACCAGCCCCAGTCCCAAATGACCTTGTTTGGGGAAGCTTTAATTTAGAAGATTGCATGTTTCCAATATAGCTCATTTTTGATATGGTCTCTCTCACAGGCTACCCCATACTTCTAACAACAGAGTTTAGCTATCATAGCAAGTAAGACAATTCAATCACAAGTCATGTTCCACATTCCAGTAGAAAGAATTAGAATAGTTTGTGCACTGTTCGGTCACACATTGACTAGAGCAGACCTGGGTCATTTTTCCCTTTGCTTTATTACTTCTATTACTATGACTCCTGAAACCATTGATATTTTTAAGGTTGTCTGGTTAAAGAAAGAGAGAGAGAGAGAGAGAGAGAGAGAGAGAGAGAGAGAGAGAGAACACTTCTGAGTAAATAAAACCACAGAACTCTACAAAAAAACCCCACAAATGGTCACAAGATAAAACTGGGCCCAAGTTGAGATCACCATCTTAAGATATATTCTTTTTTTAAAAATTTATTTTTTAGTTGTAGGTGGGAACAATACCTATATTTTATTTTTATGTTGTGCTCAGGATTGAACCCAGTGCCTCACTCATGCTAGGTGAGCACCCTACCTCTGAGCCACAACCCCAGCCCCAACATATGTTCTTTTTATAGTGGTGCCATTATATTAATCATTAATTTGGGGGTATCTCTCAGGCTTTATCATAATACAAAATTTGTTTGTGGGAAATCTCAGATACTTTACTAAAATTCCAGATGATAAATTTTGTTAACTCAGTAAAAAGACTATCAACTTTAAAATAGTGTATACTTGTTGAAATAAAATCCTAACCCACTCAAATGCTAGTATTATTCCTTTTGTAACCAGCTCAGACCTTGTTCCCAATTCCAATTAATGCCAATTTAATAATGAGGACACAGTTTTTTGAGAAAAAAGAAAAACAAGGTTTATTCCTTTGCTAGCAAAGGAGAAACACAGGGGACTTCTGTCCCAAAGACTGTGACTCTGCCCAACAGGAGAGACAGGGGGTTTTAAAGGAATTCTTCAAGGGTTACATTACAGGTGTGCTCTGGTAGGGGGATCCCAAAGCACCCTGATGGCATGTTAAGATTCACTTGTTAATTTGGGGTTAGTCACTCCCCAGATCCTAGGCAGGCATTTTCTTCCTGTAGTGGGAGTTCAAGGGCAATTAAGTAGGTGAAGATAAGATAACTCTGTATCCCTAATCTCTTAAGGAGGGGGAGAGGGAAGAAGAAAGAAAAAAACATTTTTATGAAAAATAAGTCTTAGAACAATGAGGGCTATAGTCAGAAGGTAAAGGGACCACTGTTACACTTCAAGTTTAAATTTGTAGCTACTATGAAGTGCTAAGCTGCCCCTGGACAAAGCCAGAGGACTACTGGGAAGTCTGTTTATTATTTTTCTCCACCTCCCATTTCTATTTTTCAAAATCTTTGTTGAAGGATTTTATGCCCTCAGATTCCTAGAGCTTTAAGAAGCCTTCAAGTTCATTTTCTCACTGCTTGGAAATGTTAACTTTGACCTTGAAAGAATTTGGCAGCAGGAGGAGAGCCAAAGAAAATAATGAAAGGCAAATTGGTCTTCAGCATGACTAAGGTAATTTCCTCAAGGTTTGCCTCTCAGAAGTTTCATATGAAATTCTCCATATCCAGAATCCTACTCCCAGTTTGGATGTTTGGCTCAGCTGAGGTTATACTAGGCAAGTGCTAAAAACATATTTCAGCCTAGAGACCTCCTAGCAGTAGTGTGATATGAGTGAATTATTTAGCCTCTCAAATACTCAGCTTCTTCTTCTATAAAACCAATCCAACCTCAATGGCCTATTGTCAGAGATAGGGAAATTATCTATGTAAATCACTTAGAATAGGGCCTGTCACGTTAAATGTACTCTGTAAATATTTGTTATCAAGGAGTCCTGGCACTAGCTCTGAGTAAGAGGTAATAAACATATTCCTCTCTGCCTGTTCCACTAATCATATTTACATGTTATGTTATGCTTTGTAACATGTTATGTTACCTGCACAAAATGTATGCCACTGCTGTTTGAGGACTGAGACAGTGGAACCGTAGCAGGCAGAATCGTAATGCAAAGGATCTACCACTCACACAGTAATCAGTTGTTTTTCCTTTTTTCTTTGCTTTCCTGTTTGTACTCAATGCACCACAAGTGCATACTAGTGGGCGTGGAGAGAGAAAGACAGAGCAATCTCTAAGTAAAACTCTATAATTCTGTGTTTAGTAAGTGAAAATGAAACTCGCAACACTCAGTTGAATGTGGTAACATACCTTTCTTGTTTCTGTGTTGTCTCTATTTTCCCACAACCTAGTCTCGAAGGGATTCCATAGGGTTGGTGTCAGCTGTAGAAAACAGGCACACACACAAACGGAGGCTAAGGTGGGGCAGTGTCTCTTCCTCTTGAGTCAGTAGAACTGTGCTTCCTAGAGTAAAGATTCTGGGCAGTAATGCCTTTATGCACCCTCTCTTCTGCTACTTGGCCCCAGATGAGGCAGTTATTGCAAAAGCACTTGTAAGATCAAGACAAACTGTCTTTGTGTGTAGAGAACAGAAACAGAAGCCCCAGAGAAATAGACATTACTGAGAGCGCTGAAAAAAATTTTGGGAAAGCAGCCAAAAAAAAAAAAAAAACTTCTTTTGAAGTTCTAGACCTACTTCAAGCTGTACATATATGGTTCCAATACTGTTCAGCATATTAAAGACAGTGAGATCTGAATCAACAGATATATCAGCCAACACCTAGGATTCAAGAACCATAAGTGGGTGATGCATGAACAAGACAGATCTGAATAGCACAGTAATGTCTGAAAACTGTAAGTCAGACATAGTGATTGAATTTAAAGAGGTCTGGTGCTGCTAAAGTAAATATGTCACATTTATAAGTTAACAATCTCAGTCTTATATGATGATACTCCAAATATCTAATATCCAATATAAATTTATTTCTGATTAAAAAAAAATATATATAAAAATCTTAACTCAAAAGGAAAAAGATAAGTCAGGCTTGATGATATATGCCTATAATCCCGGCAACTCAGGATTGCAGGTTCGAAGCCAGCCTCGGCAACTTAGCAAGGCTCTAAGCAACTTAAAGAAAGGGTTTTAGATGTGGCTCAGTGGTTAAGTGGCCTTGGGTTCAATCCCTGATACCCTCCCACCAAAAAGGAAAAAGACAATCTGCAGATATTAAGAATAGTATGTCATTTATGTGATAATTGCCTAATATTAATTTTATGGAATTTCTTATAAGATATTTTTAGCAAGAAATTGTAAACACTTGAGATATTTAAAAAATAAAATATCTACGAAAAAATTAAAATGAAGTGTAAATTTTAGAAATAGAAAGGATACTAAATCAAATTACACTGGATGAGCAACAGCATGAAGATGATGATAGGAAGGGTGAGCAGGTTTGAAGATAGAGCAAAATTTTCAACACCATTCCACTGTTCTCTGGGCAACAGATAAAAAGTAAAAATAAGCTAAAAAAAATAATAAGCTCAAGAAGATTTTGGATAATAGTAAGAAGCATAACATCTGTATCATCAAAGTTCCAAATCAATAAATACATAAAATGGAGGAAGAGTATGGTATTGAAAAGAATATTTTTAAAAAGTAGCTGAGAATTTTCCCCTAATAGATACACCCCTACAGATTTAAATAAGTGCAGAGAGAGAGAAAAAACACAAAAAGGCTAAACTCACAGGACATCATTCCTAAATCCTTCATAATCAAACTGCATTTAACTGAAGAAAAACAAGACTTGCAAGGAGCCACAGAAAAGGACACATTATATATAGGGGAATGGTAATTGGAATGAGAAATTTCTTATCAGTAAGCACACAGGTCAGAAGGAAGTGACACAGTATTTTTAAAGTGCTGACAGAAAATATTAACCCAGGATTCTATATCCAGCAAAAATAGCATGTACAACCACAGATAAAAGGAACACAGGAGAAGAAAAACTAAGGTAATTTGTTTCCAATGAAACTTCTAGAAAGCTTCATTGAAGGACATTCTTAAAATATGCATGAAAGGGTATCAAAGAGGAAAACTCTTGGAACCTCAGGAATGAAGGAAAAACAACAACAAAAAAAAAAGGTAAATCCTGGGTAAATGTATTACATTATCATTGTCCTCTTGGGAATTGCACAATATGTTTGATGATTGAAACAAACATTTAAAATTATCCTTTATTAATCTGTCCTTTTTCCTTGGTTCCTAGCATTGCGTTTCAAAATGCTCACAGTATTCTTGAACGTTAGGTATGACTGTCATTCCTGATGGTTGGTAAATGTGGTTTCCCAGTAGGTCCTAAGGTAGTTTTTGCATTGGGCTTGCCAAGGCCAGAAAGATCAGCCATTTAGCTAAATTTAGTGAATTGCAACACATCAACGGGTATCAGAATAATTGTTTTATGAATTTTATAAGTATGCATCCATACAATATACCAGAATATTATGAAATAAAAGTGTGGGAATAACCTCTCTTGTGTTTTCTACATTCTATTGGGAGTTGTAAAGTATCCTTACATAGACTATGAAGCCAGGTAGGTACATTGTGATTCTCAGTGCAGATACCTGAAAAGGCATAGAAAGAGACATATACAAAAGCAGAAAAGAGGAAAAAAAATGAAAATAAAATTTTAAATAGAAATTAGAAATCTAAAAAGAAAATGAAAAAGAAGAAGGGTATCTTTTTAAAAATGGTAAACAAAAACAGATAATAAAATGATAAATCTGTGTGTTCGCTTTTTTCAAGTACCTAATCAAGGATGGTTATTGAAAAATTACACACACACACACACACACACACACACACACACACACAAATCTCTTAAAATTGGATACTAAGAAAGCAAACAATTTAATTTATTAATGGGTTAGAGACTTTAACAGATGCCTCACCAAAAAATAAATAAATAAATAAATAAATAGATAATGGCAACATGGATATGAAAAAATTCTCCAAATCATCAGTCATGAGAGAAACACAAATTAAAGCAATGCAGTATGACTATATGCCTATTAGAATGGCCAAAATCCAGAGCCCAGACAATGCCAAATCCTGGTGAGGACAGGGGACAACAGATGCTCTCATGCATTTTTGGTGGGAGTACAAATGGCACAACTATTCTGAAAGAGTGTTTGTTAATTCCTTACTAAACTATATGCAAGTTGAAAGCTTACATATGTACAGAAACCTGCATTCAGTTGTTTATGGAAATTCTATTCATAATTGCCAAAACTTGGAAGCAAATTAGGTAAACTTAAGTAGGTAAAGGAATAAGTAAGCCATTGTACACACAGATAATGAAATAATATTGGTAAAAAGAAATAAATTATTAATACATGTCTCAAGAGACATGGGAAATGAATTAAAAGTGAACCTAGTTGCACATGATACTACATAAACTGGAAGGGTTTTCTGGACTGGAAGGTCCAAGATAGCAGGATTTGTCTTGCATTACTGCTAGCTGACAACCAGGACAACATGCTTTTCCTTCTCCAGTGTTTTAGACCAGGTTCTTTAAATGGTGGTCTAAAGAAACATTCCTTGAGGGTAAAGGTGAATGCTGCAGAGCAAACTATAGTCTGTGCTAAGGAACCTGCCCCAGCCAGCCTGCCACATATTATGGGTCAAAACCAATCACAAAACCAAGATGGATTAAGATATAGGAATAAGTTGCATCTTTTCATTGCAGAAGCCTGGAAATATTTATGGTATATTTTTTTTCTGTCTACCATATCATATCTTTTTAGGTTAACACAAGTTAATGACTGAACTAATAGTGGGTACTTTTCCAGAGAACATGGGAAGATAGAAATTTCAGACTTATCCCTAAGCAAGGAAGAGAGAGCACCTTCCTCTCCAGTAGGCGCTCCCTCTGTTTGTCATGTGCATTGCCCCATATTCATGATGCCACTTAACATCTCTATCTCGAAGGTTTTTTTTTTTCACCCATAAAAATCTATTGAATATGGCAACTGTGTATTTATTGCCCATCTCAGGCCAGCACCGAGCTCTTTGCAAAGCAGATTTGATGATCTGCAAACACCTAGAGTTTTAGTTTATTTCAGAGGGGGGAAAAATCACACTAACAGAGGAATGAGATTCATTAAATTCACCCTGTGTTGATTAGGAACTGGAAATAGTATTCCTCACTTTTATTTGTCAGGTAAAAAGATAGAATTCTTATGATTAAAACCTTGAGGGATTATTTATACTTTGTAAAAGGTGTTAAGCAATTTTCCCAAGGAAGTAATTTCCAGATTTCTATTTTCAGAACTGCTCCCCCCACCGTTTTTCTTGCCAATATACTTGAAATCCTCATTTTCACTTTTCTTTAATGCCTTGTGTTTAATTTAATATATTGGGCTATTTTATTTTTATTTTTGTGGGCTACTTATCCAACATATTCCTGATTATCTAGTGATGCTGTGGTCATGCTGACATGTAAAACAATGGAGATAAAATGCCATCTATATTACCTTAGCTGAATATAAATTTCTTGAATAGCATGCAGGCTTATTTTAGTATCTATTTTTTTTTCTAATGTAGCAACAGCTTTCAAATTCACCTTAAGAAATACTGAAACAACAGTATTTATTAGCAGTGTGAAATGGCCCCCCTCTTCTTAAATATATCCTATGCCTAATATTTCAGTTGTTTGTTTCCTCATTTCTAACCCAGATGTAATGATTTGATTAGTGTTATTCTTTTCTTTTAAATACAACAAGTAGCTTATAATGAAAAATGGCAAAATTGGTAAAATTAGAAATTTAGGAACAAATAATATTTACAGTAGTAGTCAATATTCATGATGGCTGCCAGGCACAGAGGCCCTCGCCTATAATCCCAGTGGCTCAGGAGGATCACAAGTTCAAAGCCAGCCTCACCAATGAGGAGATGTTAAGCAACTAAATGAGACCCTGTCTCTAAATAAAATAAAAAGTAGGGCTGCAGATGTGGCTCAGTGTTCAGTGCCCATGAGTTCAATCTCTGGCACCAAAAATAAATAATCAAATAAATAAAATATTCACAATGGCTTTGTATAGCAATTGGAGGTAGTGTTTCAAAAGAAAAAAAAAAGTGGCTTGATGAACTTCCTCACTTTTATCCTCTTAAGAGATCTGTGAAAAATATTTTTTCCTTTTAATCATAGACTTTGACAGTCATGAGGATATGGGTGTATTCTTGTATTGGCCCCTGCTTCTAAATACTCCCTAAATCTACTTTCTCTATTGAACACGACATTGGTTTGATGATTTAGTCCTTCCATCCATATGTTGCAGCATCTTTTCAACTAATTGATTTCACCCAGTTACCTGGCCTAACAAGACCAGGTAAAACATTAGGCTCTGATAGATGTATGCTTTCCTATTGCAAAGGAATTCGGTCCCTTGGAAATAGTTTGTCAAAGCCTGGGTTATAGAGGCAGTCATCGGGAAGAGACCTACAAAGGTCTTGTCTCCAGTTGATATAAAGTCACTACATATAAAAATAACCTCTGCAGTCTTTTAACAATGAGTCTGCTTAGAGCGAGCAATCTCAGTTTGTATGGCTGTGTGAACCCTTTTAAATTCTAGTTTGAGCCAAGTTTCTTAATCTAGCCCATCATTTTCGTATGTACATAGAAGTCTAATTCCTCTTACACACAGCATTGATTTAAGGAGAGTGTTAGCGAGAAAACACTCATCTCTTCAAAAAGACTTTATTCAAAGATCTCCTGTGTTGTCAGCAGCTTGGTTGAGCTCCATCCTTCCTGAAGAGCCCTTGAGAATTTGGCTCTCTGTCCCAGAGGCAGCTCTGTCAATAGCAAGCACAGTGGGTTGACTGGCTCTCTTGCTGTTTATCCATTCTAAGATTTTATTAGGATTCTTCAGAGTCATTTCATCAATCTGTCGAGATTTATGAAGCTTGTCATCCTCTAAATGCTCAGGTTTTGTTCCTATGGATTTCTGTCAAGCCAAATTCCTCATCTAATATTTGTGTGACTTTGCTTAATGTCTGTGTTTCTGTGAGTGGGGAAATGAGATGATTAATATTTTCCTTCAAGACATTTGGAGTCTTTTAAACACGGATATCCTCAACAATTACGCCTTGTGACTTCGTACAATGAATAAACTACTTTTCTCTTTCCTAAATTATAGGAATAAATGTGTAAGATACACCTAAAAAAAGGAATAGATTTCTAAATATGACTTTCTGATTATTGTTAATATACAGCAAAACTCAAGCCATAGAAAATTAAATAGGTTGCAAATCTAAGAGAAGAGTTGATTTGGGGCAGTCTACTTCTAGAAAAAAAGTAGAACATAAGAAAAATAGAGCATACGGCATGACTAAAAAAACCACATTTATACAGAACCCACAAAACACAACTGTCCAGACACTCTTTCCTGTGTTATATTCTGTGAGTCCTCTAAATTACTATACCTATTCCATTCAATTGAAAAAGTTGTTCAGAATAATTAACATAAAATAATAGAATGGAACTGGGAGTAGTGGCACACACCTATAATTCCAGTGGCTTAAGAGGCTGAGGCAGGAGGATTACAAATTCAAGTCAGCCTCAGCAATTTACTGAGGCCCTAAGCAACTTAGCAAGGCCTGTCTCAAAATTAGGATTGGGATATGCTCAGTGGTTAATTGTCCTGGATTCAATGCCCAGTACAAAAAATAAATAAATAAATTGTAAAATGGTACACAACAAAGTTTTCTGTAAATTTCACTTGTGCAGCACTGTAAAAATTTTTTAAAAATTATATGCAGGTGTTTTTCAGCTATTTCCTCATCTAAACAGAAGTATAATTCCTCAAGTGTTACCATACCATTTTCCTCCATTTAGTTTGACTTCTTATACAGAAGTTTTGTTATTTTCTTCTTGTTTGCTAATTTCAAGGTAGAATATTCTTTCAGACACATTAGATATACTCATTCATTTCTTCACCTCTAGGAAATATTCTTGTTAAAAAATACTGCTGTATTTACAAAATAGATTTATTTATTTAATAATTAATAATCTTCAGAATAAGACATGTCAATTCATTCTTATAATAGACATTAACTTAGTGCTTGCCATGGATAATGTATCATGTTAGGGATCAAAGAGTTACCATGTATGAATTCCACTCAAATCATTCACAGATTCTCAAGATGTTTGTGTGTGTGTGTGTGTGTGTGTGTGTGTGTATTATATATATATATATATATATATATATATATATATATATATATATAGTTAAAATTTCACAGTTATTATATGATATTTGAATCCATCAGCTTTTAATCACTTTTGAGTTTCTTTAAATATTCAGGTGGTGATTATATAACAATTATAGAATTTAGGAGAACATGGAGAAGATGATCTTAAATATCAATAAGCCTATTTCAATGTTAACTGAACAGATTAGAAAGTAAAAGCTAAACTGTTAAGCCAATAAATTAAATCCACAAATTGAGGAAATATTTTGATTTATGTATGATATAAATTTCTTTGATCCCCCAAAGTATACATGCTGAAAATGTGGTCCCCAGGGCAGTGGTACTGACTGGTAAAACCTATAAGATATAGGGTCATGTGAAAGGTGATTAAGTCTTGGGTACTCCAGCCCCACAAATGAATTAGTGCTCTGTTCTCAAGGAATGAATTATGTCTTGTAAAAGTGGCTGTTATAAAGTGAATCCATCTATTAGCTTTACCTTTTCTACATGTGGCCATTTCCATTTGTCTGTCACATTGTGATACAGCTAAGGGATCCTTGTAGGTACTATGGCAACAAGTCCTTTGGACCCTCTAAGCTACCAGAAATATAAACTGAACCAACCTCTTTGTAAGTTACCCATTCTCAAGTATTTTGTTACAGCAACACAAAATGAACTCCAACAGTTTAGGAATTAATACATTTGAGTGCTAGTCCTAAATTTGTAATTAGCTTGGTATGGGAACATGAGAAGTTTATCTTGGGTTCTTTGATACCAAATATCTTTCTATAAAAGAAGGAAGAGTCATTGACCTTTTCCATCAGCATACCTAGAGAGTCCTGATACTCCACATACTGACAGGAATGAAGACGTGTTCAGATGATTCTGCACATTCTTGTCAAGATTTCTACTTCTTCCTCCTCTTATAGATTGCATATGGTATTATTTACTTTATGTTATGAACTGAATATTCATATTCCCCTCAAAAGTCATATATTGAAATTCTAACTCCCCTAAGGCCACAGTGTTAGGATATGGTGTTTGGGGAGAGTAATTTAGAGAGGATCCATTAAGTATAGGATGGTTACCAGGTGTGGTGGCATATGTCTATAATCCCAGTGACTTGGGATGCCAAGGCAGGAAGATCGTAGGTTCAAAGCCAGCCTCAACCAAAGTGCGGTGATAAGCAATTCAATGAGACCCTGTCTCTAAATAAAATACAAAATAGAGCTGGGGATGTGGCTCAATAGCAGAATGTCCCTAAGTTCAGTCCCCAGTACCCCCTCCAAAAAAAAAAAAAAAAAAGAATGAGATGAATACTCCTATGAAATAGTTCCCAGAGAGAACCTCACCTCTTTTACTATTTGTAGTCACAATGAAAGATAGCCTCAAAGAACCAGGAAGTGAGCTGTCATCGCCATTAGGTCCACTAATTCCTTAATCTTGTATTTCTTAGATGCTAACCATCGTGATAAATAAACTTTTTTGTTTATAAACCAGTGTATGGTATTTTGTTAGAGCAGATCTCATGAATCAAGACACCTTAATGTCTCTCAAGACTAGCCATTTTACCTGATTTATATCAGTAATCTCTAGGCACCTAGTAAATCCAAGTCTTCTCTCAGACCCTGACTTTATGTCCATAAAGAACAGTAAGTAATGAAGTAACAGTTCACTTCCAGGCCAGCCAGCATTTCCATTCCTTTCTACTACTTTACTTTCCCCATAGCATTTATTACCATCTCTCATGCTATATATTTTATTTTTATTGATGCTTCTATTTAATTTCAAAAACAGATAACCGTCAGAAGGACAAAAGTTTTAATTTCTCTATATACTTTATTAAAAAAAACATATTTTATAATTGTAGAAAATTTTCAAATGTAAAACCAGGTTTCCAATATATTGCTATTATTCCCTATTGCTAATAATTCCCTGTTATTATCCCCCATTGTATTATTACTTAATGTGTAGTATTGGCAAGACTTCTACTTCTGCATCCTCTTATAGAGTGCAAATATTATTATTTGCTTTGTGCTATGGAACGAATATTTGTGTTCTCCCCAAAAGTCATATGTTGAAATAATGCCCCTCAAGATAATGGTATTAGGAGATGGGATTGGGGGAAAGTTATTTGGTGATAAGGGCAATACCACATATTAAAATATTATTTTATGATAGTCAAAAAATAACATGGACTTTGTTTTATTGGGATTTTCTTATTTCTCTTAGCATGATACTCTCCAACTGCAATCCATTTACTGAAAAATGTCATAATTTCATTCTTCTTTAAAGATGAGTAATATTCCTTTGAGTGTATATACTCCATGTTATTTATCCACTCATCTGTCAAAAGGCATCTCGGTTGGTTCCATAGTTGAGCTGTTGTGAACCGAGCTGCTATAAACATTGACATGGCTATTTCACTGCAGTATGCTGCTTTTAAATTTTTTAGGTATAATCTGAGGAGTGGGATAGCTGGATCAAATAGTTGTTCCATTCCAATTTTCTGAGGAATCTCCATACTACTTTCCATGTTTTCTCTACTATGTGGATTCTAATTCACAATAAGGGATGGAGGGCACTAAGAAAGAATAGAATTACCTTAGACTAGGTAGAGGCAAGTGGAGGAACAGGAGGGGAGGGGATATAGGGATAGGAAGGACAGCAGGATGAATCAGACATTAGTATTTCATATATATAAAATTATATATATATATATAACTACATGCCAGTGTGATTCTATAACAGGTACAATCAGAAAAATGAGAAATTATACACGATCTATGTGTGATATTATCAAAGTGCATAAATGCATTCTACTATCATGTATAAGTAATTAAAACAAATTTAAAAATTTTAAAAAGAAAAAATACGGATGTATTATTAACTAAGATTATTTTGCTTAATTTTTACCTAATGCAAGTTTCTGTTCCAGTGCCCATCAAAGATATCATCCTACATTTAGACCTCATGTTTACTTGGGCTCCTCTTTCCCATGACATTCTCAAGCTTTGTCTGGTTTTGATAACTCTTGACAATCTTGTGAAGTGCTGATGAAGAATTCCATAGACTGTTCACTGGATGAGATTTGCTTGCTTCATGGTTTTCTCATGAGGGTCTAGGGTTCTTGAGCTGGAGGGTGATCACAGGAAAGGCTTTTTTATCACATCATGGGAATGCTGTATACTATCACCATGATGCACCTGTTGACTCTGGCTTTGATCAGCTTGCTGCAGCAGCCTTTGTCAAGATTCCCCAGGACAAAATTACCCATCCCCCATTTTTGTACTGTGGACTTTGGAAGGAGATCACTGGGCCTTGCCTATACTTGGGGAGAGGGGAATTATGTTCTTCCTTCAGAACAAAGTAGCTTCAAAAATCATTTGGGATTCTTCTTCATAGAAAATTCATCAATACCTCCCATTTATCATTTAATTACTTTTATATTTGTATGGATTTATGGATACTTATTTTATAGTTTGGGTTATACTCTGGCATTATTTTTATTTTGTTTTTCAGCTTTTGCTACTCATGGCTCTTTAAGTTGGCTCCTATATCTCTTTGACATTTCCCCTTATTTTTTTTTATTGTAGTACTTTCTTTGTTTCTGGCACTAAAGATATTCCATGCTTATCTTGTATATTTACTAGCTCAGCCTTAAAATCAATCATTTTTCTGAGGTGTATTTCCTTTTATTGAATAATGCTTTTATAACCAAGACCTGTTTTTTTTTCCCCCTATGGGTGTATTATTTCTTCTCAAAGGGCAAAGAAAATAATTAGGTGTAGATAAGATTTTGAAAATGGCATTCTCAATATTGGACTAGTGTACTCAAAGTGAACATAGTGAACATGAGAATAATAAAAAAGAAGTCATGTAATTAACAAGATGGAAGGCCATGTATAACCCAGGAGAAACCCCATCACTCATCCATGGCCAATTCTGCCACTCCTGGACCTTGATCTAACCCATCTCCATAACTGTGAGAAATAGATGTCTGTTTTTAAGTCAATACAAAGTGCTAAGACATCATTCAGTATTTATTTTTGAATGAAGATATAGAATGATGAGTTATGAGTTTCCTTATGGTCAAAAAACAATGCTGTGGTTTTCCCATAAGTTGGTTGATGATGTCATTTCCTTTTGCCTCTTCCCCAGTTTCTTCTCCAAAGAAGTCATGGAAGGAAATAAAAATGAAAGCTACTCTTTGAATATTGATTGTGATATAATTGTTTTTCTTTTTATCTGAAAGGTCTTTGGAAAGAAATTTGGAGGTTTGTTGTATTGATTAAAAATAGTATACAAAGAAACTTGAAGTGTTTAGAATTACATATTAATGATAGCACAATCATGATCTTCTGGCATTTGATATTACCAGCTAAGAAAGCACTGTTTGAAATATTAAAATTAAAAATTACTTCAAAATTCTTCCTTACTGTAGTTTAGGATTAAACATATAAACATGAAGTACTTTACCTAAAAAGAATGTTCAATGTCTGAACAGATGCTGAGCAGAAATATAGACATATGAAAATAAAATTTTCAGTCTTTCTTATTTCTAGGAGCCTGTCAGTTAAGGTTTAGTAAAACAAATATGAAAATATATCTGCAGTTCTTTATATTCACACAGTACTTGCACATTTTAGCTTTGATTTGATTTGAGGAAGCTGGGTTATTGGGGTATAATTTATTATGCCTATCCAAAGCAATGACATTGCACTGATTAAATTAGAAGCATTACTAATAGTTTCAGCATTCATCTTCTTACTGTAGACAGGGTAGATTTGTTTAAAATAAGATAATATGTGCAGGTGTAAATTTGTGCTGATCAGATGACAAGCCCATGAGCTTTACTAAACATACAAAGAAAATTTTCAGGACTTTGATGATTAATTTTAAACCTGAGACCAGGTGTAATCTCAGGGACTCAAGGAGACTTAAGGCAGGAGGCTTGCAAGTTTGAGCCCTGCATCAGCAATATAAGAAGACCATGTTTCAAAACAAAAAATTAAAAGGGGCTGGAGATGTAGCTCAGTGTCAGAGCACCCCTGTGTTGTAACCCAAGCACCATTTAAAAGAAAGGAAGGAAAGAAGGAAGGAAGGAAGGAAGGAAGGAAGGGAGAGAGAGAAAAGAAATCTTAAGCCCTCGTTGGAATTACAGAAATGATTCTAAGAGTTATAATTCTTCCCCACTAATTCACCCAGAAATCTTAAACTATGCAAATATTTTTCCTAAGACTATTTTTTTCTGTAATTTTTTTCCCTAAGACTATGCAATCAATGGACTCCTAGAAGAACTTGCCTTTAATTTGGCCTTTGGTTAATGACAAGCACTGTTGGAATGGCTTTGAAAATCTGTAAACAAAAAGTAGCTTTCCCTGAATTTTCTTAGAAATTGTGTTTATATGAACTGCAGAATAAAACATTTGATTTTTTCTTATGAGTATTAACAAGGCACCTTTAAAATCTTTAGATGTAAAATTATAGTGTTTTGATGAAAAACTTTGCTGTTCTCCACCTCTATGCCCTATTCCATACTCATTATTATTTTTTCTCATTTAGGATTTTCTTTTTACTTTCCAGCTTCCCAACACTATTCCTTCTTTTATTGTATTTTTCATTCTAAGTCAGTCTGCCAAATATACTTCTAAACACCCAAATTTGCACTTCAAATAAAAAATGCATAATATTTTTCAGTATGAGTATGTCCCAAGTATTACATGAGATACAGTTACACTAAATAAATTATTCATAATTTATATGAAACTCAAACTTAATTGGATGTCTTATTTGTTAAAATTTTAAGCCTATTATGGCACCATATTCTTTCCATCCTAGTTGTTTGAATACTGTTCTCCCTACCCCCAGAATGTCCTATATAAAGTGAATACCTAACTAATTATTCAAAGATTTTCAGCAGTGAAGCATTTTAACTAGTCAGCATAAATAATCACTTTGAAGTTTAGTTGTATATACACAAATTTCAGAGCTAATAGCATGCTGACCAAACTCCAGTCCCACCTCTTTTATAAATTGTTCTTAACTCTGCCTCATAGGACTTTGTTCTCTTTCCTCTATGTTCACATTTTAAAAAACAAAACAAAACCTCTTTAACCTATTAGTATATTTCTCATGTTGTTTTGCTTATTCCACTAATGTCTCTGTCTTCTCATGAAGTTTTGGGGAAAATAGCTATTTTATCTTTGCATTTCTTAACTTAGCATGCAACCACCTTCTAGTTAATTGGACTAGTGGAAAAAATCAAGCTAGTAAATGACAGCTAAGCACTGGCACTCCATTCATTTTGACGTGGCAGACATAAGCTCTGCATTCCAAATCATTTAACAGTCTCATAGCTGCTTGTTAGGTCAAGGCTGAAAATAAACTGAATAACAGATGTTGAAGTTTAGCCTTCTCCAATTTATGGTACCTTTGCGAAAAGTAGTTTTGGGCCACAGAAAGGAGTTGCAATCATTAAAATAGACGATACTGTCATCATAACAATCTCCACCAGAAAACTAGGAAAAACTATCGGAGCTGCTGTTCTACCTTATTTCAGATAAAAATTCTTAAATAGTTTGCCCTCTAATTTTTTAATCTCAGGGAAAAGATAAAGTAATGAAAATGGCTGTTTTTAAAAATTCAAATAGCTTGTAGGTATCGGAAGTAAATTAGCTGTATTGAAATATTATTTTTTGCAATCTTTTTTCGTATGTGTACTTATTCCATAAAAACTTAATTTGGGTTATGTAGAAAACTGATGCCATGAAAATCCAAAAATTGTTTGGAATCAATTCAATATGTATTTACATTTTATTAATATGTAATTTATAAAGGGTATCATATTTTGATATATCCAACATGATGTGACCTAAAAATGTTAATGGTCTATGTTTTGTAAACCCAAAGTTTAACATATTATTGCTATTTTGGTCTGACTTGCATTTGCTCCTGTACTGGAGAAAGGAAGGAAGAAAGGAAGGAAGGAAGGAAGGAAGGAAGGAAGGAAGGAAGAAAGGGAGGGAGGGAGGGAGGGAGGAAGGGAGGGAAGAAAGGAAGGAGGGAAGGAGGGAGCGAGGAAAAAAAGAAAACTGATTTTATCTGGGAATGACACCTTTCCTCATTATATAGATTCATGGTAGAACTGTCAATCAAAACACTTGTACATATCTCAGAGGAGAGTTCTTCATGTAAACTAGAACAAACAATACTCTCTTACTGGAATGTGAGTCTGGAGAAAGTACACACACACACACACACACACACACACACACACACACACAAAGAAAACTTATTATGACTCTCTCTCCATCCTGAGCTCCCAGAATCCTGCCCACTTTCCTGCTTCCAGTCTTCCTAGAAGCCTGGCTCTGTAAACTTTTTTTTTTAATTTGTGGAGCTATTTCATATCTTCCAGTATTTTCTGTTTCTTTAATTGAGCAAAACCTGTTTTTGTTTCTTGAAACTAACAAAGTTTAGCTAAAACACACAATTATTCATTTACTTAAAATTTAGGAGGAACAAGTCCAAGATACAAATACAAGGAGATTGGATGAATTTGTTCTGACCACCATAGTAAAATCCCACATATTAGGTGACTAAAACCATAGAAACTCATTTTCTCACAGTCCTGGGGCCTGGAAGTCTGAGATCAGGGTTTAGTAGGATTTGTTTCATGTAAAGCCTCTATTATTTGCTTGTAGATGGTGGTCTTCTCCTCATGTCTTTATTGAGTCTCCCCTTTCTTTGTTTGTGGCTGTGTCCTCATTTTCTCTTTGTATAAGAATGCATATTGGATTCAAGCCTAGTTTAATGACCTAATTTTAATTTAATTACCTTGCTAAAAAAATGTATCTCCAAATAAAGTCATATTCTGAGAGAGTGGGGTTAGCACTTCAAAATGTGAATTGGGGGGCATAGGAATTAAGAATAGTGTTGGGTTGATGTTATGATCACTTTGCTTATCTGGGTGAGAAAGACCAAAAGAACAAGAATGAGATCAGGAGGGGGGATGGGAAGGAAGAAGAGAAATTTTAAAAAGGGTACTAAGAGATAAAGAAAGTTTTAGTGTGTGTTCTAGGAAAACACAAGTTAAATTTCAAGGAGTAATCTGATAATATTTGAGATTATTGATGAATTTAATAATTTAGGTTTGTAGTAAAGACTTCAGAAAATGGCATGATTTATAGCCTTTCCTCATTTGTTTTCACAAATAACTTGTATATGCTTAGATTAGTAATATAAAACATAGCTCTAAAACTCTCATTCCTTTGAAATAACAACATTTTGCATTCTCTCTGAAAGCCGAAAAATCAAAATGTTACATTAACACTTGTGGAGGTGCCAACCCTGTTAGATTTTTCTATAATTGCTTTGAAACATTTTTAAATATGACCCACTGTAAGTAAGCATTTTTACATCATGAGTCAATGTGGCAAAACTAAAGAAGAAGTTAAATGAAATAATGTTCAGCCTATCTATGTGTAATGGATTCTTATTTTACTTTGATGGAATTTTAATTTTCTAAAAAATACTATTTATTATTTATTTTATCTGGGAAAGACAATTTATGGTGCCTTTGGGAAAAGTGACAAGTTTTAGAAATAGGCCATGGGAGAATTGCCTTCTGTGATGGTGTCTAGATAAATTGGGATTGGTACTTACTGGGAATACTTCAGAGTGAAGTGTAGACCGTTTTTGTTGGGTGGGTGAATTGGTCACAAACTGACCCCATGAAATTAAACAAAAAAAAATGTTATACAATGGAAATCACAAAAATGGCACAAGTATACAATTGCCATTGCAGAGAGGAAAAACATTTTTATGATGATTAAAATACACCAGTGCAAACTGTTCATTATTTTAAATTATTTATATAAGTTTCCTTTCACTTTCAACATCTGGAATAAGAAGAAATATAAGGCGAAAGCTAGGATGAAGGCCACATGTTTATTAATCATCTCCATGTGCAAGAACTCCTGGAAGACTCAAGGCAAAGCTCTGCTTTTCAAAACACTTGTTCACAAATTCTATAGTCGACTCCTTCTGAGGATTGCCTGATAGAACTTGCTGTAGAGATGAAAGTGTTTTAAAATTTGCATTGTCTATATGATAGCAATAGCCACACGTGGCTAATGGACAGGTAAAACGTGAGTGATGAGAATGAAGACTTGAATTTTTAAATTTTATTTACTTTCAATAAAATTCCCACAAGTAGCTCGTGGCTACTGCATGCAGAGCACAGTTCTGGGCCTCCAGGGCTGCTGGAGGTGCTGGCATCGAAAGTGCTAGGAAGCAGATCATAATGTTTTCAATCTCTAAGCATAGAATTTTGGAAGAACTATCTTCTTTATCTTTCCCTCCACAAACGTACATTTACAAATAGTGGACCACATTTTTTTTTAAAAAAGAAGGAAACTACCATTTAGGGCGTGTGAGTCTGTGTGTGTGTATGTGTAGTAAGTTGAAGGTAAATAATACAATTCATACTAAATCTCATTTTATGTGTGTGTGTGTGTTTGTGTGTGTGTGTGTTTGTGTGTGTGTGTGTGTGTGTGTGTGTGTGTGTGTGAAGAAGGGTTAAAAGAAAAGCTTACATATCAAAATTTGCTTAAGAATAAAGTGTGGGACTCAAAACGTATCATTTTTCTTGGTGAGCACATAAAGCAATCTTCAAGAATGCGAAGGAAGTGCAAACCCAAATGAGATCTAAATTGTTTGGCATAATAAACATGGGAAGAGGCAAGTAGCTAAGACAAAGAAGATGAAAAATGTGAGTGGAGTTTTAAAGAGGAGGCTGCACTTCAGAGTGGAAAGTGTATGGAAATTATATCATGAGACATTTTGGGTGATAAAGGAACCCTAAATACAAGAATTTCTAGATTAGATTTTAAGTACATGGCAAACCCAACAAATATTGATAGAAATTATGTGACTACAATAAATTTAAAAGAAATTTATATATCTATAAATATATATTTTATAAATATATTATAATATATATATATATATATGTATACACACACACATATATATATGTACATATATATATGTGTATATATATATATATATATATATATATATATATATATATATATATATATATATAAACAGTGTGAAAAAGGGTGGGTAAGCACCACAAGAAGCTCTTTAGTAACTGAAATAAAGTATCTTAAGAAGCAGCAATTCATGAACAGATGTGTCCCTGTATTTTAATGCCCTCTGACACTTTTCCTGGATTACTGATAAGAGCATTGGGTCATAAGATATTTTCTTATATTCCAAACTTCTATAGTGATTTAAAGAAAGAGTTAATATAACTATGGGGTGATTCTTGATAAAACTCAACTTTGTTTAAAACACTACTTTAAAAAAATATTTGGCTGAAAACCATAATTTGTTTAGAACTTACTAACA
Source organism: Callospermophilus lateralis (assembly GCF_048772815.1). Lineage (NCBI taxonomy): Eukaryota > Metazoa > Chordata > Mammalia > Rodentia > Sciuridae > Callospermophilus > Callospermophilus lateralis. The sequence goes on along the minus strand of NW_027514552.1, from coordinate 443,802 downwards.
GCAATATATATTATATAGATACAAAATTTATATTGCTATCTAGCTATCTAAGTTTCCATAGTCAAATAGTCTTATAATAATTTTAAACATAGTTTATTTAATTATCATAAAATCTAGTTTTCAGATGTTGAAGTTGAAATAGAGAGTTTACACAACTACCCCAGAGTCACACTGCTAGCAAATTGAGGAAACCTTGATTTTCGTTCTAAACTTTATCTCCAAATCCGTACTTCTCAGACATAATACCTGCTTTTGTGCTAGTAAAGTTAATGGACTCTGCAAACATATGTATTTATTGACCTTCTAAATCATGTGACATGTCTAATTTACCTATTTTCCTCATTGTAGGTGAAATTGAATCCCAGCTAATTTTTCACCACGTTAAATGTGACTTAGAATTTGCACTGCTTCCAGATTTAGCTTTCTTTTTCATCTTATAACCCTGTGTGCACCAGTATTTCTGCATGCTTGTTATTTGCCCAACATTGTCATTATCATCAGTACCTCAGTGCAGCCATGGATAGGAAAGGTAAGGTCACTGGTCTTCTGAAGTTTACATATTATGCACTTTAACATCTGTCATAGTGGTTCAGGCCATTCATTTTATTGTGTCCCCATCTCCTTCCATGAGAAGTCAACCAGTTCCCTCAAGTGTGCTTGAAGCTTGTCAAATGTCTTTTGACAAAATAAATAAGAAGATAGCTCCATATCAACCTCAGTCTTTTGGAGTCAGGTGGCATATTTGCAAATAATGTGACTGGACTGTTCTGATCAGTCTATATGCAGCCAGGACAATGACAAGCATAATTACAGATGAATATGAATGGCCTTTGTCCATGAGTAGATTCTACCTTTGTCAAGAAATCTTAGGCATCAAAGAATAGTAATTAATGTTAATGTGAATCAAAAAAAAATCAATTCCTTTCAAGCAAGTTAGTCTTCCAGGAAGAGTTTGCTTCAACTCACTATTGATGGATAGGTTCTTTGAATTTGGGAAAATTACACTGTGATTATTTGGGCTGCTTAAAGTAGAAATTCTTCTTGTGGGATTGACTATACAATCATCTTTCTCCCTTAACGGATACTATTTTGATCTTGATTAATCATCATAAGTCCAAAAGACTACAGTCAGAAAAAGGTTGCATGTGACACAGACTCTATAAGTCACTGCAGTTTGTCATCTCTGTAACTGCCTCAATTTCTATTTGAGATCAAGGATAGCAACTACTGAGAAGAAACAGTGCTTGAATCACAGGATTAGTTAGGTGTGCCTGATATTATCATTGTGGGGACACAAATACATCCCATTTATTTTACTGTTACTGTGTTACTTCGCTGTCATTTTGTTTGGTACTGGGGATTGAATCCAGAGGAAGCACCAAACCATTGAACCACATCCCCAGCAATTTTTGTTTTGTTTTGTTTTGTTTTTGAGGTAGTCTCCTGCTGAGTTGCTTAGGATCTCATTAAGTTGATGAAATTGGCTTTGAACTTGGGATTCTCCTGCCTCAGGGTCCTGAGCTGCTGGGAATACAGGCAGGGGCCATTGTGCCCAACTACTCTTGGTTCCTCATCTCCCTTTCTTGGTTTTTGATAACAACACATTTGTCTTAATTTTTAGAACCACTTATTTCTCATTATCAGTTTGCTGGCTCTGATTTTAAGTATGTTACACAGCCTTGGTCAGCAGCAATTTCTCCCCCGTGGCTACAGTGGAATGAAAACATAACTCAAGTTAACCAGTTCAATGAATTTCAATTCTTGAATTTTTCTGGAACTCTTCCTTATGTTGATTAAGAGGATCACACACAAATCTGATAGTGTTAGGATGCTCCATGTGGAATAGATTGATCAAATGTAGAGGAAAGCTACCATACAGAGAAAAAAATTGAGTTCTCTTGGCATTGTTGGAGATCCTGAATTTTACCTTGATGGAAAATTCACAATACCTTCCCTTGCATTCTTCAAATGTGGAGTGTATCAACTTTTCTTTTTACCTAGGCCAATTTGGATTTGTTTTTAAGAGTTGCCTGGAATTACTCAAATACTCCTTGAAAAGTCTGAGGCTGGGTTAAAGTTCCATGAGCCCATCATGAGGAAGAGTGTCTAGTATGGACTAAAGTAGAAACAAAGCCCACATTATAAAGTTGCTTGGATTTAACAAAGGTGGTCCACTTGCCAGAGGCCAAGAGGTAGGCATAGGTAAACTGGATCTGATGCCATTGCTTAGAAATATTTCAAGGGAAAAAATTGTAGTCAGGAGTCCTCATGCTATAGCTTTTGGTCATGATTCAGTAGTTCAATTCAGTTAACCAGTGGAGTAAATGTTTTGTGGGTAGCAGCCTCGAGTCTTTCAGATGGACACCTGTGATGTATAATAGATCAAATATCCAAATGAGAGGTTTTTGAAGAGAATTATATAAGAAAGAGCTTTACCGTAAAATATCTTGAAAACAGCAGATCAGAACTTCTTGTGAGGTAGAAAGAGAAGGCTCAGCTAACTAGGAGAATCTGTTCCCCACCACTCAGGTGCGTTCCTGTGGCTGAGGATACTTGGTATCACCTACATTTGGCATGTTAGTATTTCAGGTTTGTTGTCTTCTGATTGAATCTGTGCGAACCGTGATTTGTTTTTACAAGTCTCTCTTTGAGCAAACTTTGACTTTTTCTGTAGAAACCTATGATGGGATAGCCAGATGCTCTATACATGAGCCTTCAATCTTCCATGGCTGCTGCTTGAGTCATAATTAAAAGTTAGCTGTAAAATGCCACATAAATTGGTCAAACTATTATCCACTCAGCTCAGGTTCCAAGAGAAATATATTTTTGGTTTATAATATATAGGTCATTAAAAAAATGGAAAAGAATTGAAAGAAGCTTTTCACTGTAACTCATTTATATTTTATAGAATAAATGCCTCAGTACTTATATTTTATGCAGTTTTTAATTAAATCATGCATACAGTTTTATGTAATGATGAATAAGTCAAAGTATTTCTATGAAGCATTTTTATAGAGCCCATGGTAGTAATTCTTAAACTTCTGCTGGGATATGTTTGCTAAGATGCTTTGTATATAGTGAACATCCCGTTGAACAATTTAATACTTGACTCTTTTTTGAGTTGCAATCCACTTTATGTTCCATCTTAATTCCAAATAATCTAAGCAACTCTACCAGATTTGTAGAGCTCCTTATATCCTGGAATTATTTTAGTCAGTATGTTTTCAGTTGACACAACCCAAGCTAGATGAAGGAAGGAAAGGAAGAAATGGACAAAGAGCAAGAAGGAAGAGAATATAAGAATTAGGGATTGGGTTTAGGTACACGGGATCCCACAGTGCAGCCAACTTATTTGTGCTCCTCATTCCCCCCACTCTGTTCTTCCCTTTGCATGTTCATAACAAACTGAGGGTTAGACAAAGATCACAGTATTTTATGTTAGTTGAACTATTGAAAAAATGATTAAAAAATGGTAATTCAAGAAGTATTGTTGGCAAAAAAACACTTGAACAGTGATTAATTTCAGTTTTTCTATTTCATATAAGAGTATTTAAATTTTAGTATGCAATCAAAATTGGCCACAAAAGAATCAGTGTTTATATTAGAGGGTACCATTAAGATCTCGATACTGGTGTTAATGGCCACAGAATAATTCTAGCTACTATAACCAATAAACCACTTCAAATAAGTAGTGTTTGTGTATGTGTGTGTACATACCATGTGCATATGTGCACACGTGCACACACACACACACACATACATATACTTTTCACATAACTTCTATGCAGATGTTCTTGGCCAGCGTGGATAACATTTCTCTATTTGGGAATTTGGGAACTGAGGATCTAAACTTCTTCCATCTTATAGCTGTAATGTCTCTGAGAGTTTGGAAAGTTTTGCATCTGGCAATCAGATGAGGTGTGGACAAAAGTATGATAGGGCATATTCTATTTTATTAAACAAAATTGTGATCAATCTCAAAAGTGAAATAAATCAAAATACCTTGTATTCCTTTGGCAATAACCCATCTAGATGCAGGGAAGAATGGGGAATGTGGTTTCTAGATGCCCAATTGCTTCCCAGTTCCAGCTGCACGGGTGAAATAAGAGAATTTGGTAGGCAGCTATTAACGTCTACCACTACATTGTATTAGATATGACTCAAGTAGGCTGATTTTTGAGTTTCAAAGGGCTATAATACTTAGTGTCAACAAAATTGGCAGCAATATAAATAAGTCAGGCAGCCAATTATTTTTTTCTGCAGTGAAAGCAAAACTAAACAAATATCAAAAATTCTGGAGCCCCGAACATGTTACCCTGCTTTCGTTTTCATTATTTTATTTCTGATTCCTCTTTCTTACTGCTTATGTAATTTTTTTGTTGTTGTCTTAAAATTACATGGAAATTAAACCTATGTCAACCAGGATAGAATAAGTGGTACAACAGACTTCTTATGATTTCTCCAAACCTTATTTTTTTCCTTTATTACTTTTGAAAATATTTTCACATTATTTTTATTTTGTTGATTTATTTTTATGTAGCACTGAGGATTGAACCCAGGGCCTCACATGTGCAAGGCAAGCACTCTACCACTGAGCCAGAACTCCAGCCTGTGAAAATATTTTTACACTAAGGTAAACTTAGATAAGATTGAGAAACCTGGTGTGCTATTGCATGGTAGAGTAACTATAGATAACAATAATGTATATTTCAAAGGTAATCAAAAAATTTTTAATGCTTTTTTTTTCCAATGGAAAGTAATAAAAGTTTGGTAGATATGCTTAACCTGGTTTGAACATTGCATAATGTATACATGTACTGAAATATCACATGGTACTCCATTTATATGTACAATATTTATGTACCAGTTAAAATACATTTAATTTAAACTTTAAACATAGTTTGTGTTAATGCCAAAAGAATTGATATTAGTTAACCTGCAATCACAATATCTGTCAATCCTGTCAAGGTGATGCCAATTAGTTGCTTTTTAAATTACTTCACTGAGTTTGTTTGACACAGCAGTATACTATTTTGGTCTTCACAAAACATGAGGCTAAAAGTTACAACAGTATATTACTGATGGAAAATACAAAAACAGTTGGCAATTACTACAATATTGTGCTCAGCATTAAAATACTGACAAATCAGATAACAACTCATCAGCAGATGTTGCAATATGCTAATCCCTTCATTTTTTGATTAAAAAAGAATCTAAATTCACCTTAGAAATAATGTGCAAACTAAGAGAATGTGGAGACAGGCATAGAACTCTGATCTATATTTAATAATTTCTCCCTGATAACATTCTCACCAACATCAATTTTATTTTGGTCAAGAAGTCACAGCAAATTATCAACCCTGATTTCTCTCAACCACATTTATTGAAATCTTTTTGTTCTACTGCTGTTTCTCATAGTCATCTTTAAAAATAATAATTTTTCACAATTCATTTTCTCCATTGATGTAAAATATCTCCTTCCCATTTCTTACTCATATTTATTCAACAAAATCATTAATGAATCCCTTCACACATCTATTTATTCATTCAGCTAATAAACTTCACCAAACCTCTAATAATGTAAATAAGGAACTTTGTTAGTTACTCTAGGAGATGCATATAGTTTTTTTTTCCATCAAAGAACTTGCCACTAGTTCTTCCCATACTAGAACTCTTCATATCAGAACTAAAAAATCATATATGACAAGGACATCAATGATGAATAAGAGAAGTATATGGCAAGTGATTAATAAGTATATGAATAATATTCATCATATGTCCAGAGTATAAAAATTGTTATAGAAAGCAAAAGTAAACATGGATAGTTTCTCTGAGGAGATGAATTAAGAACTTTTGAGAGTGCATAAGAAATGAGCAATAGAAGTATATGCTATGAAATGTCAAAGAGGAAATTGATATACAAAGATGAGAGAAGGAGGGTCAGGAATAACACATGGAGAGGGGGTTGATGGAGCATTATATCTGGAAGGAGGAGAGTTTGAGAAGGGGAGGGGAAAGAGACTGTGATGGTGAAATCACCACCCAATTTATCTTGGGGAGCAGAGTAGGTGACCTGTAAATTAATCCGTCAAGGTGCAAATGAGAGATATTCAAAGATTTCCAGTAGAAGGAATACCACATGTTAAAATATAAAGAACATGAAAAGTATTGTTTATTTAAGAAATTCAATACTATTAGAAGGTAAAGTATTCATGCGTGGAAAGGGAAAAGAGAAGACAAATCTTCCAATTGAAAAAGCTGAGACTTAAGAGGTTGGTTAACTGAAGCCATTACCTGTAGGTTATTTTTTATTAAGCTATAAAGATTTTCTTTTGTTTTCTGAAGCACTAGGAGTGAATGAGAGGATAGAATAAGAAAATACTATGGCAGATTACTCTTAACTACAGTGGGGATGATTTATAAAATACCATACTTAGAGGCAAGAAGAATTATTACTAGAAATATAAAGTAATTCAAATGATCAACAGTAGTTTAAGTGGATTCTGGTGACATGTGAATAGAAAGAAATTAATAATGTTACTCAGCCTCAAAGAAGAATGGAATTATAGCATTTGCATGTAAATGGATAATATCATGCTAAGCGAAATAAGCCAATCCCCCAAAACCAAAAGCCAAATGTTTTCTCTGATTAGTGGGTACTGATCCATAATGGGAGGAGGAGCTAGGGAAGAATGGAGGAACTTCAGATTGGGCAGAAGGGAATGAGGGGAGGGGAGGGAGTGTGGGGGTGGGAAGGATGGTGGAAGGAGATGTATAATTATATGGCCAGTGTGACTCTGCATGGTGTACAGCCTGAGGAATTACAAGCTGCTCTCCATTTGTGTACAAATGTGTCAAAATGCATTCTGCTGTCATCTATAACTAATTAGAACAAATTTTAAAAAGAAGTTAATAGAAAAATGACATGGCACAGAAAAAGCACTTGTAAGCACTTCTATGCAAATAGATGATGGTGGGAGCATTTTAGAACCCCTAGTCCACCTTACTGGATGAACTAGTAGTCCATTTCTGCTTGGGAATCCCTGTTGCATGCTGTGTTAGGCATATTAAAATATACGTGCATATCCATTAAAGTAAAATTTTTTTAATTTTTAATTTTCTAATTTTTATAACTCAGTTTCTGTAAGACACATTATTCATTTTTATGATTATAACCTCATTAGGTTTGATTATACTTTATTATCTTTATATATATCTAAGAATTACATTGAACAGCTGTTGGTTAATTGTTAATAATTTGTGGATGATTAATTGAACAGTTATTAATTTCAATTTTTATATTTCATAAAAGAGTATGTAAATTTTATGTAAAATTTCAAACATTTTTGGAAGCCCCCACCAAGAGAGTTTTACTTCTAGGCATTGTGATTTATATATAAAATTCCAACAAATAGTAGTGACACTCAGTATTATATCAGGAAGTATAAGCAGGAACAGCAAGTTTCAAGTGCCTCTGACCATATCCTAGTTTTGTGTACTGAAGTTCTAAACCAATTATTTAAATTCAGCAAGTCCTTTGATGGTATTCTAGGTCCTAGACTAATTTTTTTCACCTCCTTGTGTAGCTTTTAATAGTGAGGCCAATGCAATATAAATAAATAAGAAAGCTGGAGAAAAATCTGTGGAGCTGCCATTTACAAGGGCACACCACACACGAGACCTGGCTAAGATCTGATCATATGGATAGAATACACTTGAGCCCAATCCAGGCTAGCTTTCAACCAGTAAAGGCAATGGGCTTGAGGAGAGATGAAACTAGGAAGATGCAATAAATTCTCTAAACTAAGGGTCGTGAGAACATAAAAGATAGGTAATTAATTTCCCCAGCGTTATCAGATTGATAGATTATAATCTAAGCCTGGGTTTTAAAGTATAAATATGAGTTCACTGGGATACAAATTAGGAAAATCTGAGGAAGAGAAAATGACAGAAAGAAATACTGAAAATCATGAAAAAAGTTTCCCCACCATTTAGACAGAGCAATGTAAATAATATTTACTAGTCAATAATAGTCTTATTTTGATTAAAGATTGTTTAGGTTGACTAGAAAATATAGATTCATATTTGCCTACAGATTACAAGTAGAAACCAAATCCTTTCACTTTTATTGACTATACTACCTTAAGTAAAATTTGGGACAGTTCTCATAAAGACACCACCAAATATTCAATTTAATGTGTATGGTGATGTAAAACTACAAAATATCTTTAAATTTCAAATGTTCTCTGATGCTCTCTAACATTAACACTGTATCTGAAGGACAGTTTAATTTACCAAAGCACTACCTAAAATAATAGCATTTGCAACTTGCTTGATTTCTTTTATGAAAATGAGGAAGACTTATGTCCAAATGGGAAGTAGGGTACTAACCTAATCATCTATTTAACCATAAATATATCTTTGATTCTAAATTTTATTCACCCAAATGTTTTTCCTTCAGTTTTGCCAACTATAGCTAAATTATAAAAGTTTGATAATGTTTGGAATCAACTTTTAGATAAAGGATTTGACTCTCTAGATGCCTAGTTGCATGACACTATGCACATCATGTTTTATATCAGGCAAATAAGCAGTAAACAAGACAGGTACTAACCAACTCTTGAGTTTTCTAATGGACAAGCAGTAGAAAATAAGGAAATACCTGACCACAACTCTGTGATCAAAAGACTCAAATGAATCATTCTCACTTTGTCAAAATATCTTTACAATTCAAAATCATGAATTTTTCTAGACAAAGATGCCAAAAACATCTGTTGGAGAAAAGATAGCCTGAATGGTCCTGGAAAAAGTAGAAATCCATATGTAGCAAAATGAAATTAAACCTCTATCTCTCAACCTGCACAAAACTCAACTCAAAGTGGATCAAAAACTTAGGCATTATAACAGAGACCCTGTGCCAAATAAGAGAAAAAGTCGGCCTACATCTCTACCATGTTGGTTTAGGAATTGAATTCCTTAACAAGACTCCTAAAGTGCAAGAAGTAAAATAAAAAATCAATAAAAATGGGATGGATTCAAACTAAACAGCTACTTCTCAGCAAGGGAAATAATCAACAATGTGAAGAGAGAGCCTACAGAATGGGAGAAAAATCTTTACCACATGCACCTCAGATAGAGCATTTATCTTCAGGATATATAAGAAGCTCCAAAACTTCAACACCAAAACCAAAAACAAACAAACAAACAAAAACCAAATAACCTAATCAATAAGTGGGCTAAGGAATTGAACAGACACTTCACAGAAAAAATACAATTAATCAACAAATATATGAAAAAAAGTTTCAACACCTCTAGCAATTAAAGAAGTGCAATTTGAAACTACCCTGAGATTTCATCTTTCATCTTACTGTAGATAGAATTGCGATTATGAAGAATACAACTAACAATAAATGTTGGCAAGGATTTAGGGAAAAAGGTACACTCATCCATTGCTGGTGGAACTGCAATTTGATGCAACCACTATGGAAAATAGTATGGAGATTCCTAAGAAAACTTGAAATGGAACCACCATTTGACCCAACTATTCCACTCCTAGGACTTAAATTTAGCATACTACAGAGACACAGCCACATCAGTATTTATAGCAGCTCAATTCACAATAGCTAAACTGTGGAGCCAACCTAGATACCCTTCAACATATGAATGGATAAAGAAAATGTGGTATATAATATTACTGAACCTTCAAGAAGAATAAAATTATGGCATTTTTCAGTAAATGGATGGAGCTCTCATGATTTCACTATCATACTATGTGAAATACGCCAATCCCAAAGAACCAAAGGCCAAATGTTTTCTCTGATATGTGGATGCTAATTCACAGTAAGTTGGGAGGGAAGAATAGAAGTACTTTAGATTAAACAGAGGGGAGTGAAGGGAGGGGAGGGCATAAGGAGGTAAATATTAGGATGAATCAGGCATTATTACCCTATGTGCATATATGATTACATAACTGGTGTAACTGTACATCATGTCCAACCAGAAGAATGACAAATTATACTCCATTTGTGTATGATGTGTCAAAATGCATTCTACTGTCATATATAACTAAATAGAACAAATTATGAAAAAAGAAAAAGAAAAAGAGTCACAATTTGTGAGAACCTGTAGAGTCAGTTCCTAAAACTTCCCCTCCATGGTCATCTACTTCTTTCCCCAATTTTTGCTTAATCTTAGAAGCATAGACCTCAATATTCATCTTCATCAATGAGAAACTCATTTCCATACCTGAGAGCTTTTATTTATTTTTCCCTTGTCAAGGAGATCCTCGCTAATTTTCTAAACCCAAAATTTATTCAAATATTATGTTCAAAAGAACTTATTTAAAGTATGTTGCATCTACCATCTATCATGCTGTAATAACTTGGTGATTAAACTACAGCCTTAAATACACCCCCTACACACACACTACTTTATTTTTTATTTTTTTAAAGAGAGAGAGAGAGAGAGAGAATTTTTTTAATATTTATTTTTTAGTTTTCGGCGGACACAACATCTTTGTTTGTATGTAGTGCTGAGGATCGAAACCGGGCCGCACACATGCCAGTTGAGCGCGCTACCACTTGAGCCACATCCCCAGGCCAACACATATTACTTTAAATCTCTCTCTGTTCCAGAGAGGAAAAACAGACTCACTTTACAATCTTATCTCCAGTTTCTTGGACAACACCTAATAATAAATGTCAATTGGTATTTTCTGTTTTTTTGCTGTAGTTGGCTTATGTATGCAGAGTGATATGAAAGAAGAAAAAATACTTTTTTGAGCATTCTTTCCCTTTGAGAAATTTGCATACGATCATCCATCATAAATTTCCCACTCTATTCTATCTATCATCATGGAAATATTTCTAATAGAATAATCTTAGTGGATAATTAATTCTGAAACTCAAATTGATGAATTGAAGTGGAATATACTCCCCTGCCTGAATATCACCAGCATTTCAAAATTATATAATCACGTCTAGCAATAGTCATTAGAGCATACCTGTTCCTTTGCCTAATCCAAACACATACTCCCTTTATTGAAAAATATTTGTTCTGTTTTGAGGTGGGTGTTCTAGTTATCTTTCATTACTGCTGGATACTCCCCCATCCCCAGTACGAGTGCTTTAATTAAAGCTTAAAGCATGTGTGCATCCTTCTCAGGCTCCATCCCTAAGAAATACTTTAATCATTTCTTAACATATGCCTCCAGCTTTAGTGTCAGAAAACATCTCATCTTCATAGATTAACTATCTGCATTTTCTTTGAGCTTAGACTTTTGTTCTTTTAACTTAAATTTAACTCCAAATATAAATGGGGTTATTCAAGTCCAATAGACCCTAGCAATCTTTCCATAAGTTTTACAGGTTATTTACTTCCTAATTACCCTTAAAATGATCCATACATTTTTATATGCAGGTATTCATTGCTTTTATATGCAGCTGAATAAAGATAGATACAGAGAAAACCAAAATTATATCTGCAAATCATTGCAATAAATTAGATGTTTATTAACAAAAACATTTAAATGATGGTCACTTGATGGCGACACGGGACAAGTTTCAAATTTTTACTTCAAATGAGATTTAGCATACTGCTTAAAAAAAAGAGAAATCTCCACATAGCATAATAAAGACTTTCACATTTGCCAGAGAAACTATGACCCCATCACAAAATAATTTCCAACTTTGATGGTGAGATTTCATTTATTTAGTCTGATAATAAGTGCAAGTCTAGAATAATTTTGGTTTTGAGAAAGAATAGAGAATGATGTTTCTGATCAAGCAAATTCAAGTGGAAATTTTGCCAATTCCTATGTTTTCCTTTATTAGAAATTTACCTTAATACCTTCAGATACTATTGATGGAAATGGAAATGATACTTTGGGAGGGAAATTTAGAAACAAGAATGGTATCATTTAGCATCCTTGTTGAGGTATCCTTATTAGAAACTGATTCTGTCCACCTGAAGCAAAGGAAGATTTAGGATACCTCTGAGGTCTTAAACTGGCAAGGCATCTAATGGGTCAGATGAGGCTACAAATACAAGAGCACAAGTGGAAGGACCAGAAGCAGGAATGATACATGTCTTTTAGGAAGTTTGCAATGAAATAAACCAGGTCTGAGCCTTTCCCACTTTTTGGATTCACTTATTCCTCTTCACATTTCAAAAGATAATGTTTGATTGGCCTACTGTGCATGACATGTCCATTATTCCTCCGAGGCAATGCAGAGCACTCTGGCATTTTTATCAGAATACATTCTAAAAGGAAAAGTTGGTTACAAACCAATCAATCATTCATCAAACATGTAGACCACAATCACAACAACAAAAACAACAAAGATCCTCCATTAGGGATACCCAAAATATTTAAAGTAAATTTCTGTTTTGATCCAGATGCCTACCTCAGGGTCAAAACCTGGGGCAATAATCAAAGAACTTTTCTGTTTAACAGCTAATCTTGTGTGTGTGTGTGTGTGTGTGTGTGTGTGTGTGTTTGTGTGTGTGTGTGTGTGTGTGTTGAAGGGGATAACTCCATATTAAGCATGCAGTTAACAATAAAATCAGACTCAGTGTATGGAAATATATTCTACTTTGTGCTTAATGGACAATGTATTTATAAGAAGGTACCATATGAAAATGTACTTTAAATTTACAAATTTAAATTTGAGCTTTGTGATTCCCTTTGGGGATGAAGCCAACATAATGGTATAAGAATGAGATAATTATCATTTGAATAATTATATGTCCTTTTTGGAATAGAGGTCATAGTATTTCACCTACGTATAGAAAGATGAGACACCCTTAAAATACTAAGAAGCATAGGACTAAAACTCCAGGTTCTATCCTTCATAGTCCCTTATTTTGATGACTTTATTTTCTTTTTTCTTCAGTCTACTACTTCCCAATTTTCATGGTTAGGAATGTGAGGTGGGTTCCTGAAAGGACATTAGGAATTAGTGGGAGCAAGCCATATATCCCTTGCTTGCACATTTTTTGTATGGATCATCTTTGTATGTGGTGGAGATGAAAAATGAAATTGATTTAGATAAGGTGGAAACATACAAATAGCAATTTAATATAAAACCTATCTTATTATCTTTTGGGTGATAGCAATGGGGAAACAGAAAACAGGATGACATATTTTATTCATTTGCTTATTTATTTACTTATTTATTTATTTTTGAGATACAGTTTCATTATGTGGCTGGTCTTGAACTCCTGGGCTTTCTGCCTCAGATCCCCCTGTGCCAGAACTACATACAGACAGGCATAGCCACTTCCAGCTGGGTGACACGTTTTAGAACATTAATATTATATGGTAGTATATGTTGGAATCAGAATGTTGAGATGAACTCCTTTCAAAATCAATATTGCCTTTATAATTTAAAGCAAATGTAATGTCTAACTTGTCTCATAAAGCTTTACTAACTTTTTTGATTTCTCACTCCTGGAATGATCAGTAATAATTCTCTGTTCAAATCCAATCAATTGATCAACTGGTTGGGAAAGAGTTGGAGCACTTGTCAAGGTTCAGCTGGGACAAGAACCTTGCTGATTAGCAATGGACTAGATTCTAAGTGAGGAAACAATAAAATGACCATGAAAAAAATGTATTCAAATATTTTTGAAAACCTATATCGATCTGGTAAAACTCCAAATTTCCACATTAACACACCCAGTCAGGTGTGAGTCACTGACAGTACTACACCAACCTTGGGAATTAAGTATTAGCAATGTGATGCATAGTTATTATAATCTTGAACATAAGCCAATAGAATGATATTAGTGATAAGGATGAATTTTGTTCAAATTTCATTACCCAACCATTTGTAAATAAATTGAACTAGATATTATTGGCTTACAACAGGAAGTTCTAAGTTGGCACAACATGAAGCATGGAAAAGTTCTGAATGATTACTGAGGATTAAAATGAAATTTTTCCCCTGTCATTTACTCATCCAATAACAAATACTGTACTTAATTATCTTCAATAATAACCTTTTAAGTAAGCTACTATCTCCATTTATAAATAAGAAAATAATTTCAAAAGCTCTATGCTCCAAAATAAGTGAGAGTTGAACCCCAGTTGATCTCTGTTATAGCCCATGCCTTTAGTCTTCTCACTATTACCTGAAATGACACAGTGATACCATCCACATTCCCTAAAGATTTCCTAGTGAACAAGAGAAGGAAGACAGAGCTAGCAGCTGATCAGAGTAATCATGAAGTAAGTGCTCATTCTAATATCTGATAGGTGAGAAAGAACACTTTCAGCAAGAAAACATTGAAATACCTACTCTCCATTGGGTTAATTTAAAAAAAAATCCTATTAAGCTCCTCATTTTATTGTTATTACAGAGGTCAAACTCAAATACAAAAGTGGTGAAATGAAAAATACTTCATAATACTGGATGGGTAGCCACCTTCTGGGTTTCATATCTTTGGCTATAATACCTTCAAAATATTTGACATAGGGGACATTATATAGGTCCTCTGTTCTTTAGTTTCTGTGCTGAAAAATGCAGATAAAATGATTCTCCATTAAAATATGAAAAGTCCTTTACTATACCCAGTGCATAGAAAAAATATTCCTGAATTGTTAATTATCATTGTTACAATAATACTCTTATTCCAATTCCAGCCAAAGTAATAATAATTAAAACCTTTTTAGTATTTCAGTGGCTCACTTCACACTCCTCTACCAGGAGCACTTACATATGATTGAGACCTGAACATTGAAAGCTTTCCTTTCCCACATGAAGTTGCAAGGATATGGTGAGAAGCACAACAGGTGCTTCTGTGCCCTCATGGAAGTTGCAGTCTCTCGGGAAATACAGAAGTTGAGATAAATTTATAAGTTGGAGTATTATGAATACTTTGGATGTGGAAATGTCATGGTGATAGAAAGAATAATGGGGGTTCTGGGGTCAGGCAAAGCTCCTTAAGGAGTGGTGTTTAAGTTGAAACCTGCATGAGGGAGAAACTACGGAAGGAGAAGTTAATCAGACACAAGAAAATCCCTGCCTGAAAACATGGCAGGTAGAGAGAATACGAGCTAGGCATTCATTAAGGCTTGACTGTAGATTAGAAGGGAAGGGGAAGAGAATAGAGCAAAGAAGCCAACCAAAGGCAATGTCTTATTTTCCATCTCAGGACAATTATACTTTAAGAACCATGGAAAGTCACAGAGGGTTTTAAGCAAATGAGTGACAGTCATATTGTTACCCATAGCAAACTTGACTTTAGCTTAGGTCAAGTATTACAGACACAAGAACTGCAAAGGGATTTAAGTGTTTAAGGTGTTTTTTCTTAAGCCAGGTTGTTATAACAAAAATATCATATAGACTGAATATCTTATGAACAACAGAAGTTTACTTCTTATGGTAGTGGAAGCTAGAATTTCAAGATCATTATTCCATCCTCATCATGTTCAGTGAGGTTCCCTCTTCCTGTCCGAAAACTGCTGTCTTCTCCTTTTATCCTCACATGGAAGAGAGCAGAGAAGGGAGGCAAAGTCTCTCATAGTCTCATCAGGGCACTAATCCCATCTAGGAGGTTTTTACTCTCAAGACCTCAACTAAGGGCTGGGGTTGTAGCTCAGTGGCAGAGCGCTTGCCTAGCATGTGTGAGGCCCTTGGTTTAATCCTCAGTACCACATAAAAATAAATAAGTAAAACAAAAGGTATTGTGTCCATTTACACCTGAAAATATTCTTTTTAAATGTAGATGTTTCTAAAAGGGGAATATCTAACCCTTTCTGTAAACAATTTTTAAATTCTAAAGTATTTTTTAAAAAGACCTAAACTAAGCTTAATTACCTCACAAAGACCCTATTTTTAAACACCATCACATGGAAGAACTACTGTTTCAATGCATGGATTTGGGGGGGGACACACATATTCAGGACAAATCAACTCTTTAAAAAAAAAAACACTAATAGGAAATTTAATTAGATACAGCACAGAATGTCCCAGAATTTTCTTTCACCATGCATCTGCTCCAAACCAAAGGCTTTCTAGCATAATAGCTACTTTTCCCATTTACAAAGCATTTTCATTCTCAAAACTCCACCTTTCTTTCAAATTTTAAAATTCACCACAGGGCATGGAAGCACATGCTTATAATTCAACAACTCAGGAGACTGGAGCAGTTGGATCACAAGTTCAAGGCCATTCTGGGCAACTGAATGGGACCCTGTTGCTAAAACAAGCAAACAAAAAGCCAAAGAGCTGGAGATCCCTCTCAGTAGTATAGTACTCTTGGATTTAATCCCCAATACTGTAAACAAAACCAAATGGGGGGTGGGGGTGGGGGGGGAATGCTGATTTTTCTCTCTCACCTCTCTCTTTATTTCACTCTTCCTTTACAAGATAAACTTACAAATGCACATTCCAGATCCCCTTTCATTGAAGGTTTTGCTCCTGAATTGAAGGGAGTGTGGTCAGCAGGCAGTCTTCAACTGTCAGTTCATTCAAAAGGCCTGCCTCAGCTGCAGAGAACCACCTCACTCCAGGTCTTGTCTTTCTCAAGACAGCCCGTATTTGGTGACTGAGAGGTGTGGTATATATACTGAGCCATTTCTGCCAAAGTCAGGGAGTCTTGTTCATCCATCTACACCCAGAGAACCTCATAGGTTGGCCAAGGCTTTGCCAGACCTCCATGGAAACATTTTCTATTTCTCTGTTTACCCAATCTTGCTTTTGGCCCTAATAAACCTCTTACCTCCCACACTACATCTGTGCACAATGCATTTCCAGAGAAACCAGTAATATCTAACTTTCCACCTCTATTTTGTTCTTTAGAAGAGACCTCTGCCAATTCAGATATGATTGCATTTACTTCCCAAACTGAACTTAACTCTATTTCTATACTTTGCACATGGCTCTCATCAAAATGAAGGAAGTCAAGGCTTGTGGCTTGAGTGACAACAAAAATATCTTCTCCCCTAAGTTCAGGGAGCAATATGAGCAAGAAATGAGGCTATGACATGATGTATATTAATTTTAGGTACATGTCACTCTTTGGATCTCTGGATTACTTTTCCATGAGGTTGCTGCCACCATCAATGAGATTTCTGATGCTAGGGGAAAGACATCAAATCTGACATTTTTGTGTCAATGGTGTCTTCCTGATGTCTGCCCTTGAAGGTAAATCTCTTGGCCTCCTGATTCTTAATATTTGTGATGAACCATAAAATAGTAGAAAGATAAAAATAGTAGGAATAGATGAGAAAGAAGGGGAAATAATCCGGCGAGGTTCTCCATATAGTCAAGAGTGGAGGGTGGGGTGGAAGATTCTTATTTGTTGGGTTTTTGGTTTGGGGATGGCAGTGGTCCATGACATGAACAGGGAGTGTCAAGTATGACAGAGGGGCAAGAAGACTAGGAGACATGAAAACTATTTGGAGGACTTATGAACTTGATCTTCTTTTTTTGTGTGTTGAGAGTAAAAAAAAAAAAAAAGTTAATTTTTAATTTTTTTTAAACTATGACAGTAATTTCCAAAAGAATAACCTGGAGGCAGAGGCTATCTGTACAAGGAATACCTGGAGATCTTTAAACCTGATTCTGCAGCCCTACCTCTAGAGTTATTAATCAGGTTTGGAGGTGGTTTCACAGGATATTTTTTAAAAAATAAATAGCCCAAGAGCTCCACAGACTCTATTTATGTGAAACATTGGCTCAGTCTAGAAATCAGTCTTCTAACTGAGAAGGTTGGATCTTGAGGATCACAATTACGGTTTTTCCAGGGTTTATACATAAATGTATGGTTTTCATAGAATACCTTTCCAGACACTAAACTTCTGCATGTACATTTTTCTAAACATGATCTTGCTGAAAATGTCTGTTGTCTCCCAGTTCCCTGTCAATAGTCCCCTATCGAAACTGTGCTTTTCTCACTTTCTAAAGGAAGAATACTGTTTATCCTTCATGTAATGAATGTTTCCAGGTTGCACTGCCCTTAGGTATAAATCATCCAGGCACTGAAAACGGGACAATGCCTGAGTTCATAGTTGTTAAGGAGACTCAAGACAAAAAAATTTGGTAAGCACCAAGAAATACTGAAGTTTTACTCCTTCACAAAATTGTGACAAGGCTCCTGATGTTAGTTCTTTCTGTGTATCTCTCCATCAGATTCTCCACCTACCTCTCTTTCCATCCATCCATTAATCAGAACCAGTTGGGTTTCTTCAGAGAAGACAAATATTTGAAAGAATCCATCTATTTAGATAGATAGACAGATAGATAGGTCTTACAGATAGATATAGATATGTCTGTGTAGATATAGTTGGCTTACATGATTATGAAAGCTGAGAAGTCCTACAATCTGCTCTCTGCAAGCTGGAGACCCTAGAAAACCTTTGCTATAATTCCTCCAGGAGAAGGAAGGTGGGCCCAAATGAGAAGTCCTAGCTCAAACAAACAGGTAGAAAGAAAAATGGGTGAATGTCTCCTTCCTTTGTATTCTGTTCTATTTAATCCCTCCACAATTTGGATGTGTCTAACCACATTGGGAAGGGTAATGGAAATCTCATCTGGAAACATAATTGCTGACAAACTCAGAAATAATGTTCAATATGAGCACTGCCTGGCCCAGTCAAGTTGACACGAAAAATTAACTATTACCAGTAAAATATCCAGAGCCAAAATTTTAATTAAACATGTTAATAAAAGCCAATATACTATAATCAACCAAAAAATTTACTATGAAAATATTAATTTTGTAGTAAAAATCTCACCTTGCAATTTAAAATATATATGGATTTAAATAATTTTAAAATATTTTTAGAACATACAGGAAATTATATGTTTGCATCCTTGCGTGCGCGCGTGCACACACACACACACATTTATCAGTAGTAACAAATTTCTTCTACACAAAAAAGTCCATGTAAAACACTCCAGATTATCAGAAACCTCTGCTCCATTAAATCCAAACCTGATTTAATGGCTTTGTTTCACCAACTCCTATGGCTATGTCCTCATTTGCCAAATCCAGCTGGGTACTCAGTATACCCAGAGGAAGAATGGGCTCATTATCTACAGGCTCTGTTCTGATTATGTTCTCTCATATTCCACTGGAAAATATTTGGCCATATTTAATTGCAAGGACACCTGGGAAATGTAGTTCTAACTCTGATTGCTACATTCCTAGCTATCCATGCAAGTCAATGGAAAAGATGACCTAATTTCAGAAATACCATGTAGTTTTGCCACCCAGGTATATTTTATTAATTTATCTTCCTGGGATTATCATTGCATAACTAGTGCATCATTGACACATTGATGAAGTCTGATTATTAGTGTTTTACTTACTTGTTTTGTAGTATGATATATAATTTTTTTCATACAATACTTGTCTACTTTTCATATAAAGACTATTATTAGATGTATGAGCTATAATGATATTTTATTTGTACTTGAAAAAAATAAAAGATGATTTAAAAAATACAAATATGATCTATTCGGTTTGATGAAGCAAGTAGAAAATCTCTGGGCATAGGATGATTTTTAAATTAATAGACAAAAATTTAAACAAATTATTCCATTGCTTTAATAATAATTTTTTTTTCTATTGGGGTAGCTCATTTTTTCTGAAATAAGTTTTGATAAATTATGACTTTCCTAGGACACTTGATACTTTGTGAAAACTTTCAAGCATAATGGAATAACATAAAATACTGATCATATTTGCTTGTGATTTTTAAGATTATGTTCTTGTTTTTAAAAAAGCCCTGCAGCTATTCTAGTCTGTAGTGCAAGTTAATCTTTCCCTTTGCCTGTATGACCCAGTGAATATAATGATGGTAGAAATGTTAATGGCAGTTGCAGATGCTCTATTGATCCTCTGGTAAATTCCAATAAGAAAACAAAGTGCAGATCCATCAGCATTAAAGAAAAGCCACGATTTATCCTACAAATATGTTTTGCAAAGCAGCTCCTGGTTGGCCACTGGATTTTGGTATTGTGAGCTTCTAACTGTGGAATATCAAGTAATTTTACAATCTGGGCTGCCTATCAGAATTGGAAAATCATAAGGTGGAGATTGACAGCAGCACTTTATCATCCAGCTGAAGCGATACTTTCAAATGGGGTTTGATCATGTCTTTAAGTAATTTGTAGGTTGCATGGGTCTGTGGCTCAGATGAACTTGCCAACAGGGATCTAGTTTAATATCTATAAATGAGTGACACTCAAAAGAAGCCTGGGAAATAGGAGGCCAGATTCCATAGGGACAGATAGAGAGTATTCGAGGCATTTTTTCTGTGAATCACCCTCTTTAGTGCTATAGGCAGCTGAGCTCATTCATGAAGTTTCATTTTTGTAGGAACCCTGTAGAAATACTTTAATGAGAAATACTCATGTGTATTCAACATAATGTAGATGACCTTAAGAGTTGATAGTTTATATTTTTACTGTTGTGTCCATTAGCACAGGTACCTGTGTCCAAAATAATGCACTAATGAAGTTACAACAGTTTAGAATAATGTATGTTAATGATTTTCTAAATTAGGGGTGTTTAATATAGACTCTCTAGCATGGCTATGATTTCTGCTGTAATTAGAATGAGGTATTGGGAATTGCATTAACATTTGAATATCTTTTTGGGGGCTCCAGTCATGGTCTGCAGATACTGCCAAAGAGTTCACTGACTTCAGGCTATTCTGAGTTGACTGAAGTGATCTCAGGCAACTTAGAAGAACAATGTTTTGAGAAGAGCTGAGTATCTTTGAGCTTACCATGGTGCCACCATGGGGCCTGAGGAGTAGTTGGAGTGTTTGGTTGGTCCCTGAATCCCAGGGATGCTGGCAGCAAGGAAAACTGAACACTGCACTCCTTTTATCTGTGACACATGGGATCCATAGCTCATAAGAAATATTTTGGAAATTACTTTCCTAGACAATATCTACTAGTTCTTGAACTGGGTGTGACATATCTCTGAGCAGGGGTCAGCCTCATTGGAGGGCCCATATACATATAGCACAAAGAAAGCTGCTGCCAGGGAAAACAAAGACTGAAGCAAATATAGAGAGGAAAGTAAAGAAGTGTTGGGAATGCCAATGTGATAGTAATGAGAAACAGAGATAGGGTGCAAAGTGGCTAACGACTCTCCAGTTCTAATTCTAGCCATTGTAAGATACAGCACCATTTGCTTTCCATGCACAAACACTTGTTTTCCTTTAAATGAATGTCTCCCTTTTATATGAGGCACTGGGGCTTGAACTAAGGGCCTGGTCCATGCTAGGTGAGCACTCTACCATGAGCTACATCCCCAGTATAAAATGCCCCCATTTTTTTAAACATAAGTAAATCTGAATAGATATCTCACACTACCTTAAATACATTCCAAATAACCAAGACATGGTCATTTTAAGTCTTTGAAAGACAAATAATAAAGCATTCTTCAAACTACTGCTGAAATCCCAGATCAACAGCATACACCTTATTAATCTCACTAATTAGGGTGCTAGAACAAGAGCTAGTTCAACCTCTTCATTTTATAGCAAAGAGAACTCCCTGTATGGTCAGATATTATGCAGTCCAATCAAAGTCTCCAAAAGGAACATTATAGATCCACATGAAAGAAAATAATTCATATCTTCATAGAAAATAGTTTGAAATAGTAATCATGGCTTAGGGCATTAGTTCATAATGAGTAGATGATTTAGATTTGGGAAGATGTTTCCTCAAATACACTTGCACTTCTCACATGCTGTCTCAGCAATTTAGTTATCTTATTATGTGCTTGTATACATTCATAAGAGAGGAGCCTACAAAAATTAACAATCACCTAGTGAATCCAAAATTAGGTTGCCACAGTAACGGGGCCCATTCTCCTCTAAGTCTGCACTCTTAACTAACTTATTTGAATATTATGTTTTTTTTTTCATTGATGCTAAAACACTATGACAGATTGCTGTGAAATTCCTATGTATATTATTCTATAATCCTTCACTTTTCTTTAAGAATTGTTTCCCAGGCTATATCCTATGCTATGCATTAATATGTCCCTAAATCCTCCTGTTCATTTGGAAAATGTTACAAATTTTTTTTGATTTTAGCGTAGGCTGACATAAGTCATTTTATGCTTTAAAGCTCCTTGTTTAGGCACTTTATAGAAAACTTGGAAGGAGAATCAAAATAAATTCTGAGGATGTAGCTTTACTCTTTATTTATACCTAAGAAAATGTTCTAATACTTATAATTTTCCTCTAAGCGCCAAGTGGGCACAGAATATGTTGACATTCTGTGAATCATCCGGAGTAATTAGAAAGCTACCTCAATGTGTATCTACTAAAACTGGACATACAACATTCTAAGGTAGTATCTATGAATGTCCACAATCTTCCAATCCCAAATGTCTCCTTTCACTGCTTGCTGTGGTGACTTAACATATCTGCTATGAGCTAGACTCCTTGGAAAGATGTCAGGTTCCAAGGAAGACAAAGACATAAAAAAAAATCCCAGGTGAAATTTAATCTATTTCCAGTTATTATTAGCATAATAATTATACTCTACTATTTTCTAGATGTTAGAATGGAGGTGGATTAACTACTTCAACTTGGTGGGTCCATGGCCCACCACATTTTATTGGTGAGGAGAATAAGGTTTAGAGAGGATGGAACAATTTATCTGAAGACACACAGTGATAAACTATTCAAACCCAGCTGTGCTGGATGTCTTTCATTAGTGACAGTATTTCTAGTTACAAGATAAAAATCAGATTCACTTTCAACCCCAGATCCAGGAAAAGTAGAACTTAAAAACAAAAGTCCTACGGTCACAAATCTAATGAAGCACTCACCCTGAAGTCCACTGTCTTTCCAACCCTGCTCTCTGCTCCAGGTCAACCTGAATAAACCACATCAGACTGGTTGTCTTCCCTTTGGTTTGGGCTTTTCTTCTATATCTCAGGTTGAAACCCGAGGAAAGTAGAACAGAAACTTGATTTCAAAGTAACTTTGGACTCATTCCTTTATGAATTTCCTCAGTCTGCATCATATTTATTACATAAGAATCACAGAATAAAGTCTGTTTTATTTATGAGACCTGAGTAATACATATGTTTAAAAGCCAATATCGCAATCTACTAAAACAAAAACAAAAAGATATGTCTCAAATAATATATAAAGATCATTAATATTGGTTTTAGAAATAATTGGTAATTATTTCCTCAAAGTGCAAATGGATTTTTATTTGCTTAATATAAGACCCCAAATCCTAAAGTAACAAAAAGTCTTCCATCACTTCACTCCTTTCTGCCAGTTGAGACTCTTTCCTGTCATTTAATCTCTGTCTTACATCCAAAGCATTCTCAGGGATGCCAAGGCCTTTGTCCATTAAACCTCTGCCTGGAAGTCCCTCCTCTAATCTCTATTCAGGTAGCCTTACCTATTATCTTAATAGTTTTTGAGAGATTAAATGAAAGAATAACAGGCAAGTGATAGTTATGGCCATATAATAACATTTGATAAATTACTTAGCTATTATTAATTGCTAAGTGTGGGTGATTTCAAGATTTAGAAGATAATCAAGTTGACAAGAAAGATCCCATATGCTATTGGAGGAAAGTGGTTTAATTGCTATTTTATAGTTTCTAGTAATTGTTATTATATTATTAGAGTAAAATTACATCAATTTTTGCCTTACCTGGGGGATTTTTCTGCCAAATAGAGGAGAGACCTTATCTTGTATTTGCAAACTCTGCCTTATTTCTACTGTGTTCAACTAAAGAAGATGAAATAAAAAGAGAGGGTATATCTTGAGAATTCTATCAGAAACCATGTCTCTTAAAAGTAATCCCAACTATATCCAGCTGAAAAACCTGTATAGGAAGGTAGAGAGAGTTGGGGGTAGGTCCTGTCCATGGAACTTTGCTGTTATCCTCAGGGGCTCCTGTATTCTTATTTTCCAAATGGAAAAAAAAAAAAACTGAGGACATCTCTTTTGAAGACTGCTAACCTTCTTCTAAAAGACGACAATAAGATGTTCTATATGAACCCACAGAAAAATAACTCAAGACAGCTGATCCCATCCAGGTCTCAGGGGTGTGAGCATAGATTGACTTTGCAAAGTAGAAGATTAGGGAAGAGGAGAAACTCAAGGACCATCTGTCTTCCAAAGGACTAGGGGAAAAATTAATATCAAGACTTACAAACTCAGTCTTGTCTTTTTTTTTTTCCTTTTTTGGACTCATTATCCAAATGCTGCTTTTAAATTTGGAGGTAAAAATTGATCTATCTCATTCTTCTAAGTGCTTCTAAAAACTTACTCAGAGAACAAACAGGACCAATTGTACCCACCTGATCTGACTTGGTGTTTTGTCTTTGTGGCGTTGTACTGATCTTACTGGCTAGCTGTACTCTGCAAACGGTAAGGTAACTCTTTACTGTAAATAAATCTTTTGAGTTCTGAATATGCATCAAACTTGTAATATTCAGAAACATTAGGCATAGGGGAATGAATTAGTCAAAGTGGTCTGCACTTCTCTGAGTGATCCTTCTGTTTATTAAACACACTGCTGCTTTGCTTTTTTTTTTCCCCACCAAGTCCCTGCCATTGGCTGGGATAACACCAACAGACAGGACAACTATACAACATGCTTAATTCTCAATTCCATCACTTTCTCCTCTCAAATGACATTTCCAAATCTTTCTCCATGATTCCTGTTCATCATATGCCATGGATTTTATGATTCCTAAAACTATCTGCATTCTAAATAATTAGTTCTAATAGCCTAATTTAGCTCTTTTCAGATTGAGTATTCTACTGTTGCACTTACAATCCAGTGGCATCTCAATACTTTTTACATGCTACCTTCCTCTCAATCGCTTTTTACTCTCCAAATCCCCTCCACTTTTAGTTGGAATTTTAAATTTTCTATAACCAATAACATCCTTTCCATTATACCTCTGTACTTTCATCAAAAATGTAAAAAAGCCAAGGAAATCAAACAAAGAAAGAAATGAGCAACTTTCCTTTCAATATCTAGCCTGGTACTATGAACTGAGTATACACCCATCCAAGCTAAATCCAAATGTGACTGTGTATGAAGAAAGAACTTTTATGAGATAATTAAGTTTAACTGAAACCATAGAGTGGAGTTAATTCTAATAAGATTGAGAACCTTATTTTTTAAAATTAGGGGGGAGGAGAGGGAGAGAGAGAGGAGATTGATTTTTCCATGGGCATTTACTGAGGAAGGCTCATGCAAGCGAATTCTCAAATTCAATGGCCCCCTCTCTCTGTTGGATTTGTTGCATAACTGGCTTGAATGAATGCAGTCTGTGTTGGAAGCTCTTTTCTGCTTGGAATCTGAACATAGATACATGATTATGGGGCAGTAGCATCTTTATGCAAGCAGAAGTTTGAAAAAGATCACATATTTTTGTTGTTGTAGTTGCTTCTATATTCATCTGCTCTGTCTGCAAAAACAAATAACATAGACTGGCTGTACTGAAGAAAAAAAAACACACATTTTTGACAGTTCTAGAGACTGGAAGTCCAACACTTGGGTGCCAAGATGGTCAGATTCCTACTGGGGGCCTTTTCTTATGTTGAAGTGGCTCCTTTTTCACTGTTTCCTCACCTTGCAGAGAGAGCTCTCTGGTATCCCTTCTGGAATAGGCCCCATCCTGGACCTCATTTAATCTTAGTTCCACAAAAGACCTGTCTTCAAGTACAGTCACATTGTAGTTAGGGCTTTAAAGTATGAATTTAGGGATGACACAAGTAATCTGTCCATAATGGTTTCTTCTCCTGGAATACTGTTACAACTTTTAATAGTGTGCCATGCTGATTGAGGGGAAATTAACAACCTCAGTTGGAGTCATTATGGATCAATCAGACCTTAACTGACCTGGGCACTCACCAGACACAAGAAGAAGCCCGGACAAGATCAGCAGAACTGCAATGCTTTGTAGTCAGAAATTCTTGAGAAATAATAAATGGTTGTCATTTTATGCTCCTAAAATTTAAAATGGTTTATTACTCAGCAATAGCTAACTGATAACACACCACTACAGTCTAAAAGTTATATTCCCATTTACACAGAGAAACAGAGACCTCAAGACAAGAATTTCCTTTATGCTGCCTACTTAACAATTACTAAAAATACATCTTGAATCTCCCCTCAACTTCTTTTTCTATATAAAGAAAAAAAAAAGTTGTCTTTTCTTCTACCTAAAGCCAGTTATTTCATCTGCACTCTGGACTCTGTATCTTCCTGTTTCCTTTACCCACCCCTCACTCAACTGGGTTTTCATCTCCTGTCAGTAAGTGACAGTAGCTTGTAGGAAGATCACTGAAACTTCTCAGAATTTAGAACAGTAGAAACTTCCCATCTACATAAAAATAATTTTCTCTGACTTCAAAATACCATTCTTCAATCCTCCTTCCTTGCTATTTTTTTTCAAATTTTTCCTTGGATGTTCTTTCATTTGGATTTGAGAAATTACTATTTCTCAGTGATTAGTATTAAAAATTCTACTTGAAGTCCTCAGTCCAGATGCTTCTTGATTTACAATAGGAATACATCTTAGTAAGCCCTTTCTAAATTGAAAAAACAAATTGAGCACACTTTTGGTACACCCACCCTATTAAACATCCTAACTTAGCCTAGCCTACCTAAAATATGCACAGAACACTAGTGTTAGCCTACAGTTGGAAAAAATCTAACACAATATTCAAGACTCTTGAATATTTCATGTAATTTATTAAATACCTTTATCCCCCCCCCAAAAAAAAAATCCTTGCAACATAGCACACTATCAGTTATTTGCCTTCAAGATTGTGTGGCAGACTGTACCTGCGTCTCACCATTGCTGCCCAGTTTTTACCAAAGAGCATCATAGCATACATTACTAGGTTGGGGAAAGGTCAAAATTCAAAATTTGACATATGGTTTCTACTAAATGTACATTGTTTGTCCATCCTTGTTAAGATGAGAAATCATAAGTTAAAACATTGGAAGTCGAGGACCATCTGTATTCTGCCTGTCCCTGGACTTATTATTCCCAATCTCCTCATGCTGTTATTATTATTCCCAATCTCCACATTCCTTTATTCCAGACATCTTCTCTAAGTTCTGCAAGGAAGCTTCTGAAGTCCCCTCCTGGAGATATCCACATACCAAATTCAGCATGTACATGTCCCTCTTGTCATTACTGTGCCACACAACCCTGGCCTGCTTCCATTGTTACCTGGTGAAGCAAAGGACAATATCATCTCAACGCAGTTGGGAATGCAGAATCACCAATTTCCTCCCCTTCCTCCCACTTCAACCCCTTCCCCAGAGACATGCAATTAATGGATCCTAAAGTTCTTCCTGACTCTCAAGATTGTGTCAGTTTTTGGTTGTCCCAGATATTTTGTCATCCTGTATCTCTTTGCAGTGTTCATAAATGTTTTATTTAAATGAATATCTGCTTTCCCACAGTATTAACTCATTGAAAGGGGGGTCAGTGTGGATCTAACTCATTATTCTACCTTCCTATGTAGTACATTATCTTAAAATTCATGAATATTCAATAAATAAAAGCTGAATAAATAAATGAACTTGAATGAATGAATGTTCATTTGTACATTTTAATCAGGCAAAATGAACTTTATATCCTTTCAGAGAAAGTTGAGATTATAAGTTTAATACATTTTTTTCTGTCTTAAGAACATCTTTTCACATTGCTAGTAAAAAAAATATGCTTAATTATTATTACAACCCTCAGGTAAAGCCTTTGACTTATTAGTGCAAATAAATATTATTTAGAGAAATATTTATATTGACTTTAAGTAGATGATATGATGTTTTATTTAAATTTATTTTTTTTACTGAAGAAAGCTGAAAAGTGGAGCTGAAGGAGGTAATGTAAAGCAATAATGTGTTTGGTATCTAAAGAAATGTCCAAGGAGCTACCTGATAGACTTAAATACACTTATTTTCATGTTATTTTAAATCATTTAATAAGTTCTAATTTTTATTAGTTTTGTTATAACTAACAAAACTGGGTGAAAATAAAATGTGAATTGAAAAATTTAAAATAATGTGTAAGTGAATGGTAGAATATAGTATCTGTATTTCTAAGAACCAAAGGGAATAAATGAAATGACATTGGATAGCCATTGCACTCCTCAATAAGAGGCAGTCACATGTCCACCAGTGCCTTACACCAAACAGTCCATGTAAAGGTACCTTTATTATGATCACTCAGTTTAATTTCAAGATCAATCTGCATTTTGGACTGTGTCTATGTTTTCTCCACAAAAAAATATAATGCATTTTTACTATTATTGTCTGGCTAATGGTTTCTTTATGTTGTAAGGAAGTCAAAGATGGTTGTGATGGGCATTTTTAATTTAGCATGCTGTTCATAAATTGATCTACTTTGAAACAACATTGGTTTTTGATCTGCACCTCTTTACAGGTTTTTACAATGGACACACAGATTCTGGATCCTAGGAGGGGAAGGGACTTATTTTATTCACTGAAGGCTCAGCGCTGGGACCCAGTTTGACAAATATACCTGGATTCAGTGAAGGTTTAAAGAACATAAAGCTGTGAATGGATAATTATGAATGTAACACACTCCACTATTGTCATGTAGGTAAGGAAAAAAAAAAGAACATAAGGAAGCCATCTCAGCTCTTTTACTGATATTTAGATAGTTTAAATATTCAAGTAACTAGAGAGAATACTCATTGTAGACCTTCCTCATGTTACCCAACCAAAGTCCAAATCCTACCAGAGGTTCATTCTAATACTTTCTAAGTGAGATGCTCCAGGTGCCCAGTGGTTCATGGTTCATGCTCTCTGTGGATGTAATGAATAACAAGTCCACTTTACATGTGTGTTCTTGAATGGCTTTGGCCAAAGGTCATTGATGATGATAATAATAACAACAATAATAACCCACTGTTCACTTTACTACAGCCATAGCCCCTTTGTTAGAAGAACACACTAAGTACCCCATCCTCAGAACATTTGCTCTTTCTACTTATTCTGCCTGGAACATTATCCACTAAGTATCTGAAGGTAGGTGGGTAAGTGTTGGTGACAGAAAATTAGGTAATATACATAATATACATATATTCTTCTCTAATTCCCTTCACATCTGTACAAAAGTCATATCTGGTTGAAAAACTACTTCCTCTACTTCCGGACTCAGAGGCTTCAGTGGCATTTCATCTCACCATAAGCATGTGTTAGCAGAGGGGCAGATGAACTATGCTGAGCCCGGCAGGGTAGAAGGAGACCTCTGCTTCAAGCTATGGGCCACGAGATTGGGCTTCTCACTGTGAATTGGGATCATGTGTGCTCCATGTATTCATAGTCCATGGCCCCAGGGAAAGGACCACAGTTACTCCTAAGGAGCATTTCTCTGCAGATGGTAAAGGAATAAAATGATGAGCCCATTGCATACATTCTTTCTCCACATCTGCTAATATCACATTATTCAAGACAACTCATATTACTGAGCCCAAAGTCAAGAATCAGGGACATGTACTCTTCCTTTAGGGATAGGAACTTATAGGACAAAAGATGCAGATACAGGAAATGGTGAAAAACTGAGTCCAATAATTCAATCTACCACAAGCTTTCCACCAAAGGTTGTTTTTCAGAGATAGTTCCTTGATCTCCCTATCTAAAATCACAGCTCTCCTAACCATCACTTACTCTATTGAACTTCTTTTAAAAATACTTATCACTGCCTGATCAATATGGGTGAGAGAATGCTGGTTTGTGCATTGGTATGTGAGTGGATGTATTGAATGTGTGCATGCATATTACCTAATTTTCTGTCACCAACACCTACCCACACCACACCCACCCCCCTTCCTCATGTAACTAGAATATCAGTGCCAAGGATCAGGGTATCCAGTCTGGTTTGTTTGTTGCTATTTCCCCAGGAAAGCAGTTTCCCCTTATGTGTTGTTATATTTTCTGTGATTTCAGTTACCCCTTAAATTATTAATATTTATTTTGATTATTTCAAGAGATAGGGAGAAAGAGATCATATTTGCATAATTTTTTTGGTACTGGGGAATAAACTCAGGGGCATTCAACCATTGAGCCATATTTCCAGCCCTATTTTCTGTTTTATTTAGAGAAAGGGTCTCACTGAGATGCTCAGAGTCTTGCTTTTGCTGAGGCTCGCATTGAGCTCGCAATCCTTGAATTCCTGCCTTAGCCTCCTGAGTCACTGGGATTATAGGCATATGCCACTGCGTCCGGCCACATAACTTTTAATACACTGTTAATTTCTCACTGTAACTAATTAAAATATTTATCTGGTTTGATAGCATCCACTGGAAGTTTTGGAACTTATCCTTGATAGATAAAGGGAGGACCATTGTACTTTGAGGAGCACTTGGTGTTTGTTAGGCATTTCATTAAATATTGACAACACTAGGATCCTAAAGCAAAGAAGGCTGCACCATCTTTGGACTCTGACTCTTCTCTAAGTAGGTAATGTTATTCTTTTGTTTGTTAAAGGCAAAAATTATAAAAACAGTATCAAGCCATATGTGAAATGAAAATATTGTTGGAGTATCATTTCCTGATGTATAAATCACTTAGTTGAAAGGACTATTTTAGAATGGTGTAAAAATGGTTTTCTGATAATTATTAATCAAAGAAGGGATTATATTTAACTTGCACACTCCATTTCCTATGTAGGAATTATAATACAAAAAGTGACAGAAGATTTTGCATTTTTAGAGACAGGATCTTGCTGGCTTGTTTAGGGCCTCAATTTTACTAAGGCTGGTTTAGAATTTGCAATCCTCATGTCTCAGCCTCCAGAACAACTGGGATTACAGGCAAGCATCACCACACCTGGCTTGGTTAGTGATTTTAACTAGCAAGAAACAGCAACACAATAGAGGTTCCTTAAAAAAATGCTTAGTCTTCACTCTTTGTAGTTTAATACAAGAATATAAAAATGATGTGATCATCATATTCTATTCTGCATGCAACAGAATGATATACTAATTGTGTATGTTTAAGCTATAGCAAATTCTTAAGAGAAGGTTTTACCACTGGAAATGATGCTTGCTAACCTTGAGGGAGAGACAAGGATGCACTTGGAGCAGACAGAGGACAGACAATATTAAAACCTTTTTTCAAAGGGTGTCCTCAAGAAGAGAATTTAGAAGTTTGATATTCCTTGAAATGTACAAAAAGCTATGTATGAAAGCAACCGTTTTAGTTTTAATAAAATGTTAGCCCTTAACAATAACAGCCTCTGGAAAGTGGCACATGTTGCTTTTTGAGGAAATGAGCTCCACATTGCAGGAAGTGTTCCAGCAAAACTCCAGATGTTCAGGCATGAATTGGGGCCGAGGTGGATATTTAGTTCCCCTCCACCCCTGAACTTTTATGTTTCTTAAAAAAAAAATAGAACAGAAGAAAAACCAATAGAGGAACAACTGTGGTTGTATTTAATATGAAGATAGTATTATTCAATATAATAAAGATACTTATTGAAATACACATTCTCCTTAATATCACAGGAGAAGTCATGTTGAAAAGTGAATAAAACTTAAAAATTTGATGAAGCACACACATTAAAATGTGTGAGCACCAACAGTATATTTAATTTAAGGAAAGGCAAAAAATAAATCAAGCAGCTCAAATCAAGCAAGACTCAAATCTCCAAATAATAAACCCAAGATGAAATGAGCCCTAGCTTCTGTAACAGTGCATAAGTACATGAGAGGTATTGTTGTTCCCTGTGACCTTCACAAAATCTGGACAAATAAAAGGCAGAGCAGGTTGTATCCTGCTATAAATAAATACACAGGATGTATTGCTCTCCAGAATTGGAACTAAAGGAGGTGGAGTATTAAAGGGAAAAGTCATTACGCTCCTATGAGAAAAGTTCCAGCTATGTATCCGTTAACATGGTATCAATGTGCTGACTGTGAAATGCTTCAAATCAGGAGGATTTAAAATGGTGATATTTTAGGAGCACATATTCATTCCTGTTGAAAGTTTTAATAAGTGTCAACCAAACAGCCTGTGAATAACAGGATTTCTAGAATCTTCTTTTGTAGATTGGGTATGTGCTCAGGTCATTCATTTTGAAGTTTACATTCTCACAGTAATGTCTGGCATTATTTCTTGTTTTCATTGACTCAATAAGCAAAGAAACAAGAAAGAAAGGGATATGAACAATTTTTTTAATAGTATTTAGTAACTGGGTCTTTTATTTTCCCCCTTTTGAATGGTTCTCAGTGGGAAGAATAAAGATAGTTATTCCATCATCAAATCCAGAAATATTTTCAGTATCTCTTTAAAAGTTATATTATTGTGAAGGGTTCAAACAGAGACACCAGTAACTGTAGTAAATGAAACAGATTAACCACTGTAAGTGAAATTTGTGTGAAATTCTCCTGGGTCAGTGTCCCTTTCTCTTTATCTACAGTCTTCTACCATTTCGAATTTAACTAAAGAAGATAGGGCCACTTTGTGATGACTTGTTTTCTCTTTAGTCAAAGAAATATTTCCTTTCATCATTTTCATGTATTGTATTTACATTATTTAGCTATCATCATGTTTTGATGCTGGACTTTGTGAAAGAAAGGAATGAATGAATATGATGTTCTTATTTTCAAGGTATTGAAAGCACCAAATTCATCTACGTTTTTTTTCCATCTGAAAGAAGTGTCTAAAGTCAACAATAAAGTGAAAATAGTGGATATTATCACAGGGAAAACATCCTAGAATAGGGTCTCTGTGCATTTGCAAACTTGACCCTGTTTGACTCTTTCTAGAAAATGCATTTACCAGTTGCCATTCATTTTGACTTGTTATTCTAATGAGATGAGAAACTGGGAAAATACTGCTATGGCAAAAGGTGTTTGAATGTGACATATACTTTGCCCTGAATGTGAAAGATCACATCATATTTGTAAAAATAGCACATGAATTGAATCTGAGCTTTAACGATGGCAGTAAAGTTGGAAGGTTATGGGAAAATTAGGTAATTGAAGTGACCTTGACATTATATATTGACATTCAGAATTTATTTTATTCTCCCCTTTATTCAAATATAAGTTCCAGGTTATGAGGCTATAGAATTGGAGCTAATGTTTTGCAATTAGAATGAAAATATTTTTACTGTTTAAGTTCTTTAATTGTACACACATAATGCCCTTTATTAATGTGTTAGAGATAATTTTCATTTCTAACACAGTATTCCTTAAAACAAAAGAAATTGCTAAAGTCATATTAACAACTTTTATTAGTAGTTTTCAATGGGACTTAGAAGGAAATTTTAGTTAAGAATACTAAAATAGAACACTAAAGGTGAGGAGAATTTAGACTATGTTCTGTAATTGGTTTGAATTATCACATTTATTTCTCTGGGTCTCAAACTGAAGAAAGAGATTCATTAAGAGAAGACAGCAAACTTTCTACCTCTTAACCTTTCTTAAGAACCTTCAATTATTTGAAAGTCTTATTTGCCTTTTTTCCCTCCTCTTGCTTTAAAAGCTGAGTTTTATTATTATTATTATTTTGATTATAATAAGACTTTAAATTAAATGAAAGCCCTTGATGCAGAACCTCAATCAAAAAGCCATTAGCAAATCACTTACTATGGTTATGTTTTATAACAACCAATTACATAGACTTTTTTTTCACTTGCAGCCAATTTACTTTTGTATCATACATCTGAAGAGTGCCCCACTCAATTTCATTAAAAGCAAATTTATTCTCTGTTTACTAGGTTTCTTTTCACCAATAAAATATATCTAGTACAAGAGATCATAATGGAGCTATCTATGATTACTAAAATTTCATTACTTCCTTAAAATTTGTCATAGACCATTCACAGATAGGTAATGAATTATCATTACATATACCTGCCAAAATAGATAATTTGGGCTCTTTTTAAGAGTCGACTAGGAAACCTCATTATCTCTTCAATCCCAACTTTCCTGGGTTTCTATGATGAGATTGATATGAAGCATAAGGAGATTCATTTGTTGAGACAAAATATAGCAGGAAGAATAAGGAGACAGCCGGTAGTTGTTTTCCATCCAGAAACCAACTGAATTTAAGCCATGAGGTAACTAGACCTAGCAGAAATAGAGTGACTATCTCCTTCAGTGGATTTATGTTTTCAGATGTCTCTAGAGGCTAATAGCCAAAAAAAAATTGTGAAACATGGAAAAGTACATTTTTTCCTTCATATTTTTGTTTTCAGTTAATACATATCAAAAGCCCCCATGTTAGGCATGGTACTAAGTGTTTAGGATCTTGTGACCCTGAAGTAGAAGAACATGATTCTCCATCTCAAGAATTCATAGTGTAATCAAATGTTTTATGTTAGGGAAGGAAATGAAGTCTGAGAAATTTGCATTTAAAGGTGAAGATTAATGGACTGAAAGACCTCTACCTGAAATGTAGAGGTCCAGAGAACATCCCAAAGGATGTGGCATTAACTTAAAACAGAGGAGGAGTTGGTCATGGAGTTGGATTCATGATGAGTGGGCCATGATTATAAAAGCATGGCACTTAAAGTCTGTGAAACGTGCTAAAACTTCAAGTAAGACAACAGAGGAGCAAATGATATGTCCCTAAAATGGAGAACTTTTTAGTGTAACCCCAAGGCATTTGAACATTATCCTGGAGGCTCTCAGATGTACTCATGTAAAGGGAAGAACATGTAGAAATTTTTTCCTAAGCAAAATGAGTGTTGGTCATGAGAGCATATTTTGGAGGGGTAAAGTAAGAGAAAAAAAAACTAGTTCTACCTCTATGATAAATTCTAGAAATAATGATGAAAGACTAAACCATGGGAGTGGTAAGGGAGATGAAGTCTAGTCCCAGGAACAATTGTGTTCTTAAAAAGGAATATTCAGGAAATAGGATGCACAGGCTTTGACAACTGGTGGGATATATAGATGAGGAATAATTCACTAGGTAAGTAGCAATTACATTCTTTGAAAGGGAAAAAATAGGGGTTGAAGTGAATGCTTATTCACTTCAGTTATAATAATCCCTAAACTCTTTATCAAGTCCTACAGTGCCTGGTTCCTATTCACCTCTCTAATATGACACTGTCCCCAAGTTCCCCTTCCAGTTTTCTTTCTTTTCCTAACACATAAACCCTGTTTCTGTTGATGGTTCTTGCATTAACTAGTCTCTGCCTGGGTTTCTCTTAATCCTATTTTTTCCTTGATGTTTTTCTCTCTGTGCTGCATGTTTCAGTTTAAACATATTTTCATAGAGAGTCTTGTTGAATTCCTTATTTATTGATGATTCTCAGGCATGCTGTATCACCACCCACCAATCTAATAATTTGCTACATGGTATTTGTCACTATTCATATATTCTGAGATACATGGGTACTATGGGTACAAGGATTTTGTGTCTTTTGGTGCTGTGTATTTCCAGTCTTTGATTTCAGCCAGGCCACATAGAAGGGTTGGTATATGTATGTGCATGTGTATACACCTACAGAGACATATATATCTAGTGTGCATCACAGCCTATATCTGATTGAATGAATGAACATCTGCATCTAGTTATATCCAGTGATATTCAAATACCACTTTTGAAGTATTTCACTTTCCTACATTTTTGGTGGTCAACTAAAGCATCCAAATATTCTTATGCTATATTTTTGATTAACACATTTTTAAACATTTTATACAAAATTTACAGAATCCTGTGAAGACTGATAGATTTTTCTTCACTGACTTTCACATGGGAGGTACTGAGATAGCAAAGATGCTGTTTTCTTCCTTTC
The DNA here is from genome assembly GCF_048772815.1 of Callospermophilus lateralis. Taxonomy (NCBI): domain Eukaryota; kingdom Metazoa; phylum Chordata; class Mammalia; order Rodentia; family Sciuridae; genus Callospermophilus; species Callospermophilus lateralis. Next base: position 408,044 of record NW_027514552.1, on the reverse strand, counting down.
AGTGCTCGATAATTCATATGATGTCTATATTGAAGCTGACTTCCAATAAGAGATCCAAATGTGTTGCTATAGAGAAGATGTCCTTATATATTTTATTTCTGAGGGTAATTCCTTAATTATTTGACTTTTTTATACATGTGTCAACCTTACAGACCATTTGGAACATTTCTTAATATGGTCAGAGTTCATGTTTTACAAAAATAAAGGTAAAATCAAATAATAATGACCAAAATAATTACCAAAATCATGATATATCTTCTTAAGTGGTTTAAATTCTGCTTGATCTGTCCTTTATCTTACTAGCATTTTTCTTTCCTATTTAGTGATATTGAAGGGGAGTAAGACCCCTCTCCCAACATCCCATCTAATTTCCAATTCAATGATCAGTAATCTAGTAATAAAGTTAAAATATATAAGAAAACTAACCTACAAGGTTGTAAATTTTTAAAGTGTCTGCATAAACCTCAGAACATTTAGAGAATATTCCTTGCCTGTTATGAAAACTGGAATTTGCTCAATTGACATATATGTAAGCTGAGGGTCTGCAGGACCTTTAGGACCTATTTGATTATGTTTTATACCATCTCTTACCCCTACTTGAACACCACTACAGCATTAATGATGTGTTCATTTACAGGGAGGCAAAAAATACACATACTACTCTTATCATTATAGCTGCCCTATTTTTATAATATACTTTTAAAACATTTTTAGACTTGTGCTGCCTTTCACTTTAGGAAGGTAACATAAATGAAAATGATTTCATAGGTTAAAAAGTAGGGCAATGATGTAAAAGAGGAGTGAATACGAGATATTTAAACTTATAAAATAGGTAAGAGAATTATAAATATATATTGTTTTCCACCTAACAAATTCATTTGTCAGCAAAGGGAACTGGAGGGAGAAAAATTATTTTTGTCACATATGTGCAAAGTGTGCATAATAAGTCATTTAAATCAAGGTTATACATTGTCTGGAGGCAATTATTCTCTTCCATATTTGTCAAATGTAAAAAGCCACTTGTAAGCAGTTTTGAACAGTTATTTTGTTGCAATTATGCACTCCTTTGACAAAGGATAATGATTTATTTTACAGAGAAGGTGATGCAGGGTTATTTTATGGAATTTATAGTGTAATAGGGAGAAATAATTAGCCAAACAGTTACACAGAGAGAAGGAAGGGTGCAAGTAACACATAGCCTGAGATGAGTCATTCATGTAAAGATGGATTCATCAGTGTAAGTTCTTCATAATCACTTGTGAAAGACTTGCTAGCATCTGGGCACAATATTCACTTGGATGCAAATTTCATTTTGACCTCTGCTTCCTGTCCAAAAAAACTAAAACTGGCAAAAAGACAGGTGATACTATTTGTCAAAGTTCTATTTAGAAGTTGACATTAAATGTGTAGATGGCAGAAAGGGTAACAGAAAAGTTGACATGATGAACTCAAGCCCTAGCGGAAAGGATGGGCAGAATCACAGTGAGGGTCAGCTTATCACATGGTGAACGTGCTGGGACATTCCAAGGGATAAGCTGGCTTTCAGAGGTCCAAGTGAGCTAGGGGTTAATGATGACATTCTCATGAAAGCTGCAGTGTGATACAGGATTACTTCTGCTGATATTTTACTCATTTTTAAAATCTGTGATCAGATTTTGATATATTTGTTGTTGTTTAAAAATTAAAATAAAAATAATTTAAGTATAACTAATAAGGACATCATAATCATGGTTGCCCTTTTAGTGTTTATTTTACACTGTGCAGAACATGCTTTTTGCTAACTATGTTAATTAACAAGGCAATGAGGAAGAATAAATAGTGGAGTAAATAGAATTTTTGGTTAGTGAAAAGGAGGGATAGATGAGGTGAGAAGTTTGGGAAAGAAAATAGAGCCTTTAAAAAATGATATTCGATATTTACTTTTGCAGTATGTGTGTAAACTCCAACTTGAGTGGTATAAACTGGTGTATTGTAAACATGAGTCAATTATTTAATTAGATTCAGAAAAATTATTAATTTATGCTTTTTTTAGGTTATCCATCAATTTGAAATTCTGATATGAGTGAAAATGAAATGAAACTTCAAAGGTGATACTAAAATTTATTTTCAGGTTCTTACGCACCAGGTATATTACTTGATCCTGTTACTACTAGAACATTCGAATAAACTAAAGTAGGAAAGATAGAGAAACAGCACAAAACATTTCTTAGAATATCTTATTGTTCTTTGATAATATATTAATGTATTATATTAGTGTAATTACTGCAATATTTTTATAATATTTTAGTAATAATATAACCCTGAAGTCCCCAGAAATATTCTTGCTCAAATGGGTTGATAATTGAGAGAAGTTATTTGCCCTTGACTCTTGTAGGCCACAATTTGCTTGTTTACATTATTAATTTTATAGAGGCTCATTTTCTTAATTGACTAAAGAAAGGCAAGCTTGAACACAGCGTTCCAAAATCATCACAAGTTCCAGAAAATATCTTATTGACCCAATATTCAAGGTTAAAAGCAAATTTTTTGCTAGGATGATTCAGATAATTTTCTTAATTTATTGATATATCATTTGGGCTTTAAAGGGGTCGTCAGAAACCTTGTGTGTATTCTAATAGGGACAGGTAATCAGCTGAATACATTTAAGTGATTTAGCCTTTGTTAAGTGCCTGCTCCAAAGATATGTGCACACAAGTTCATTTCCAAAAGTGAAATACCAATAAAAATACCATGGAATTGGAAATTAATTCATAGAATTGTAAGAAACCTTCAAACACATTTTTAGAACAATTAATTTTTCTATTTTTTTCTGTGTAATAATACTCACTCTTTAAAAACACACTGAAATTTCTTGTTCTCTTTGGAAGTTGTGTCTTGCCCTTGGTATGTATTTGGAACAGAAAATGAGTGTACAATTTTTATACAAATTTCACCTTATTATATCTGCAGCCAATTTCAATGGGTTTGGTAATAACTACCTTTGATAATAATATAGTTCCTTGGCAATTTACATAACTCATTTTTTTATTCTTATAATTAATGTGAATTCTAGCAAGTAGAATACAAATGGCTCAACCTCCTGTCTTCAGCTCTCTAATGCATATTTCCCCCATAACACTTTGACTACACTAGGTCCTCTAGTTCATTGACCTCCTCTTTTTCTCTGCCTTTGAGCTGACTTCTGTCATACCCATCATAACAACTACTCTTTTGAGCCATTATGTTGTGATAATTTATAAATATTTCTGGCATTACTATAATGAACATTCACAATTGCTTATCTTAAGCTTTGCCTTTCTTATAACTTTATGTACTTCTGTATGTATATGTATATATTTGCATTGTACATTTATTGTATATGTAGCATAATATATAAATAATATTTACATATGAATATAATTTTATGTATATTTACTATTATAAGCAGACTTACATGTTGAAGCAATAACTTTCATATACACATATGTGAAGTATATTGTTTTATAGACTTGATTCTTTAACTAGACATTATGCCCTATTATGAATTATGAATTTTTCTGTTAAACATTTTTTTCTGATATTAATATTTTATATTTACATGGTTAATGACAACTTATTATAAGTTTTTATTCTTAACTTTCAACATAAAATGTTTTAGGTATACCTTTAGTAAATAACATGCAATACCTGGATTTGGTTTTATCATCTATCTGTAAAAGTGCACATTGTAACAGACATATATAATATATTTACATCAATTATGATTATTGATAATTTTACCATTATATCTACATTTTAAATTTTTACTATGCTTTAATTTTAATACATCATTTTACCCTTCTACCACTTTGATAATTATCATTCAATTCTCTATAAATTTTCTATGACTTTGGAGGAATAGTCATCATATTTCCATTATTCTTATTTACTTTCATATTATAATATATATATATATAATATATATATTATATATACTTTCACATATTAATTTCTAACTGCTAGAATTTATGATCTAAAATATTCTTGCATTTTTCATGTTATTTTCAATTGCTTATTATTTTTAAGCATAAAGAACATTATTATTGTCTTTATAGTTCATAATTTATGTTTCCTCAAACCTAAGAACTCATTTATTAGTTTACTTGTTCTCTATGGCTTTTTGCAACAACTTATTATCTCTGAGTTTGGCTTTCATCCTTCTTATTACTGTCATAGCTTACAAAGTACTATGAAAGTCTTCCAGCAAGAATTGTGAAGTATAACTTATTTTAATCATTCCAAAGATGTCTCTATTTAATTGGGAGTGAGTGAATTTGTAGTCAGCATATATGTTATCTCAACTTGATAGAGATTTTTTCTGGTTTCCAGGAGTTGGTCTTGGTAATGAGAAGTGTTGTTTCTGTGTAATATGTCTCACTAGTTTGCAATTTGTCTTCTTTTTTTCTTGCTGTTTTCAATATTTCCTATTTGAGATTCTTCAATTTCACTGTGATTCATGATGATGTGAATCACTCATCTTTCACTGGTCTCAGTATGCTTTCTGATCTGAAACACACCAGTTCTCTTCAATTATGAAAAATCCACAGCCATTATCACTTCAAATTTTGCTTTCTTGTTTTTCTTATAAATTATTCCAAAATACCCATATTTTGAAACAACTTTTTTATATTCTTAATATCTTGTAACTTTTTTCTTCTTTTTCATCTCATTATCAGTCTCCTCAGAGCTAATTTCCATTTTCCCATTGTTCTCACCTAATTAATCTTCTTAAGTTGTTCAATTTTTTTCTTTTTGCTTTTATCAATGACTATAATTTCCCCAACATAATAGTCTATTTTATTCATTTACTCTATTTCACTTCTGCTTATTCTTTTTCATAATATTCTTTCATTTCTGTATAATTTCTTTTTCTCGTTTTCTTTCATTATTTTACAATATGTATTTGCTATTAGTTTTTATGTTTTCATTTCACTTGTGAGTAATGTTTGGTTGGTTTGCCAAAAAATCAATGTTGGTTGTTTTCTTGTGTTATTATTTTTTTCAAGAAATCAGTTTACTTGTGAGATATCTTTGGCACAGATTCACTAATAAAAGAATACCTGTAGCTAAAGCTTAAAAGTTAACATTAATATTAATATTGGAGGGGAGACATCCAGGGAAGGACAATTGAAGGAACAAGGAGAGTGAGGGAGGGCAGGGACAAGAGAAGATAAGAGTTAAGGCATTACTTAGCTATCCAGAGCTTTAAAACAAAGTACTCAGACGTTCATGCTAGCTCAAGCAACCCTCCATGCATCACTGCATTTTTGAAGAGGTCATTGATGGAAAGATAAAAGAATAATTCATCTGTTGTCTTATTCTTATCAACCTTTCCAACAGATCAAAGTGTGCTCCCAGAGTGGGATGTCTTCTTGCTGCTGGAAAAGTCAGCTTGTCCACAGGTCCATTCTGGCCAATGTGCTAATGTGGTCAGTTCTTTCTGTTCATTGATCGTTATGGTTTAGATGTGGTATCTCTCAAAAGCCCATGCCTAAGACAATGCAAGAAGGTTTGGAGGAGATATGATTGTGTTAAGCCCTTAACATAATCAGTAAATTACTCCCTGATGGGATTAACTGGGTAGTAACTGGAGGCAGGTGAGGTGTGGCTGGAGGAATTGGTTCATTAGGGACATGGATATGGGGTATATATTTTGTATTTGGAGAATAGAGTCTGTCTGTCTGTCTCTCTCTCTCTCTCTCTCTCTCTCTCTCTCTCTCTCTCTCTCTCTCTCTGCTTCATGATTATGATGTGAGCTGCTTCCCTCCACCATACTCTCCACCATTGTGTTCAGCCTCACCTTGAGCCCTGAGGAATAGAGCCAGCCTTCTCTGGACTAACACCTCTGAAACCATGAGCCCTCTAATCTACTCTTCCTCTACAATTGTTCTGGTTGGCCTCTCCTAGTCACAGCAGAAAAATAGGTGACTAAAACATTGGTACTGTGTGCATGCCTTCTTTAGCCTGTATGGGTCTATGGCATTTGCAACAAGATCAGGATTTTTTTAAAAAATATTTGTTTAGTTGTTGATGGTTCTTTATTTTATTTATTCATATGTGGTGCTGAGAATCAAACCCAGTGACTCACACATGCTAGGCAATTGTTCTACCACTGAGCCACAGCCCCAGCCCCAAGAGCAGGGATTTTTGCCAACAAATATAGCATTAGTCATAATTAAGGATTTTCATCCAAAAATTGAGACAAGCAGAGAGGCGATACTGAATCCAGGAAACACATAAATTATTGATGGGAGTCTCCTGTGACTTAGAATCTATAAGTGTCTCAGAAGATGATCCATTTTTCCTATGAATTTCTTCTGTGATTCAAGCAGTCCTATATCAGTTTCATTGTAATCTCTAGCCTCAGTATTATAGCACTATGATAGGACATAAAATTTACTTTTTATACTTATATATGGAAGATGTTTGAGTAACTATTTTTAATAGATATATTTTCCCTGTCTTAAGACCTAGTTAGATTTAAAAATGTTTTCATTACTTTTTAAAACTTTTTTTGAATTGGATACAGCTTTTTTAGTATTATGTTTGTTTTTTTTTAATGGGGATAATGTTTTGCAACACTTATCTCCTGATATTCATTAATTGGAATGAAAGATCCTGAATTGGGGTATAAAAATAAATATCACAGTACCCTTAACAGTATGACTTTTTTGCTCCTTGCTCTGGTCTTAATGTTTCTTTCTTCAGTGTTGATACTTAGGGAATACTGTGCCCTTTTCTGACATTGTTTATGCACTTAAACATTTTTTTGTTATATTTCATTTATCATTTCAGTGTGTTTGTAAAATGAATGAGTGTCCTGTCCTATCAACTCAGTTCACTGTGTTTCTGGAAGTATCAATAATTGCTTACAATCCCAATTAGGAATAAGAAGAAAAAGGCAAATAAATGAAACTTTAAGAAAAGAACTAATCTTGTCTAGTGTTCAAGAGTGGTCATAGGAAGGGAATATGGCTTGTGTGCTGAAGAAAGATTGTAAACAGGCCAGAAGGTAAGGAGTTTGGTGTAGTCCAGAATAAGAAAGGATATGCTCAGAACTTAGACTTTACCCCAAGAGTAGTAGGGTGACAGTGAATAATTTTAAGCAATGGAGCAATAAAATCCTGTTTTAATTTTTAAAATGCAACCATCCTGCATGTTAATGAATGAATAGGTAGATTTGATGAACAGAGAAGACTGGTTAGAATACACTGATAATAGACCAAGCAAGAAAATAACCTAGCTTTAATACAATGAAATGGAAAACAAAATAGTTATTTTATCTTTCAACTACATGATTTCTAGATGATATAATAATGACTTAGTAGCAACTTCTCAACTTTAGTGCATTTACTTCATTACTAAGACAGTTGCTACCATACTATTGACATAAACCTGGCCTTCCTGTCTCTAGTCTTGCCTCTAAAATGTGGATTGGACTACAGTACTCTCTGACTTCCCAATAATGTCAAGGAGAAGTCCAAACTCCAATGATGTGGACAGTACACAAAATGTGTGCACAAGCATCTGGTTTTATTTTCCTCTTTAGAATATACTCTATCCATTCATATGAGGTCTAGCCAGTGTGAAGAATTTCGGTTCTACAAGTAAGCCACTCCTCCTTTAGCTATGGGGCTTTGGACTTACCCATGGAAATCCTCCATAACCTATAACTATATATCCTTCTTTTCTACTCAATTCCTTATCCCACATGAAGATACCATTTATCAGACTAATCATGCTAATTTTCAGATGACAGGTGTCCTATGATTAGATCATCTGCTTCTCCTGAAAGATTTACCAAGTCCAGGTATATAACAGAACTGGTAATAACCTGTCATCAAAATAATAATTATTTTATTTTCAATTTCTCATCCTTTGAAACTGCCTCTAGATTCTCTGTGAGGAGGAATCTTACTTTCTTATTCTCTAAGAAAAATGAAGGCCATATGTTTGAATAAATGTACAGATTTAGCTATATGATCCTCCTTCAACAGTGTTTAATCAAAACTCTGTGAATAATCCCAATAAATAACTTATTCATAGTTCCTTAGTCTAGAGCCTCATGATTACTTGGCTGAAAAAAAATGGGAGTTCTTATCTGCTTTAATTTATTCCCTAATGAAACAATGGAGAAAAATAAAAAGTTTTTTAAAATCATGAATCAGCATATAAAGCTGAAAAAAATAATAGGCAGGAGGAATTCTCTGGCCCTTGATTTATGTTACCAATCTTTATTTTCATGTCTTTGGATAAATATATTCGAGGCTTTGCATTATACAACCTTGGCTCTGGGGTAGTTTCCTAGCAGACTGCTCTTTCAGTCCAAGATGCACTCACCTCCTCAGACATTTGGATGAAATCAAGAACTGATTTAGTTCAAATGTTTGATGCAGCTCACTGCTTATTTCAACACCCTCACAGGCATCTTGTTTTCTACAGCTTCCAATATAATTCAACTATGATAGATTCCGCTGTTTTTTGATATTGACATTATTTTCTATTAGTTTCATAAATGCATGATGCCCTTTGGAATATCTTGAAAGAATATAATAGCTTGTCTGGTGAACCTGACCAGACCCTGAGGTCAGACTGAGATATAATTAGGACACAATTGATAGGTTAACCTTAATTATATGAATAGTTCAATGTTCCTGGCATGTTTTTTGTATCTTATGGTCTCTTCTTATTTCAGCTGGAGTCTGAAATTTAAAAGATTTATTAATCTGCTACATCTTTAAAAACTTCAGATTTATAGCTATGTGAGCATTCTAGCTTTGCCCCCTTGAAATAATATATCATAAATTGTTCATCTCCATAGAATAAAATTTCTCCTCCTTTTCTCATTTGTTTCTATAAGAATATTAATTTCATATTGAAGATGAATGAAAAGGGTATTTTTGTACTTATATTTAATTAATACAAGAACTTATTCTGAAAAACTTAAACATAAAGTGTGGTACCAGAAATGGTTAGTGAACAGATATACTTGCTGGTTTAATTGTAATGCAAAAAAAAAGGGGGGGAGGAAGGGAGGACATAAATGATGAGTAAATGACACCATTCTGAATGTACTTCCTTAATTATTTAGATTTACACAAATTGTCCACATGAAATGCTTATATAGAGTTCAAGAAAGATGTGAATATATTCTGTACAATCCTACATGTAAACCTGCATTTTCAAAGAAAATGCTAATCATTCATTAATGGGGATGTGTTTTGATGTAACTTCCTATAAAGTTGAAATAAGTCCTAATAGAAAAAAAAACCTATTATTTTTCTATTTGAAAAATATTGTCAACATTGTATCTTACTAGAAGTATGATATCAATCTAAACAAAAGTCTGATACAGAGTAGGCACTCTAAATGTGGTAGCTAATTTGAATGCCTTATAATCTTTTATATTAACCATTCATTATACTTTATGTTCTGTGATTAAATGTTTTTTTCTAATTTGTTAAATCTCTGTTATTATGTTTATTTTAGAAAATAAAGATATTTCATTTCCTTGTATTTCTATTAATAATATTTTAATTAAAAGTAAAATGTTAAATGTCTACTATAGAAAATCTAAATACTTTAGAGGAAGAAAATTGGACTTACTCCATTCTTCCACCACTGCACGTTAACATGCTAGCACATTTCTCTACTTGTATTTTTATATTTAAGATAATTAATGTTTACTTTCAAAATAAATCTAATTTTTATACTTTTTCAGTAGATAAACTTTAGAATAAGTATTCAGTTTTGCACTGAGATTTTGATTGGTAAGGTATTTAATTTAAAAGATAATTTGAGAAAAATGGTTTCTGTATGTTGCTGATTCTTCCCTTTCTATGACCTGATGTAGCCTTCAACTCTTTTTCAAATTTTTACCTAAGCACATATGTTCAAGGAAAAAATACCTTTCGATAAGACCTTAAAATATATCTTGGTATATTACAAATACATTCTAGTTTATTGCTATTGAGAATATTTTTTCCTCCAAACCCAGTACTCCATACATTTTCCTAGTTTGATTCATTAATTATTTTTCTTTTTTGTGGTTGTAGATGAGCAATATGACTCTATTTTATTTTATTTTATTTTTTATTGTTATGTGGTACTGAGGATCAAACCTAGTGCCTAACACATGTGAAGCAAGCATTCTGTCACTGAGCTATACCCCCAGCCCTCATTGATATTTAAAAGTTATTATTTCGTATTTCTATTTGGATACCTAATTCTACTTCCTAATTCATCTTCATTTTTTTTCAGTCAACTTGAGTTGGAATTTATATCACATAAAGTTTCATCACAGATTGTGCAAATGCTAGACTAATTTATTTTTCTTAAATATTGTTTCAATTAATAATGTAAAAAGCAACATTGCCAAGTAGCAGTAAATATCCACATATTAGAAATGAGAAACTATTAAAAATTAGAAAAAAATTCATCTAATTTCTGTAGGTGTGCTTATCATGATAAGAAAATTCTACTATTTGTAGCTTACTAATATAAATTTTATTCAGAAATTAATGGGCCTTGAATAATTAATTAAAATTTTGACATGTTGGAAAGATAAACATGTTTGTTTCTTCCTTATTCCTTATTATGGATTCTCTAATCCATAATTCTGTGTTTTTTTAAGCTAAACCTTTCTTTGATACCTAGGTATGTGAGTCATCTTTCTACAGTTGTGACCTCCCTTTAAAATGACAGTGGAAATCCTTATGATTCCACAACACTTGTATTCTTGCAAAACTAGCACCATGTGGATGGTGCCATGGTCTGCTTCCAGGTCAGATTGTGTGTGTGTGTGTGTGTTTTGCAGCAGTATTCACAATAGTCAAGATACGAAAACAACTGATCAACTGTGAATAAATAAATAAAATGTGGAACAGACACAGTGGAGTACTATTTAGCTGTAAAAAATGAAGTCCTGTCATTTTCAACAACATGGATAGAACTGGAAATTATTGTGTAAAGTAAATTAAGCTGGGAACAGAAACAAATACCACATTTTCTCACCCGTGTGTGGAATCTAAAAGTTGACCTTACAGAAGTTAAGCATGAATTGGTAGTTACCACAGGCCAGAGACAGTGTTTGGGGGCAGGGGAAGGAGAACAAGAAAAGGCTGGTCAAGAAAACAGGTACTTAGGTTACACTTTGAAGCAAGAGGTTCTGGTATGCTATTCCACAGGACAGAAACTGCAGATGATTTAATAACTTACTATGCATTTAAAAAGCTAGAAGACAGGATTTTGAAAGTTTTCAGAATAAATATTTATGTTTAAGGGGACTGATGGGTTTAACCTGATTTAAACATTACATAATATATACATGCATTAAAACATTTTGATACCAGTCTTGTAGATCAGGATCGGTCCTTGTCCCACTGGTGTTGAAGATTAAATACCCGAGAAACACCAAGGCAAGTGTAGAAAGCATGTTTACTTTAAAAGACACAGAAGCAGGATTCTTCTCTGAAGAGAAGGGGACCCAGAGCTGGAGTGGGTACATCTTGCTCTTTTATAGACCCCAGAACGAACTACTTTCTCATTCTTCTCCATATATGTGCCTAAGGGTAGGAAGGAGCAGCAACTCCTTATGCTGTAAAGTGCCATCCCAGTGGTGTTAGCTGTTAGCAACCCATTGTCTTTGCTTTGATAACCAACCCTCATCTTCTCAACCTCCTTATTCATTACCTACACTGACTGCCAGACCCTCGCTCCCTGCCTCAGTTTGTTGAAAGTTGCGACATATCCTGTCCACTCAGGCCAGGCAGGGCTGCAGGCAGATGGCTTTTTGGAAAAGCAAACATGTGGGGAGTCAGCACAGTGTGCTCATTTCATATAACTAATCTCTTAACCTCATGTCTCCACGATCCTCATTCATCTATCCTCTAATACTTTCATAGTAGTCCCTTAATAAGAATATTTTGGGGTGTTATTATGTTTAGCTAAAAATTTTATAAACATTTTTACAAAAGTTTAATAATCATTGATGATGTAAATTATCCTTGATGATGTAAATTATCTTTGATAATGTAAAGTATATAAAGAATAATAATTTTCCCTATTTTGACAAAGATCTAAATTTCTATTTAAATGATTGCTGTCTATAGAGTACTTCCAATATTTTTAGTTTATGATCCTTATTCTTTGTTTTGAAATAGCTTCATTGAGGTATAGGACAAACATTCACCACCTCACCACTTCCAAATATTTCCTCTGGTCAATTTGTGTTTGTTTCTCTGGTTTCATTTTGGGTTGTTTGGTGTTTTGGGTTTGTTGTTGTTGTTATTGTTGTTGTTGTTGTTTGCGTGTGTGTGTGTGTGTGTGTGTGTGTGAGAGAGAGAGAGATTGTTTAAAAAATACTTAAAAAATTTAATAGGGGAGATCTCATGTTAAGTATACAGACAGCATTATAGGTACTATGCTAGACGAGATACCTAGAGTTCATTTGCATAACACACTTTATAGTCATTGGACAGCATCTTTCCATTTCCTCCTCCTCTTGGGCCTTGCCAACCTTCTACTGTTTCAATGAATCTATTCAAGATATTCATCTAAATGAACTCATATAGTATTTGTCCTTTGATGAATGGCTTATTTCATTTAACATAATGTCCTCCATGCCCATCCATGTTGTCCAATGTAGCACAACTGCCTTCTTTTCTACAATATTATTCTATTTATTGTATGCATACACCATTTTTTATTTTACCCATTATCCACAGGTAAGAGACTAAAGTTGTTTTCAGGTCTTACTATGGTGGCTGTTAATCCTCAAACATACCTTGCCTTCTCACGTTCCAGTTCCACCATTCCATTCATTCTATTCCTTTATGTTTGGAATACTCTTGCTTTACTTATTCCACAAATAGAATCCTAGTCACTATTTATGGCTTAGCTTAAATGTGACTTCATATAAAACCTTCCCTAATTTACCCCGAAAAGATGGAGATGTCCTCCTTTCTATGATCCACTGAAAGCTGTATATAGTGCTTGAATAAGAGTAATGTTCTTACTTTGCCATGATATATGCATTTCTTAGTGTAAATATCCTCCTATAGACTGAATTCCTTGAAGGCCAGAACTCAATTTTCACTTCTATATATTTCCCCATTGTTGAGGGTTTAAAAATGAAATAACAGCCTCTCAATTTTCTGTGAACCTAAAACTGCTCTTAAAAATGAAAGGCTTTGTAAAAAATTGTACTGTGAATGGAAAATTATGATCGTAAAGCATTCCACTATTGTCATGTAAGAAATAAAAAAAAATCTTAAAAATAAATACATACATACATACATACATAAATATAAGGGAAAAAATGATACAAATTACTTCTGATTTCTCATCAGAAACAATGAAGGGGAGGAAATAATGGAATACCTTTGAAGTGCTAGGGAAAACAGAAAGTTGAAATTCAAGTCAAACTTGGATTTCGTATGTAGGAAAAAATTATCTTAAAAGTAAAATAAACATTTTCAGAAAAAAAAATGAAAGGCTTTTTTAAAAAATACAAATATTTGAATGAAATTATAAAAGGAAAATAAATGTTTGATGAATTATAAATAACTACATATAAAAAATCTGCAGTTAATAAATAGCTCAAATGTGATTAAAAATGGCAAACTTGGAGTAAGTGAAAAAATGGTATACTTTCAGTAGCTGAAAAAGAGTATTGAAAAGAGTACATTGGAGAAGGAGTAGCTAAGACTATAATTATAAATTTATTGGTTCACAAGCAATAAATAATAAAAATACTTTGTACTTTTATGTCAGATTGTGCCAAAAAAAATTTAGAGCACTGACATAGTCACAATAGTAATCTTGAAGTCCTGATCATATGGGAAAGGAAAAAAAAAACTATCGAAAAGAAAACATGATCCAGGCATGTAAATAATTTGAACAAAATAAATCAGTGGGAACACAGGAATATTTATCTATATTAGTTTATATGTAAATGCAAACATAAAAGTATACACTCAAGAGTACTTCAGGAAAAAAAAAGCTAAGAACAGTGGGAACCATCTATCCATAATAAACTAAGTCTTGTGATGCACCCGACATAAAAAAATCGCTTTTTTCCAACTTCAGTGGCCATAACACACTGTCTAAGAAAAGAAACATGAAATGACATCTAAAGTCATTTAAAAAGAGCTATAGAAGTGGCTACAACTTCTTTGAAGTTAAATATAGGGATCCTACCGAATTGACACTTTCATCTGGAAGTGGGCAGAATGATATCTTTAACAGAGCTCCAATATAGTTTTCATATAAATTCAAACTTTTGGTAAAGGTAATTTATTAGACACTAGGTATACTGAAACATCAGAAAATAAATTTTAATAAATCTCCACACTTTTTATTGCTGTAAGATACAGTTACCAACTTTGATGACATAACCTCTGTTGCCTGGAAGAAGCTGAGAACATGGAGAAGCACAGGAGGCTCTAGGGAGCCAAGATTTTACATTATTTCTTGGGAATCCTTTCTGAGAAAGGGAGTACAAATCACAATAATCAGCAAGATGTAGCATATTCTGACTGTAGGGTTATCAGCTATTATCCACTATATTCTCTATCCAGTCAACTTATTTACAAAGAACTGGGTACTATTACCTTTAAAAAGTTTATGCTAACTTGAAGGAACTCATAAAATAACTAAGAAAACCCAAATACTAAATAATTTTAATTCCCCAATCCTAGGCAAGAAGCTCCAATGTGAGAAACAACAACAATGATATCTGCCTTATCATTAACACCATGGTAAATATCTGTTCAGCAAATACTCTGTAAACCCAAGATTTACTGCCCAGGGAACTCAAATAAATTTTGAATAAAGGGCAACAAATTGATAGAAAGCAAAACACTTTGCATTAGCAAGTTATTTTGGGGGAGTGAGCAAGATATTCCAAAAATTAAGTAATCAAGGGAGCTATCAAAATCATGGAAATGCAACTGAGAACATTTAGTAAACTGACTTAAACTTGTGAAACAGTAATTTAAGGAGACAATTTCAAATTCATCTTGTCCAGAAAATTAAACTTCAATGTATACCCTCCTTATATGGTACTGAACTCATGTTAAACCAAAATTTTTTCTTAACAGTTTTTCTTATCTAGAAATTTAATAGATCAGGTGCTCCAGACCAATTCCAAAATATCATACACTATATGCAGGGTCGACCATTAATTAAAACATCTGATCAATTAAAGATACAGCTTACAAATACACATTTATTCTTTGAGGCTTTCTTATAACATTCTTGAATATAGTATTTTTCTTCAGTATTGCTTAAATTTCAACATATATTAGGAGCAAGTCTCAAGTGACCAATATTATGCTTTGTTCCTACAATATTTTGACATTCAACTCCCAAGTCTTTTATTTTCCCTTACCATTAATAAATTCCTTGAAGCACTCCAGAACTTATTGAACATATTTTTCAAAACTTCTATTTCTCAAAAATATTAAACTCTTTGGGCCTTCCTTCAAGCCAACATGCTCTTCTCTTTATGACTAACTTACTCATCCTCAGTCTCAGTTTACATGATTCTCCTGATATCCTATGTCTAATGGTGCAGAAGTAGCACATTTAAAGGGTCTCCTTAGGCCAAGACACATTTCCTGACAAAAATGTGTGAACAAGGTTAACTACTTGATCATTTACCTCCATGGTGAGACTAAAAATTTTAGAAACTTTAATCATCTTGCTCATCAACATTTTTTCTAGATTCTTGTGCAAAGCTCTATGAAAAGGCTATTATAAAAATCCAAATAAGAAATGATGATAACCTTGGCATAAAAATTCCCCCAACTGATGAAAGGTCACAGTAAACTCTCCTTCCTATCAACATTTAACATATCTGTCAATTTCTGTTTCTTGTTCACCATGAGAATTCACATGCTATGTTTATTCATCATTATATACCAATTCTGATTCATACTATCACTTTTTGAAAAAAAGGAAGATAACATCATACTAATAAGGAATAAGAAACCCTGATATATCAAGAGTCTTACTATAGATCACTCAGGTAATTTTAGTAGCAGATTAAAATTCCTAGGTATAGTGCTTTTACCACTGTGCTGTAAAAATTCTATATTCCTAGCTTCCAGAACATTCCATGTTTTTCAACATATTTGGGCTTATACAGGGCAGGACAGCAAGACATTTATCTCCTACAACTGTGTCATATAGTTTTCAAAGAATATTTCATTATATTAAGTGGTGATTCTTTTTATTGGAAGAGCTATACTTCAATATTATTTTACTTATATTTCGTATGTTCATCTTTTTAGGTATATTTTATTTGATTTTATTTATCTGCTACTATTCCTTCAAGAAATATCTGTAAGTCAGTTTTACCCTGCAGCCCAATGTAATCTTAAGGCAGTAGCATTAATTTGCCATGCCTTTTTGCTCATAATATTATAAATTTTAGAAATAGGACATTTTAAGTTCAAGAAAATGACTAAAATTCAAAACTCATACAATTCTGCTATTAGTTTTCTCCTCAATCAATCTGATTTTTGCCAAAGGTATGGAAACCTACAGTGTTGAAGGAGTATGTGTTTAGATTCTCCTCATAATCTCTCACTAGCTGGCTATGATTTTCAACTCACCAAAATTAAGCCAATGGAATAAGTAGTCAAGGGGTGTGGTTTTGTAAGACTGGTTGGGTCTTGATCTGGGTTTTCTGCTAAGACTGGAAGATAGTCAAAGGGGAGTCTCTCCTCGGTGACCATTTTAAGGAAATTTTCCTGCTGTAAAAAATTTGATCCTGAAAGAAATACTGCTTCTTCCAGTTCAAGTTCCTCCTCAGCTCCTAGATCACATCATAAGACTAGGAAGCCAAATGAGCTTTTAAGGCAGTATTCCTTCTAAAGAGATCCAGGACAGTTTCATTCTTACTGTTCCATATCTATGGCATGCAATGTGTATCTGACTCCCAGGCACAACAAGCCTGCTTCTGCCTCTGCTGTTCCATCCCATGATACTTATATCATAGACTCCATCATAATCCTTATGCTACCCAAAATGCAGTGAACTATGATTACCCTTTATGTCTCCTCCTTTGTGTTCCCTAATCTAAAACAACACCCCACCCCAACAAAACTGAAATTCTGACACTGGACATCTCTAATGCTGGACAAATAGGTTTTTAAGAAAACTTTAACTACAAGCCACACAGGAAACAGTCTAGTAAGTACCACTAGTATGTTGAGATTTGCAGGTATCATCATCTCTACATTCCTGGCCTAGGAATTTTAGCTAAACTCAAGTCTCATTTTTAAAACTAGTAATAAAACAATTTTAGCTGACAATTTGAATGATCTCTGCATGTCAATCACATTGCTAAACATATTTTGTGCATATTAACTCATTTGGTATTTTTTTCAACCTTATTATAACTAAGAAGTCCTATTACTACCTTCATTTTACTAGTTAAGAAAACAAAATCTTGCCAGACTTGGCGGCAGACTACTGTAAAGCTGCCCAGATAGATGTGGCAAGAGAATCACAAATTCCAGGCTAGCCTGATCCACTTAGCAAGACCCTGTCTCAAAATTGCTCAAGGACCAGGTCGGATCTGGGTTTAGGGCGGATCAGGGTTTAGGGCGGATCCAGGTTTAAGGTGTACCCTGCTGGGAATAGGGCATATCCTGCTGCCTCAGGCCTGCCTGATCCTGTAGTTCCCGGTGAGTTCTCCCGGGATTCAGAGAGAACTTGGATTTGGCCCAGACAGTGGATTTCCCCTGAACGTGTTTGTAGAGTGCCGGTGTGAGTTCAGGAATAAAGAATTGTTGTTTGAATCTACAAAGCTGTGAGTGGCTCATGATTTTGTGCCCAGCCAGACTGTGGCAAAGGACCAACACAACGATTTGCCCAGAAAATAGAAGAGACTCTAAAAAGGTCAGTATGGTGGGATAAAAAGAGAATTTAGGAAGAGGCAAGATGAGAGAGTATGGGGTTGGGACTGTAGATGTAGACTTGGTTACTTAAAAATCAAGATGGAGACAACTGGAAGATTCTGAGCAGAGTGACACAGTCTGATTTACTGCTTGAAATGATTGCTTTGACTACTGTTTTGAGAGCAGATTGTATTGAAGTAAAGGTGGAGGTAGGGAAATCAAATAGGGTGTTACTGGAATAATCTAGGTGAGTAGAGATATTGAGTGTATAAATATGTTGGTGGAGTGGAAAGTTAATATTGTATTTTATGAGTAAACTGAAGTCAAATATCATGTACCCTATCTCATTAAAGTCAGAATCCTGAATTTGGTGTTCTGAACCCAAATGTTAGAATTTCGATCTCTTTTTAAATGTACCAAATTGGGGATGCTTTGAAGATATCCATAAGGAATTATGCAGTGAAGTATTTAAGTTTAAAATTCAGGAGAATGATCAAAACTGGAAATAGAACTGGGGGCTGAAAAAAATGTAAGCTATAGGAATTAAAGTTAGGTGAAGTTAAAGTGAGGACAGAGACATGTGAGGAGGATGACTAGACTGTCAAGAGAAAAAATTGAAAAGTAAGAGTAGGTGAGACAAAGTTCATGCATAATTAAAGAATGAAGAGCAAGGGGAAAGGACATTTACTAATGCCCCATGCAATTTCAAGAGCTGAATCAGGGAAGGTACCACTAATAGCATAGTTCAAGTGTAGTGAATTCTGATCAGACAGAGTAGATGTGCCTGCTGAAAGAAAGGTGCATCTGGAGAGAGTCAAGAGGCCTGAGAAGGAGATGGGAATGGAAGGATTTTTCCGAATACTCTTGTCCATGCAATACAAAACTAAACAAGAACATAAGAGCATTTGCTCCAAAGATGAAAGAATAGAAAAATAAAATGGTAGATAAATCATTAAGAAAAATTTAAGATATTTTCTCTGATTATATTTTCTAAAGGAACCAAGATGCAGAATTAATTTCTGACATAAGGACCAAAGAACTGGAAACGGTGGTAAAATTTCAAACACTTGTTATAGAAGTGGTATTAGGAATCCACTAGGAACTGTGAAAGGATTGATTTCTTTTTAATTTTTAAAATTTTTTTTTAGTTATCAATGGACCTTTATTTTATTTATTTATACACAGTGCTGAGAATTGAATCCAGTGCCTCACACTTGCTAGACAAGCACTGCACCCCTCAGCCACATCCCCAGCACCAAGGATTACCTTCTAATAGCAATGAATATACAGCTATCATTGACAATTTGACAATTAAGTGCTCATCTTATTTTGATTGAATATCTATATGTTAACCTAAGTTGAGTCATAGATACAAAACAATCCTCAGTAAAAATCCTTTGGGAAAATTTGCAAGCCATCATTCTCAATATGTACTCCCCATACATAGAAATATAAATAAAGTCATTGTAATCTAAAATTAACTTTGTTTTTCTTATAGAAGTAAGGTACACTTAAGGCAATTTACCTAATGAGCCTGTATTATTAGCTTGCTAAGCAAGCTTCAATCTTTAAAAACAATTTGCATTGTTGCAGTTTGGGGGGCAGTTTTATTTATCCCTTAGGGAATAACGGTTGAGAAGAGCTTACTATAACACATCTGTTTACTTTTCAAACAGATATTCCATTTCAAGGTCAGTTTATAAAAGCATTGCTTATAGTTTGAAATGAGCAAATTTTTTGCTACTGTGAGATGCTTATTTAAAAATATATCCACTGGATTGAGTTATTTGAGTCAAAAGCAAAACATGTAGGATGTATGTGTGTTTTTCATTTATCCTATTTAATGCTTCAACCCACATTTTTGAGATAGTAAAACTAATCTCATTTTAAATGTCTTCCTATTATATGAAACACAGTGTTTTTACACTGTAATTAAAACAAGAAGCTTATGAGAATGTGAAGTTTTACTTACATCCCTAAGGAAGAAAATCAAAGCTAGTACCATGTTTATCTCTTATAATAGGCTCTTGCAATCAAAAACATGAAAAGATTGGGACAACCATAGCCTATGGAGTTTACTGAGTTTGGATTCATTCTGGACAAGGAAAAGCATAGTATTGCTAATCTTTCTATACTTTTATTAAAACATTGAATTATTTTTTAATCGTAATTTACAATGAATATTTTGTAAGTTTAACATACATGGTCGTAACTAAAAGATTTTGTGTATATAAATTGCCACCGAGTAGCTAATTCATATTTTCTCATTTAATATAAGAATGAACTATTCATTTTGCTCTTTTTGAAAAAAGTAACTATCAAACTTTGAAGCATCTTTCAATAGGCATTCATTAAATAACTATGTCTTCCATATCCTTGAATATTTCACCATAATTAATTCAAATAATTTTATATCAATTCTTTCAAAAGTTGACTTTTTGTTATTTCTACTGGGAATGATAGTTTACCAATAAATTAATTATAAGTCTATTGAATCATAATAGGACACTTTAAGCAAATTTAAAGGAAATAAAAGTGTTGCATCTTGCTAACTATTTACAAATTAAACATAAAGAAGGGATTCATATGCATTCAACAAATAAATTCCTAGGGAATCAGATTAATGATGTTAAAAATATGTTTAAGAATAAGAAGTTAAATAATTGGTACAGCATTAAGAACAAGTGAACTATTAAGGATGTGATTTGACTTATGCTATCAGCATTTAGTTAACATTGACAATATTTATTATCTTTATATCTTGTTACTAAAATATTAAAGAGTTAACAATAATGTGAGTAATATGTTATTCATCATTGCTAAGAGAAACATGGTTATTCTTCTTTTTGTCTAATATAACAGGCAATTAACTCATTTGCCAAGATAATAAAATTTTTGTAAAGTGTTAAAGAAAGTATTAAGCTTCCGATTTTGATAAAGCTCATGTAAAGTTAAAGGAATATTTCTAGTTATCAAGTTTCATAAGGTACCTTAATTCCTTTCCTTTATACTTTCCTATTCCAGAAAAAAAAAAAAAAAACATGTGCACATGTTGTTGAAGAATAAATTCCAAGAAATCCATTTATTTTGTCTTAACAATATTGTTATAATTATTAAATAAGTTATTAACATTAAGACTCTTGTCAATTCATCATTCAGTATACATGTTTAACTCTCCTTGTTGCTTTACTCACTTTCCTTTCTTTATTGCTTATATGTCCTTATTCTCCCATTCCTTAGCTCGGAATGTCCTTTCTCATATATAAAAATTCTAGCTATTCACTAATGTCTGGTGACACTTTACTTTCATTAATAGAAAATTCCTCATTTTTTGTGTGTCTATCTTAATTTTGTGTAACTCTTCTCAGTACACCATACAGCTTCAATTTTCCATTGCTGTATGTATTGTACTTCTGGAGTGGTGAGCTCCTACAGGGCAGGGAACATTGTCTTCAATTTTATATTTGTGCTAAATAGGTCATGGACACATCTGCACTCCAGTGTTTACTGCAGTACTATTTATGATAGCCAAGATATGTAACCAATCTAAATATCTTTCGCTAGAAGAATGGAAAAAGACACACTAATATATATATACACACACACAATGGAATGCTATTCAACCCTGGAAAAGATTTAGTATTTTCACTTTTAATAAAATAAGTGGACCTGGAGGACATTTATGTTAACTGAAATAAACCAGGCACAGAAAAACAATGCATGATATTACTTACATATATAATCTAGAAAATCTGATCTAATGGAAGTTGAGTATGGAATGGTGGTTCCCAGAGGTTAATTAAGTGGGAGTCGGGTGGGAGAGGAAAAATTTGATCAACAGATATAATGTTACAGTCAGAAGAAAAAAGTTCTGGTATCCTATTGCACAGTAGGACGAATATAGTTAATAATAATGCATTTAAAAATGCTAGAAGTGATGATTACAAATGCTCTTCCTATATAGAAATGATAAAAGTTTGAGGTGATCAATATGCTAATTACCTTGATTGGCTCATTATACATTGTATATAAGAACTAAAACATCACACTCCACCTTGAAAATATGTATAATTATATATCAACCAAAAGTATATTAAAGGGAAATTCTCAGTAGAAAAAAACTTAAGTTTTCTATGTATAATTCTATACCACTTTTACAAATATGGAGAAAAAGAATAACCAAATAATTCTATATTCTCTATTTTATTTTCATAATGATACATAGCTTTTTTTGCTGATCATTAAAATAAAACTAAGTTCTCCCATGGTTCAAATAAAATACACTGAATAGTAAAAATTATACTATATAAAATTAAAGCATTCATGAAAACTAAAAATCAAACATGAGAGAGGTTCAATATTATCCTCTTGGGGCTCTTAAAGACTATACTGAAAATTAGATTTTACAATAGCTAGCATGCAATGGTAACTTAGCTGAATATGTTAATAGTAGCTTTTTTTAAAAAAATAATTCCTTTAGGAATAATATAATTTTAAGAGTAAGATAAAATAGAACTCACCATTTATATTACATTTGGATTCTGCATATTTGTGATAGTTGAGGTGGGGGAAGGTAAATTAAAAATGGTTGAATTTTGACCTTTTTCCCCTCCCCAAGGACATGCATTACCTTCTAAAATGGGTGGTTGATTAAAAAAATAAACCTTCTTATGAAGATTATAATGTTTGCTATTGTCTATCTTTGCTAACTCCATCCTGAAAAACATGTGCAGTTGTAAATTACAAGGGCATTACATAATGAAGACTATCCATATTTTGATACTATACCATGATTTTTCATCAGTAATTCTTATTGTCATGTTGGGACATTATTGATAATTTAGAAACTTAATTACTGTTTAGACATTTTTGTATACATACTCACACAATATGTACACATGTTCTTATATTTTTAAATTGGCATGCATTTTCACCTAAAGCTTGGTCATACTCAAAACTAAAATGGATAAAGATAAAATTATATAAGATTTGAAATTGAATAGAACTGAGTAATAGTCACAGGGTGGGTTGAGTTATGACATCCCCCAAAAGTCCACATCCTAATTCTCATTTCCAGGAACACTGCAGATGAGATAAAGAGCAGATTTTGAGGTAGGAGATTAGCCTGTGCTGTATCCAAAAGTTTCTTCTAAAAGGGAGGTCAGAGAGGATTAGACTTGGACATGCCCTGGAAACAAAGGTTGTAGCAACTGAAGAGAGGACCTAGAGGCAAGGGATGGAGGCAGATCCAATAAACTTGGAAAGAAAAGGAAAAGAATGCTCACCCAGAGCCACCAAAAGAGCTCATCCATGAGGACAATCTTTAGGCTACTGACCTCCAGAATTAAAAAATATTATAAACTTGTATTGCTCTGAGCCACTTGATCTGTGGTGTTTTGTTACACCACCAACAAAATGAAAACAAAAAATTAGGTCCACAGGTTCATGTCCAAGCCAAGATATAACACATGTAAATCTCATCAAATGAGTCAGAACTAAGCAAATTGCCAGCTATTACTCCAAGAATTTAAAGGCCTTTTTTCTCTTAAGTCACTCTTCCTTAGCATCAACACTAAAGTAAAAGACCTTCTCTTCTTTTTGATGTCAAGAGTCAGCAAAAATATCTTGACATAGGACTAAAGTCAACAATAATAACTAGATAGTCATTGTAGAATTTTATAAAAAATGATGTGTTCAAATAACTGACCTATTTGAGTAATAAATGAGTTGTGAAGTTTGTGGGTGTGTGTATTTGTGTGCATTGTGAATGTATTTTTATACTTGGAAGATGGGGAAAAAATTGACAATATTCATGCCAAAAATATAAATTTATATATATATATATATATATATATATATATATATATATATATATATATATATATATATATATATATAATTTATATTGGCTATTACCAAATTACTCATTCTAAGCCTTATTAAGCACAAAATGTTTTTGGAGCTCCTAATGGTAATTCACACTTACAAAACCATCTTACATAAAACTAAGACTAAATTGAAAATTTGAAGAAATACTTTATTCCCTGAAAGAGCTTTTCTCATTTATCATTACTATCATAATGGACAAATAAAAAGTACCTCTGTAAACATTTCAAATCCAATTTGACATTTAATTTTCAAGGAGAAAGTCAGTTTTTTTCTTTTATTATTTAAACATTTGTGTATTTCTTTTGTTTTTTTCTAGGCAGAGATATGGAAAATCATAAAACATACAGCATGGAACTATTTGGAACTGTTTGTTTACCAAGACAGACACACACACACACACACACACACACACACACACACACACACACACACATACACACACACACACACACACACACACACACACAAACCCCTGAGTAAAAAGTCCATTTCTTTTTTAGCAAGAGACAAATATATATATTTGGTAAAATAAGGTTAATAATTCAACATGATTAACTATAGTTTTTATCATTGAACACTTTGTAGTGTTCTTTTCTAAAATTCCTGTAAAAATATTCTATTTTTTTACCTGCCCTTTCTCAAAAGTCCATTTAAAAGATTCATCATTATTTCATCTACACTACATTGTGAAGGAAGGGTAAAATTTTGATGTGTCTTCTTTGCAAAAGGAAAACCTAAATTATTGACATTTCCCTGCAAGTTCTATTCTCTAAATCCTATATGATCCTCATCCAATCTCCCAGGGGGTAGCAAATTCACATCTTTTTTCTCATCTCTAGACTTAGAGAGATGTGAAGCAGATGGTTAGGTTTTGGCTCCTTCAGGGATGATGCAATATCTCTTATCCATTATGCTGTTTTATAACCATTAAAATTTTACTTATCTCAAGTTCTTATTTTGACTTTAAAATATTTAATTCAATCATGAATTTCTTTTTATCTATTTTAACAGTTTTTAAACTTATTTAAAGGGTTTTAAACACTTATTAGATATAAAGCAATAAGAATATAATGATGAAAACAATAGGTTCTCTTCCCACAAGTTGCTGATGTTTTAATCGAGAAGTCTACAAAATTCTAAACTTTTACATTATTGTGATGTAGTTAGTAATGCAGTTGTGCTCATGTGTTTTTTGGAAGAGGATCAAAATAGAGGAAATATACTATGACAGACCTGGAATTAGGAGTTGAGATGTGTCAAAGGTATTATTGCATAATAACAACATTTAATAGTATTGAAAACCCCACTTCTTGTTATGGAGGCAGGGAAGGTGGCATGCTTGCTTTCCCAATCTCTTGCAACTAAATCATGGACATGTGGTTCAGTATAGATTAGTGACAGTAGAGGCAAGGCATCTGTTAGGACTCTCCCAGGGAAAGTTTTCCTTTCTACTCCAAGCAAACTTATGAAGGGAAAACTCTCCTGCAGGGCTCTTGACTGTGAGCAGTTCAAGTCTGGGGTAGACATAGCCATCTCGAGAATACTGAAATTAAGCCAGAAGATGATGACCAAAAAAGGAATGGTCGAATGGAAAGATGTTCTGCATGTGGGTCTTGGAAAATATTCTTGGACTTCCCTGAAGTCAACCCCACTCTTCGATACCATTCTGAAGACATTTTATTAGATTATATGATAAACAGCCCTATTGTTCCTTAGCCAAGGTGAGTTGGCAAATTGTATTACCAACTATAAGTAATGGATGCATGCCTCAGAGAAGCATCAGAAAAGGTCTTTTTAAAGCAATATAATAAAATAATATGAGTTTACCACACTGGCTAGGTGGAAAATAACAAGCTAAACAAAACAGGAAGATCACAAATGGGCAGCATGATGCATCAGAGGAACATCAAGTAACTCATATAGCTTAGTTTTAGTCAGATAGAAATTAGATTGAATATTCAGTTTATTTTGCTTGATTATAGAGTTTGAATGCAGTTTTTGTTTTTGTTTTTGACACTTTGAGAATGCGGGTGCTCTACCACTAAGCAATAAACCCAATCTCTAGTCAATATTTCAATATGCTTTTCATAACTAGTCAAACCTCTTACTCTTCATTGTTTTAATTTGGCAGATTTTGAAAATAATTTTTGGTGTGGGAGATAAAAATAAATACCATAAATAGTATTAATGTTCATTATGCGTCACATACTAAATTAAACAATGTGGGCATTTTATTTAATATTCACTGAAATATATATTTGCATCTACATTAGATAAGACAATTCAGAAAGTTAAATGGTTTTTAAAATACCACTTAACTGCAAGATCAATATACAAATAAACATATCACTAACAAAAAACTTGCTCTCATAATCTTTGAAGGAATTTTTGTCAGGCTGGCATTTACCTGCATTTTTTGAGCAATGACTTGTACATTTGGAGTGTGTCTTGCAGCACTACCTAAAGGCACTAAATGGAAATGGTTCATCCCCACACACTTGCACATGCACTACAGATGCTACTTGTAAATCATATACACACTGCTAGTACCTACCCCACATAAAACTATTAGCATGCGACATCAAATTTATAGTTCCAAAATAGGCCTCAATACTTTCTTCCAAAAATTTTTCTTTCTAATAATAGCCACACTCCCATGTGATTGAGTCTCAGCTCTATACAGGTAACAACTATTCTCTGAGAAGTAAACATGGTCAATCATTTATCTATAATTTTGTAAATAAAGATAAATTGAGGCATTTATGGTGATGGGAATTATCATGTACAAATATCACAGATGAGCTAAAGTGTGGCAGAGGTCCACCTTTTTATTGTTTTATCAAGAATCTCTTTTCTTAGCATGGTCCAAAATTAAATGTGGAGTAATTAACTTTTCACTTTTGCAATACTGGTTATTGAAACAAGGGGTACCCTACCACTGAGCTACATCTCCAACCCTTCTAATCTTTATTTTGTATTTTGAAACAGGGTCTTGCTAAATTGACCAGACTGGGCATTTGCAATCCTCCTGCCTTAGCTACCTGAGTCGCTGGGATTACAGGTATGTAGCACCATGACCAGCTCCATCTCTTTTAATTTCATCTCCTTCATCAAACAAATACTCTATGGGGAAATATAAAAAAGACATTGGTGTTCACAGACTGGTTGCCCTTTTGTAGACACATAATCAAACCCCAAATGATAAAGTGAGATATGTATCTTTTTTATGTTGATGTGACAAAACAGAGAGGTCTTAGGTAGGCAGGCTTGTGTTATTTGGGTAATTGTGAAATATGAAGAAAAGGTCAATGGGTTTCCTAAACATAACTCTAAGTAACACAGATAATTAAGTACTTTTCTACAGAAGACACATGTCATGGGAATTTAAATGAGTTTTAATGAAAGTAATTATTACTTTATCAAAATAAAAGGTTTAATGTAAAACTTTAATGTTAATAGAAAATTAGGAAAGTCAGTCATGGGGGACTAAAAGAATATAAATTAAGCTTCATAATGTTATAAGGAAGAGATATAAGTGTACATATTTTCTCTCATGAAATGTTTTTTCATTTTTCTATAATTAAGAAATTTCTGAAAAACAGTATATTTTAATATAACAAAACACATACTAATAGTATGATACCATAATATGAAAATTAAAATGTTATTATATTCAGTAGGGAATATTTTAATTGCATACAATATATTTAATTAAAATAAAAATAAAGAATACACAAAATAGAAAATTATTAAGTCTAATATATACCACCTCCAGTATATAAGTGATTGCTATTTTATTTTTTATATTCCTGCACTTTTCTATACAAAAAAGTGAATAGCATTATGAAGATTTTTTCCAAGAGAATGATAAATATATTACTCAGTGTATTATCATTTATACTCAAAAATTAGTAATACACCTTCATATTGATAATTATAGTTCTGTGTAATAAATTTAAGAAGAACATAATAACCATTATGTGAATTTTTTTATATTCTTGAAAAGTTTTTTTAAAAAAATGGAAACTAAATGTTCAAAAATTAAAAGTTATAAAAGCTCTGTAGTAAATTTTGGCCACTTGTCTGATTTTTAAAATGAATTACTATTTGAGTAAAATTGATACTTCTCAAAAAGAACTATTTGTAAAATTTTTTGTAATTATACTAATTTCCGTTCAAATATATTATCAAAATTCATCTTACAAATATGCTTTTCTCTCACATCCTAAACTTACTATGTTTCATCTTTGACAGTCCATAGATATTCACATTTTAAATATTTGAACCCAAATATTTTCTTCACATTTTTTGACCATTTTCAATAATATTTAAATTTAAGGAATGGAAAGGATGAGAGATAATTGAAGAAATTCCATGCAGTAATATCTTCATGTCCATCACAACAATGATTTTTTTGTTTTGTTTTGAGGAACGTTAAGTTTTAAATAAGATGTTACTTCACTCTTAGTTTATATTCTTAAAATGCCGAATCCTTACCAGGAAGATAATTTCAGAGGTCCCTTGAGGTAGCTTTCAGTGCCAATGCATAGTTTTAATTTCTTTTGTTGAATAATCTTCCAAGATGATCTTGCAGTATATATATAGCTGTCCAATATATGGGAATAACCTTGTCCTTTACTTCCCAAAGAAATCTTCAGTAGGATTTCCCAAAAATGTTGAAAATGTATTTCTCTATGAGCTGGGCCCAGTGGCACAGGCCTGTAATCTCAGTGGTTCAGGAGGTTAAGGCAGGAGGATCACAAGTTCAAAGCCAGCCTCAGAAACTTAGAGAGGCCCTTAGCAACTCAATGAGATCATGTCACAAAATAAAATATAAAAGGGCTGGGAATATGACCCAGTGGCTAAGCACCCCTGGTTTTAATATCTGTATCAAAAAACTAACAAAAAACACCTTTTAATGTTTTGTTTTGTTTTGTTTTAAGGAAGGAGCACTCAAAATACTTCCCCTGTTTGGGGAAAGCTAGGCCCCTAGCTCTGCCACCCAGCCTCCAGTATAAGGCCATTGTAAAGCCCTAGGTAATATCTGTAGCATCAGGTGCCTAATGTCACAAAGGAGAAGTGCTATTCAGGGAACACAAGAGAGTTGACAATGAAAGACCCTTTCAACAGAGGGTGGACTGAAATACAGACAATATTCAGATCTTGTTTGAGCATCAACTCTGATAGAAGACTAAAGAATTAAAGAAGTGGTGTTTTTTTTTTCATTTGATATTGTGGAACTTCTATTACGTTACAATTAACATACTTAAAGTGAAAACTCATTCAGAGTAATGAGTTATAGCAACTTTTGGCATATCTTAAAGCTAAATTTCTTTGTAATATTGATCATACTTTCCTTAAAATCATGCATGCATACACAGAGGCACAAAGTACTGATTAAAAAGTACACGTGTACATATGCTGTTTATCTTTATGAATTATAAATCATACAATTTTAAATCATTCATACATCTACATTTTTATGTGATAAATATATTTATGAATCCTTAAAGATATGTAAGAATATATATTATATATGTATACATGCAAATGTAACATCAAAATTCTCTTCATTCTGAGTAATGAAGACTTTCTTTTTTTCAGTTATATATAACACTATGTGCCAAAAACTTCTAGTCATTTCAATCTTTTAAAGTGTAGGATTTGGATCCTCTTTTGATTTCAACATTTATGTTTTATTTTTTTCCCCATTCAGAGTTCAGCAAGTTGTAAGAAAAAAAAGAAATCATTCCTAAAATCATCTGAATACCATACAAAATTGGGCTTTTTTTTATTAAAATAAGCCAAATTTGGAAGTGACTTGTGAATTACATGTTCTTCTCGGTGATTGAGGAATAAATGGGTATAGTTTAGAAATCCATTGGCTTGTTGTCAAGTACCAATCAGCAAATGACAAAATCTGTGCTCAGCAGAACAAAGTATAGCAAGCACTATGGATGTGATTATAAAACAAAATGGAAATTGGATACCACAATAGTTATCTTTTGAGGGATTATTAGCAGATGACTAGGAAGATAATAATGTATGAGAGCAAATATGAGAGCAAAAGCAAATTTTTGAAGATTCTATGCTTTGATTTATATTACCTATTAATAATGCCTAACTTTTATATGATAAAAGTGAGTATCTTCCACTATAATTA
Organism: Callospermophilus lateralis; assembly: GCF_048772815.1. Lineage (NCBI taxonomy): Eukaryota > Metazoa > Chordata > Mammalia > Rodentia > Sciuridae > Callospermophilus > Callospermophilus lateralis. The sequence goes on along the minus strand of NW_027514552.1, from coordinate 378,065 downwards.
AGTATAATTTCTGAAGTACTTTAAATGTTTAACTATTTTAAAATATATTTAAAAAGTACTTAATGAGAGATAAGGAAAGTTAACATTTAAATAATAAAAATTAAACAAAAAATTTATAAGTGTTTGGGACTGGGGCTGGGGCTGGGGCTCAAGCTGTAGCATGCTTGCCTGGCATCATGTGGCCTGAGTTCAATCCTCAGGACCACATACAAAGATGTTGTGTCCGCTGAAAACTAAAAAGTAAATATTAAAATTCTCTCTCTCTCTCTCTTTAAAAAAATTTATAAGTGCCATGTTATATATATTTGTTAAATTTATGAACTCCCCAAACCATAATCTATATTTAAAAAGACTAAATTAATTTTAATTCTTGCAAATTAAAAATCAGTAAGTTAACAAAATATCTTATTATGTCTTTAATTATCTAACTTATTAATTATTATTCATTATATATGTTTATATTCTATTTTCCCAAGGACATTTATCACTTCTTTGATGTGGAACTATAAACACAATTATGTAAATATTATCTATTTTAGACATTCTTCAACAAACATTTTAATTAATCATGATAAAAATGATTAAAAACTACTAAGGAAACACATTTCTGTCTCTTTTAAATGATAGCAATGTGGTAATTCACTTTAGAAATTCAAATATTTTTAGACAAAATACATTTCAATTTCTTGATGTGCAATGAGAATGCACTAAATATCACTATATACAATCTAACTAAAATTTTACTCAATAAAATATTACATAAGAAACTGAAGAGGTGTGGAACAGATTTTATGGAAATTGGTGTTTCTATAAATATTGGGAAAAAATATTGAATATCTAATATTTCCAAGAGCTCAGACACAAGATATCTGTTAAAATCATGGCCTACTTTAAAGAACTCCCACCTTCTCTTGATTTCTACCTGGGTCCCAATAAGGTGTTGTCACAGTTTTCACATGATGCCTCACTGTAGTTAAAGGTGAGTGGAACAGAGAGGCATATGACCTAAGATAGAGATGTAGTCTAATTCAAAATCTACCTAATAAGGATGACAGAAAGTAATTCCCACTGTCTAGTATACTCCCTGTTGTAGGAACATAAGGAGTTAACCAGAATACTAAAGAGAGATTTTAAAAGTTGTAAACTAGAACAGAAGCTATGAGATTGAAACAAAACCAACAAAACAAATAATAAATATAGAGTTGGGATCAAATGAGCATGAGTCAGTTATTTACTAGCTATATCATTTTGGTTCAGCTATGTCAGGGGAAATTTTAGTTGGAAACCTATAAAAATTTTTCAAACTGATGAAAAAATGTATATAAAGTATAAAATACCTGGCAAATCAAATAGGCAATATATGTTAGCTAGTATTATTATTACTCCTATTAGATATTTAATGACATTTTTGTCACCCAACTGCTTTCTATTACCTGAGTTAACAGGGTGTTTAGACATTCCTGTGTTTCTATCAAATCTGACTTTCTAATTGTTCCTGAGTATCTGTAAGTTCTAGCTGCAAATACAAGATTTTGATTTCTCTTTTCCCACATGTACTTGAGTTAACTCAAGTAAGAAATACACTTTATTGTTGTTGCTGTTCTTAAGAGTGTGTAACATAAATAAAAATTACAAGGAAAATAATTGAAAAAGTGATTTATCAGAAGCTGCATTCCACTGCTCTGTTTCTCTGACAAGGTACACACTTGAGTATAGCAGTCTTTTTTGTCCTTCTGCTACTGATATAAAGAAGGAACTGGATTGAGATATATTTAGATCTTACTTTTTGACTTAGTTCATACTATTTAAAAGATAGTTTTCAATAAAATTATTTTCAATGTATGTGAGAGACCTTGCTTATGCCCAAACTAATTATTAAAAATTTTCATCAATTTGATTTTAAATATTCTCTAGAGTTCCAAAGATATAAAGAAAATTATTTTATTTTGAGAGATTTTTGGGTTGGGCCAAATGTTTGCAAATTTATGCAAATGCCCTATAATAAACAGAATGAAAATGACACTACTGTCAATGGCAGAAAAATATTGGGTAGTTATGTAAAGGTGTGAAGGGAAGAATAAAAGTCCACGTTTTAAACTAAAATTCACATTTCACTTGGCTTATGTAATGTTTATTTACATTCAAATTATATACTTAATTGATATGATAAACTGTAAGTATTCCTTCTCTGATGAAAATTTTAACCTTGGAAATTTCTACAAACCTAAGTTGGCTACTCAAGAAATATATATAACTGAAACTCTAATTCAAGAAAAAGCACCAGTTCTAGGGACATCCAGAGTTCTAATAACCTGTGGTCTTTTCCTTGCCTCATTTTCACAATAACCCAACCAGTCACCCAGTTCAGAATACATGCTATGTGTTGTAAGCACATAATTACAGAAAGAGTTTTCACATCTCCTTAATATTTGTCTATTTCAGTGATTTACAGTGGGAAATAAAGCTAAAAACCTTTCTCTCATCCTAATGTCTCAAAAAGCTCCTTCGGTGGGACTATAATTTAAGTGTATAAAACACCTGCACTAGTATTCATTAGTTTATGTAAGTATAAAAAGTTTGAACTCAGTGGATTTTCACATTGATACAAATGTGAAAATCAACAGATTAATACAACCCATGTCACAAAAGTTTCATGTAACTTAAAAAAAAAAAAGTTTTATAAATGAGAGGGTGGGACACTAGGTTCCAAACTGATCTCCCAGGTTTTCTTCTGGGCAAGTGGCTCAGTGCTCTGTCCTCATTTTCCTCATCTACAAAAGTGAACATCAGAGGCTGGGACTGTAACTAAGTGGTAGAGCACTTGCCTGGTACATACGAGGCTCTAGGTTCAATCCTCAGCACCATGTTAAAGAAATAAAATAAAGTTATTAAAAAAACATGAACATAAGCCAAGGGCATCTCTAAAATCTTCCCAGTGCTAATATATTTTAAATACAGTTCTGTATATACATATACACTGAATAATTATGAAAGGTTTGACTTTTTCTTTCAAAATTTTCTGTAGAGAATTTTAGTTTTTTAAGATACATTAAATTCATACTTAATGCTCTTATCTTGTGTTTGAACAAATTACTTCTAGTTTATTTATGTATTTTCTAATTTGTTTACTTTTTTAATTTCAAAGAACTAATTTGCAAATTCAAGGATTAAAACACATCTACTGCTTTATATATTCAAGTATTCTGGCAATATAAATCATACCTTAGTAAAGTTGACTTTAAAAAATATGACAAAGTTTCTTAATTCAATTTTAAAATATTCATTGTAACATGCTTTTAAAAATTTGGGATAAAGAGATTTAATTTGGGATTAAGAGATGAAGCCTGGCTGAAATGATTATTCAAACCTACAATACATCTATTTTATATATATATAATTTAAATCAGGCAGTGATTTTTTTTTCTCTTTTTTTTAGTACCACTACTAATTCCAGAGATTTTTAAGTAAAAACCATTTATGTTGGCATGTTACAAATTTATATACTTATGTATAACAACCTTGTTATTGTTTCTGGTGTTAAATCATATATTATTCTATTATTTTGACTTTAAATACATTTACTTATTAACAATATGATGAAGATGTTTTACTTGGCATCTTTCTTCAGTTCCTCAAATCAGAGGGAAAAAATTTTGAAGAGAGATATGGCAAGCAGGATATAAGTACTTCCTCACTGATTTGATTTTCAGATCCTCTGCATCAAAATCACTGGAATGTGGATTAAGTAAGCAATTTTTGGTGGTTGGTTAGCATCTCTTGCTGTTAAGATACAGAAACCAAAATTTGATATAGGTCTTCATGCAATCTTTAGGCACATTAAAATTTGGGGATCTCTAATGCACAGTGTCTATGTTCCTCTGTTAATATTAAATCATGTGTTTATATAATTCAGACATTATTCTAAAAAAATTTATATTTATTACATTTAAGGCAATTCAATACATGACTCAGAGTATCCTTGAACTAAAACAACTAGATCTCTTTTGTTAATAAAAGACCCCAATTATTGGCACTAAAGCCCAATTGTGCTATTGAGGAAAATGTCTAGTATCTTGCCATTGACTCTTCTTCCATGTTTTCCTTTACAGATTGCATCAGTTCCTACAGAAACAGACCCAAGTGTAGTGGGCTCTGATTTATTACTGTTACTTGGGCATTCTTTAAGGGAAAGGATATAAGACCTCAAATGAAAAATTAAGTATAAAAACAGTTATTTAAATGTGAAAAAATTACAATACATTAGAAAATTTAAATCCTATTACATAAAAAAAACAATTAATTAAAAAATGAACACAGGGCTGGGGTTGTGGCTCAGTGGTAGAGCGCTCACCTAGCATGCACGAGGCACTGGGTTCGATCCTCAGGACCACATAAATGTAAAATAAAGATATTGTGTCCACCTAAAACTTAAAAATAAATAAATATTTAAAAAATGAACATAATGTTTTTATGAATTAACTCACGGATATAGCTCTATAAAATATTTTCCACATATTTATTTTACCTAAAGTGACTTTAATTGTCTATTAATCATGTTTGCTGCAAAGAGATTAGAAAATTAATCTAGTCTTTTCTCTTGAATATTTGATCAAGTTTTTATTATCATCTTTGACTTAGAAAAGTTTCCTTAAATCTCATCACATGTTATTGAAAAACCATGGAAAGTACACGATTATCAAATTTTTGGAAACCTCTCTTATAGCTGCAAGATTTGAAAGAATTTTCCACAAATTAACTTCTAACTCTACTTTTCAAATATTGTTCCTTTTTCACTACCTCCATAAAGTGCCACTAAGATAATTCATATTGTGACCTGCCCTCTGGCTCTTTACCTGCATGCTAAAATATTAGGAGAATCCACCCAGTGAGTAGAAGCTAACCATCTGCTTGCTACATGCATATTACATAGTAGTGGTGAAAAACTGAAGTATACACGGTCACATAATTATTTTACTAAACACAATTTAAACATGTTATGTCCTTATTTCCCTCAAATAAGACTCCCAAAATGTCCATAGTAATTCTCATCTCTGACTCATTCTCATTTGTATTCTCACCTTTCTAAGTAATAGGCAATATAGTTCAGTCTTGGTTCTATTTCTTTCTCTTAATATTCTTCTGCAGAATGTAATTCACCACTGACCATTTCACTTCTCTACTTAAATTCTTCATAAACTCAGAATTTTAAAATGTCCAACATGTGTAAACAAAGAGCAAGGACCTCTAATCTGAGCCCTTGCATACTATCTCCCTTTTCCTTTTGCAAACTCAGCAGTCTAGTCCAACCTGTCTTATTTGTGGTCTTTCATTATTTCAAGCATTTATTCACCTCAGTGTTTTGGATTTTATATGTTTTGCTTAGACCACCCTCCTTTCCACTTTCATACCAGATCTACCTTGTAGCTCCATTAAAAGTCGGTTTTTCTGCGGAATGTGACTCATAAGCCCCATCACAGCTCACTCTTGCACACTTGATCAATTGTCTTAATTACCTACTTTGCTTCCTAGAACATAAGCCTAAACGAAAGCAGGAATTATGTTTTGTTAATCATGCTGCATTACATATATAAATGCACAAGTACATACAGGAATAAGAAAACTGAAATGAAAAAAAAATCTAATGGAATCAATATGTTGGGGCATTTTTTCTGAATTCAGTAAATTCTTTAAATTATCTATAATTTGGTTTTCTTATGCATGAAACAGGAATAATAATATGTACTTTCTGGTTGTATTTTGAAAATTATAAAACATTACATATGAATCAACATAGTCTGTGGCATTCAAATTGTGAGGTTGCAAAACGAAAGGATATTATTAATACTTATTACAAGATAAAAAATTAGCTTTATCTCCTCAGTTCTTGAAAGTACATTAACTTTGGCTAGCTGAGAATACATTCATAATTTCAATTTCCAACCACTGCTTAAGAAATCCTAATACTTTTCCTGCTCCCCCCTTGGTACCTCACTTCAGTTCCTTGTCTTTCTACCCTGGAAATCCTGGCCAATGGTCACTTTGATGGTATGGGTAGCTTGACAAGCACTGAAGTCCCATCCTTACACTAATACAGTGATGGTCTTTTCCACTCCTATATGCTATTCTATTCTAATCAGCTTTCTTCTTCACATTATTTTTATAAGAAATAGTAGCTTTTGGTGATAGGGTAATTAGAAAGATTACTATACATTTCTTAAACATCCCCTATCTCCAGTTTATTTATCATTTCCTTAAGAACTAATCCCTTTGCAAAATTCTAGTTTATAATCAAAATCTGACTTTGAAATTGACTTATAATAATGGTGCAATTTTATTCTCACATACATGCACATTTGTTAAATAAACAGAACAAATAATGAATAACTGGCAAACAAAAACAATACTATTTAAATCAAGGCAAGTGGATGGCAATATAGTCTTTCACAAAAATACCCTTTTCCTCTCTTCCAAACTGTCTTTTTGTGAGTTTCAAAAGATTGTACTGTTTTGTTAAGTTTAAATAATTTTGATGACTATTTTGACAATGCATTCAGTTGAATCACTCTGTGATCACAAGATTCTTGAGCAGAATCAAAATCACAGAAAGAGTCTAATGCCATGAAAATTAAAGCGCGTCTGAAATACAGTCCATTAGTTGTGAGCCTACTTTTTCTCACAGAACTCTCATCAACAATACAGAAAATGGACTGAATATGTATTTTCAGGCATGATGAGAAAGTAATTCCAAATGTATTACGAATATTAAAGGGAAAGACTCATCAAACATATTGTAAAGTAAAACAGTGACAGAGAAATTCTATATTACCATTTAAATAACATTTGTATAGCTTCTTAGAGTCAAATCCTTCCCTAAGTTCACACTAACCCTAATAACTCTTAGACAAGAACAATTTAGCAATGAGAATGAACATCAAATAAAAGTAGCAATATGAGATTCCAGAAGCAAGCCAATAGAGTAGAAGTATCACTATTACATTTCCATCACCTAGGACATAAAAAGGATTCAATAAATAGTGGTAGAAAAAGATACATAAATGGCCATTTTAATAGAAGTATTTATAAAAGGTTAGGGTGTTGAGAGGAGGGTACACATTGTTTCTTTCAAGGGTAAAGAAAGGCAGAATGAAATACAAATGGCTTGGACAGGAAGGATGAAGCTGGATTTCTCATGCCTAGACGGGAATGGCACAAGAGGTAAAATCTACCCCTGGGAAAAGACTAGGAAAAATCAGAGATATTTCATGAAGAAGAAATAGTTGAAACAAAGTTACAGAAATACAGACTACACACTCTCTCCAGGTAGGGGTCCAGACTTATGTGTGTAGTGAGCTTGACAAAGCTCTGAGATGTGGCAAGACAATGGTGTCCTAGTTATAAAGTACAGTGCTTGGTATGCTTAACTAGATTGGATTTTATTTCATCAATAGAAAAGAAAGACTGAGTATTTAAAAACAGTGTTTTAAAGAAGCATCTGGCTATGTTACAAAATAACTTGGTGAGCAGTTTGGAAAATAAATCTAAAAGAAACTCTTCATGACAATAACCTCCTTAAGAAGGTATTTCAATACCTCCCCAGGGAAGGGTCTAAACCAAGGTAGTTAAAATAGGAGAGGAGAAAACAAAGTGGTCATTTCAGAAGTAAAACTGGTGGCACAATATGGACCTGTAGGAAAACATAACAGAAAAGCAAGTTTTTGTGGTGTCAGTGTTTTTCTGAGTGGATGAACCATTAAATGAGCCAGGAAGTGAAAGGAACAAACAAGTAGGAAACATCATGAGTTCTGTTTGCGTGGTTCAGTCTGCAATTTCACAGATGGAGCAAGGAGGATTGGAACCAACTGATGATGCACGTTTGGAAAGGAGAAAACTAGGAAACCTTCAAATAACTACGGTGAAGCAAAAGAAAAACCCTATTTATAGTAGCCTGAGGAGGTGCAGATGAGAGAGGAACTGTAGAATGATATTTCCAAAATAAAAAAGAACATACAGGTGAATAAGATTGACTTGAGGCTGGAGGGAATATTCTGGCTTACTTATTATATTTCTTTCTTTCTTTCCTTTTTTCTAGAAAATAAACATGGAAATAGATCTTACACTTAGGATATAAAACCAAGGATATATAATAGATGTTTTACAGAGAAATCTCATAATGGAGTTAATAGATATAAGAGTAGAGTAAAATGTTAAAAAGGTAATCTATAAAAATGGTTTTTGAAAAACAGAAGAACATTTTAATAAGAAGTTAAAGTATGTTTTAAAAACGGTGGTAGAGTGGAAGAGAATTGAAGGATTTATTTGATTATTTTGACTGTAGGGTAAGTGGAATTGGGGTAGAAGCATATCAGGGTAAAACTTTGTAACAGCTCTTGTTTAAAATATTTTTGAAACTGAGAATTATGCAATGTTCTTAAATAACTCAATTCTGGTTCAGTAATAACATTTGTTTTTGTGGTTAAATTAATATTTCTAAGGTAGCATTCAGTAAACTCTAACAATTCTCTCCCAAGATTTGAACAACATCATTACCCTTGTCTTCAGACTCCTATCAAAGTATTTATTTCTTCTTCTAACTTTTTCTACTTTTATAGGGTTTTGGGTGTCACTAACTATTGTCTATCCTAGAGGAAATTATTCTAACACCAAATATATTATCATTGATATCATTGCTTGAAGAAGGTCAGTATCATTGATTCATGTAGCTTGGCATGGATCTTAAGAAGTCAGTAGGATCCATGTTTAGATGCTTGTTCCTCTATGTACATGTTCTATGCCTTTAAATTACCTTGTTTTCTCTTCATTAGGCCTTGTATCAACTGAATAAAAAAGTATATGTAAAATATAGAGGATTTTACAACTATAAACTCTTGGCCAATATTTTTTGGGGGAGGGGGGCAGGTATACCAGGGATTAAACTCAGAGGCACTCAAACTCTGAGCCACATCCCCAGGACCTATTGTGTGTGTGTGTGTGTGTGTGTGTGTATGTGTGTGTGTGTGTGTGTGTATGTGTGTGTGTGTGTGTGTGTATGTGTGTGTGTTTTATTTAGAGACAGGGACTCACTGAGTTGCTTAGTGCCCCTCCATTGCTGATGCTGACTTTGAACGCTAGATGCTCCTGCCTCACCCTCTTGAGAAATTAGGATGGCCAATATTTTTATAAGGTAATATTTCCTCCAGACAAAATATCATCATTTCACTATTCAGTGTTTGCTGATGCCTCATCCTCTCCCGGCCTACTTGTCTAAGAGCTAGCTGTTTGTCTATCTTGCTTTGTTTTTGCTAGTAATGAGAATGATAGGATATGCAGAATTGGAAGAAGAATAGTGAAATTGATTTACTTTGGAAAACAATCAGATTAAACACAGAACAGACTCAGCAGATGAGTGAAGGAGGCAAAAGTAAAATTCAAGAATTAGTAGAATAAAGAGGAAAGAACGAAAGTTTTGTGAAAATCATGGGGGAAAGAATGGAATGTTAGTATGACTTGTTCTGTTTTATGCAATGAATTTTTTGGACTAATTATCAAAGGTTTCTAGTACAAAGATTCTGGCTATTTCTTTACATGAGACAACACAGGGCTGTGATATCTATTATTTTAAGAGTTTATAAAAAATGAGAGACCATATCTCAGTTGATAAATTATTATCCAAATTATTTTATCAGAGTGAAAAATTTTTATGAACATGTTTTAATACTAGATATGTGTTGAATATCTGATAAAAAATCAAAAGAATGAATAATTTGTTTTTTTTCTTCCAGAGACACAATACAATGGAACAAATCCTATACATACACTATGAAATACCTGCCTAAAAAGTGTTTGTAGTTGGGAAAAGAATCCTCTATATAAATTTACCTCTTGAGAAACTAGAATCACTTAAATCCAAAGGCAAATTGAATTGAAATGTTTGTAACAGGAAAAGTAAAAATATTACAACTATTTATATGCACTGATTTAATTTACACTGCTTTAATTTGGTATTTATTAGGATGATTATATGTGGCATTAAATTCAAGTTTAAAACTACTTGGAAACACTTGTATAGGTTCATTGTTAATTGTAATTGAAAGCATTTAACTTTTCAGGCATATAAACAGGGAGAAAATGTGAAATGGATATATCCGTTAAATAAACTCATGCAATAAAATTTATATACTCTTGTTATATTTTTTCTGAATTCTTTGTAGGGGTTGATGTTTTCTTATGTTTTTTTAAATCCTTCTTCTAAGCAGGAAGGATCCCGCAGCTGCTACAGATAAAATTAGCATAACTGGCAAATATTAAAACTGTCACCTAATGGAAGCTGGGGATCACCATTTAGGCCTTCAAGCAATAACCTGCAGTATAATTGTGTAACTCATGTATCAATTAATTTTATATTACTGTCACACATGACACTAATAGTTAACACTATTTCTCCATACTACTATCTTAATTAGTATGTATTTGTGCTGAACATGGATATCTCAAGATCAAGTATATTCTATAAGAAAAATAACTAAGCTATTTTGGTGAAATTTGTTAGAAATGTATATATTTAAGAATAGAAAGTTTGGGTCTTATTTTTAAATCTTTGTAATTAATGGTGCATTTGGGCCAATTACTTAAGTGACATATCAAAATTAGCTTATTCTAATTTGAACACATGAACATATATTTGTTCTCAGTGATTTACCATAAAATAAATAATTTTATGTAAGTAAATTGAACTTTAAAGGGAGAAAGATGCTCTTGCATTTTCAACAACTCATTATTTTGGGGTGGTGGGAGTGTTGGAGGATTCAGAGAAATGCAGTTGATGTTGACATTATTCAGCATTTGTGAAGGACTGGAAAAGACAAACACATTTAGATGATCAGAATATCTGGAGAATAACCCAGGAAATGGACTGGCAGGGAAAAGTAGCAAGTGCTATTCAAGAAACAGTAAGGTACAGCAAGAAGAGATATATCAAGGTGAATTTATAAATTTCATCAAAAAAAAAAAACCCAAAAAATTAGTAGTGATGGGCAGACACCTTACTTTTCAATTGTCCTTTTTCAATCTTTATACTATCTGTTTGTTAGACCAATATTAGAGGATCTTTCTTATCCTTCCACCATTGTGTTTTTCTATAAAACTTGCGGAAAAAATGCAAAAATGTACATATGCAAAATATATCATTGTGAGAAAAATTTTAACTGTCATAATCATATTAAAGTGTTCTTGACCTTAAAAAAAGAGTGGAAACACTGATTGATTGTCTTAACATTTCTATAATAATGTTGCCTTTGTGAACACAGATCAGTTGAGGCCACAAAACAAAGTTCTTTGCAGAAACAGAATTTTTTTTCTTTCATCTTTGCATCTTCTGGAGTACTTTCTACCATGCTCTGTACATAGTAATGGAAGCCAAGTACTGCTGTCTGCATGAGTATAGAATGGATAGATCGATGTGTAGATGAAGGGATGGAGGGTGGATGGATAGCAGGGTGAATGAAGAGACTAGATGGATGAGCTGAGAATTAATTTTTGTAGTACTGGACGATTAAATATCACAAACATATTAACCTGAATGATCTTTGATTAAAACGCAGCTAAGAAATCAATTATTTTACATCAAACTCAGAATATGCAGTTTTAAATACTGTCAAGAAGAACTGAAACACAGAGGACAAAGTAGGGAATAGGAACAAAAGCTGACTCAAGAAGATTCTCATGAGTTTAGGAAAACAAAGGGGGTGACTTGTCCCCCAGAGTTTCACATCTCATATTTACTTACTAAATGCATTCCTTTGGTACCTACCAACTCTCAGATCTTGTATTAGGAGTGGAAGATAGAGAAATTCAAAGCTATTCTAACTACAGTCTAAGCTACATCACTGCCTAGTGAAAACATAGATATATTGAATAAAATATTATCAGTGGAGTTTTCAACAAAATGCAGTGTTAAGGAAGTAGCACCAACATGACCCAGCTGACTTATGACTATGAGAGCACTGCATTCAACCTGTGTACCTGATAGAAGTTGTGATTATTCTCATTGATTTATTTCCCAAGGTCTCACCCTCATGTCTTCCATCTCAGCATGAGGTTACTTCCAGCCTGGTTCCTCCCACATCACTCTATTGAATAATGATAAGTCTGCTTTACTTTTGACATTTGGGAGGAAAAAATTAGGGAATCAGTGATAAGCACAAACTTAAATACATCTCCCTTCATAGTCATTATATTTGGACATTTGATTTCTCACATACATTCTCAGTGATGCTTGTGTGGAGGACTTTCCTCAGCATTTTGGTTGAATGATTCAGCATGCCTGAATGACTTGATAATTGAGCATTGATATACAAATTGTAACCTTTCAGGATGAATTTCACTTATTTTCTCTCTCAGTGGAAAAATATGTTTTAAGGCAGGCCAGAAATCCATTCACTTTCTAGGATAGTAAAAGTTTTACATTTGAGCTGAATTGGACTCTTCTAAAGCAAATAGAAAGAAAATTTTAATTGGAGTGGGTGAGAAAATTGATGGAAAAATTTGTATTAGCATTCGGTCTTTCCTTTTTCAGCTAGGAATATTTTGTTAGGTGAACACTCTACCACTGAGCCACAACCCCAGCCCTCTGAAATATTTTGTTACAACTTCAAAAATGTATGAAATTCAGTAATTTGGCCCATTGAGTGCTAGCTTTGGTTTAGATATGAAGTGTTCCCCCAAAGCTTGGGAGACAATGCAAGAAGTTCAGAGGAGAGATTATGAGGTTATGAGAGTCTTAACCTAATCAGTACACAAATCCACTGATAGGGATTAACTGGGTGGTAACTGTAGGCAGGTAGTGTGTGGCTGGAGAAGGCAAGTCAATAAGAGTGTGCCTTAGATTTATATTTTGTCCTTGGTGAGGGGATCTCTCTTTCTCTTCCTCTTGGTGTCCATGTCCTGACCTGCTTTCCTCCAAAACACTCTCCTATCATGACATTCTGCCACATATTGAGCCTGGGCAATGAAGCTGGCAGTCTAAGGACCGAGAACTCTTAAACCCGGTACACCCAAATAAATTTTTCCTCCTCTAATTGTTCTTATCACATCTTTTGGTCACAGTTTCAAGAAAGCTGACTAAAATAGTGCTTAAGGAGAACTACTGAAATGTAAGGGTTGCAATTTTTGTTTGGACAAAAAAAATTATTGATTGCTTTTGGATTTTTTTCTTTATCTATTTAAGTTGCTAGACAAAATGTATTATATTTTTGCAAAGATGTTTTAAGTGCTGAATAGATATTTATGTTATTTTTACTAGATTAAAAAGAGGTCTGAGTTACATTTACTCAATGCCTGAATCCATTCGATTTTGTTGAAAAAGAGACTGTAGATAAACGGAAAGGATGATTGCTAACATGTAACTTTTTATAATGGGAATGCCAGTCAAACAAGGAAAATTGATTAATGCTTATATCAATTGTAAATTAATGTTCCCCAACATCTGTGACTTACTTTTCATATATAAACGCACAAACATTGATCAATGATTGTACACACATATTGTAAATGCAGCCCAAACACTGAGAGGAATCATATCTTAGGTTATTTAAAATTACATTTGAGATGTTTAAAAACTTTACATTTTATTAGGAGTCTAATGTTGAAGCCAGTCACCATAAATTAACCTGAATAATTCCCTATAGATACTAAGTAGTAAAAAGTAATTTCATTGCTCAATCCTACTCAGCAAATAGCCCAATTAACTGAACACAGAGTCACAACAGTTGCACCCTGACTTAGCAGATCAATTGTTTACTACAATTAATTAATGAAATATATCTAAATGAAAGACTTTAATAATTTAATATTACAATAATCTACAAGTATGTGCCTTCCCAGCATTTGTTAAAAAAATAAATTATTGACTCTGAAATGAGTTTTTATGTCTTCTAACAAGAGCTGCTGATGCTTAGAATGTACCATTCACTTATCAACTCAGGTACAATCAAACAAATATGTTATTCAATGAATGAATACATTTTATACTAAATAATTAAGTAAAGATAAATATGATTTACTAATTAATGATTAAAAATTGAATTAGCTATGTGTGTACACATTTCATTCATTGCAGTTATATTTGGGAAAAACATAAAAATCCTCTTTATAAAAATAATTTTATTCTCTAAGTATTTATTGAGTAACTACTTCAAACCCAGCACTGTCTTAGGTAATAGATAAGTAATGAAAAAAGTCAGAGATCCTTGTTCTCACTGAAGATAAAAAATTAAAAATAACCACAATAAGTTAATTCTATCCTATTTAAGGAGGTGGTAAGTTATCGCTGCCAGTTAAAATATAAAACTACCAAATTTATTTAAAAATTAAATTTCAGATAGGCAAATAGAATAATTTTTTACTATAAAGTTGTCCTAATATTGCATATATGTGTAAATTAATGTATGAAAATATATCAAATTTATAAGTATATGTATATAATATGTATTTTATCTATTATTTATCTGACACTCAAATTTAAGTGGATATACTCTACTTTTATTTGCTTAATCTAGCAACATCTTGACATATACTATAGAAAAACAGTTAAGTAAAAAATAAAACAGGATTCCAGAAATGGGGTGGGTTATGGTAGGTGGGCAGACAAAGTGAAAATTTATAAAGATTTGAAGAATAAGATTTTCTTAGCCAAAGGGTTATCTAAGAACAAAATTTTCTAGGCACAGGGAGAACTAATACACAGTATTGTGTCTGGTTTCATTGTGAATGTTTAATCTATGACTTCAAATGCAATGGCTGAGATTTAATATATACCCTGCAGCAGAGGTCAGGAAATTTCTTAGGAAGATTGCTTTATCTGGTCAGTGCTGCAATCACATATGTGTGTCCCTATAGAATCATATTTCCCAATGACAAGTACCTGTAATTCCTTATTTTTAAAGAAATACTGATCCCAATGCATCTGAAGGAGAATGTTGGTGAATTATTTTTTCTCTCTTCCAGAGATTAAACTGGATTCTAACCACAGGTAAAATATTTCTTCCACTTATGAGGTATATATATGGCTTAGCTTTAATGCTTCTCTGAACAAAGTAGCTTAGTTGTCTTACAGTAGTTTATCCAGGCTAATGTAGTTTTCTTTAAAATTAGTGGTTTTTTTTCTTCAAAGAAATTTTACAAATAGTTCTAGTTGGACTAAGGGTTTGTCATAATTGTGTAATTACATGCCTTAATCAAAATTGGAAAGGTTTAGTGAGTGATAACTCTTATGACCATATACAAATTTAACTAAATTTTAAAATAGGTAGAATTTTATTTAATCCTTGAATTTAGAAAAAAATGACTTTCTTATTTAATAAACGTAAATTTCTAAAAGACATGTAATTCAAGTTTCATCAGCTTCTCATTTGTTACATCATAGAAGTGCGTATCTATATTTGCACAATTGAGTATTAAATTTGAAAAAAATATACAAAATTATAGTTCCCCTTTTGAATGTGAGGATATTAGAATAACTAGTTGCCTAAATTTACTAGATAAACGGATCCCCATTCCCATCTTTTATTTCTGTGTGTAATCACTGTTTTCTGACTTTTTAGACAATACTTTTTAAGTTTTCTTTATTTTCCTTGAAAGAAGAATTAATGAACATTTTACATAGCACAGTGTACTGTAGCATTAAACAACAACCAAAACTTCATTCAGCCTTAAGTGGAATTCAATGAGTAATTACCAAACCAATTCAACTCATGGGTGATCTCTACAAGTAATGATGCTCTTGAAAAACAAGATAGATTGGTAACATATTCAATTTCCTCACATAGTTGTAGCAAGAGTTTTATCTGTTAAAAATATTATATAATATCATAACTAAAATATACTAAATTATGAAGCCACAGTGACAAATATATGAGTATGTGAAATAGCCAATCTCAAAGGATTAATAATTCAATTTTGAATATTAGTATATATTCATTTTTTACTGATCCAGCATCAAAGAGTAAGAAAAATCCTGGCAGAATATCTAAAACTAAGATATGTATCCCTGTAATAAGATATCTGTAAAATGATTTAGGTTTCCATTACTTTATTTTTAGTGTTTTAGGATTTGGTTGGTAATTGGATGACTGTCATTTTTGGCAGAGAGAATCTCTGTTGTATGAGATCGTATTCTCTGAAGGATACCCAGTTTCTTTTTTGCACCCTGCTATACTTCTAGAATTTAATTATAATAGATGTTATTATGGTGAATTCTAATCATCTACTTATGTGTTCATATTTACTACCAGATTAATTTAAAAGCTTATGTTATACTTCAGATTTAAAAAAATGGAGATTTGTTCATCTTAGAGAAACAAGAACTTAATGAATTAAGAGCATTCTTACTCAGAATTTTTCAATATATTAATTGTATAATTTTTCAACTAGTTGATCTGAATCTTACTCACTTTAATTAATATTGGTATGGAAAAGTTCTTTCATGTGTCTTTCCTTGAGTTTTCTCAGCACAAATGGGGTTAATTATGATACCCGTCTTATACAGTTTTTGTTAGTTTGTTTGTTTAGTACTAGGGATTGAAATCAGGAGTACTTAACCACTGAGCCACATCCCCAGTCCTTTTTTGTATTTTATTTAGAGGCAGGGCCTCACTGAGTTGCTCAGGTCCTCACTAAGTTTCCGAGGCTGGCTTTGAACTCATGATCCTCTTGCCTCAGCCTTCCAAGCTGCTGAGATTATAGGTATGCCCCACCATGCCCAGCCCTTTTACAGGTATTGATGGATCATATGTATTATTATACATAAAATAGTTAAAGAAGATCATGATACAAGATGTATATTATTAAGCATTAATGCTTATCATTACCTATTTTATTTATCCTCACAACTTATCACCCAATAAGCAGTTAATAAATATTTTGTCACACAGTAGTGGTTAATAAATACATGAGTAGATGCATAAATGGGTGGATAATGAAAAAAATCTGTCAGAGAAGCATGTGTTATTAAAGTTCAAATATTTTACAAATAAATTTTTTCTGTTTGTTATATGTATCTTAGTTTAAAAATCTACCTAACATACTTAGAATTGAAAGTCCTAGTAAACAATTAATTCTGATCAATGATATTGATCACATTTTGCTAAATGTTACAATATCTTAAATGCTTAAAGTAAATGCTTCAGTAGATATTTCAGGTAAAATCTCAGAAATATCAAATGCAAATTATTGAGCAAATAACATGACAGTTTAAGAGTAATAATTAAAATATGTATTCAGTTTTAAATTGAGAGGGATAATGACATCCATAGCTTCTTTAACGTTCTTGTACTATTTGAACTTGTAGATAGAAATATCATCACAGTGAATTCTACTGTCATTAGAACAACATTAGAACAACAACAACAAAATACTTAGCTCCTTAATAATTGTTTTCTTCTTCTGTTCAATGAATATTTTGCACATGATATTTTGGCTATATTTATTAATGTGCTTGAAATATCATTATTAATAACAGCTATGGTAAAGATAGTACAGTAACTTTTAGAAATCAATCCTCTGAAATGAAGCAAGCATTTAACACATTGATAAGCAAGGACTTGGATATATATAATCCATCAGTATTATAGAATGTTGCTGTCCTGCATTTCATTAATTTAAAGGGGTCACTCTCTTTTTCCAATGAAGCTTTTAGAAATAGTTTAACCAGATTGTACACAAGATAATGCCAAGGCTATTGTCTACATTTTATTTAAATGCATAATCACAAACTCAGTTGTACCCTGAGTAAGAATATAATACAACACGAGGGTACAGCTTATTTATGCTATACTTGATTGCAAAGTGTTTGCTTGAATGACTAAAAAAAACCTATGCCAATCATAATAATAAAACTTGCAAATATTTTATTCTCTATATTACTTTTGTTTTATAATTATTAAATTAATTTACCCTTCAGAAGTAATAGACTGGAGAAGGTATTATTTCTAAATATAAGGGTTTAACAAGAAGGCAAAGCATATTCCATGGTGCTGTAAATTATTGCAAGGGGCCTTCTCTTGCTTGGAAGCTGTAAATTTCCATATCCTTTTAATCATTGTCCTCTATGCTGAGACAGTCAGTCAGTATGAGTGGGAAGGCTACAGATTATGAATGTATGTTCTTAACCTCATTTACTCAGCAAATGCTTTACCCAGAAAACAGTAACATCTCCTGGCAGGATGATAATTGACATCCACCAATACAAAAGGGATCCTAGGGCTTTCATTCATTAATTCTTTGTAGACTACAATAAATGCCATTTGGTCACATCTTCCCATTTTACTTGGACTCATGATTGGCAAGGAAAACCTGGAGCCAGGAAGAAAAGCTAAGAGCCTCCCTTAGATCTGACTCTTACTGAGAATCAGTTAGGGGTGTAGTTAGGGGTATAGACAAGGAGAGTGGGAGAATTAAAAACTTCTTCTTCTGTTTGCTTTCCCCCTAACTCTGGCTACCCTCCCTCATCCTTCAGACCCAGGTTTAATGTGTACTTTTTTAAGAGGACGTCTCCTGCCTGAGTACAGCTAGTAAATTTCTCCCACTCTCCATTCATATGTTTTTATAGTGCTCTCTGCTTTATCATTTTTACTAGTATCAATATTCAAATTAAATAATTCAGGGTATAATTTTTGCGTGGCTATCTTCTTTACTAATACTCTGATGCTTATACTAGCCAGACATTTTCTGTTATTTCACTGAAAATAATTCAGCACTCAAAACATTATCTGGTATATGGCAGGGGTGGAATAAAAATTTTTCAGATAAATACATTTATGAGCAAACTTGTTTATTTCTAACCTTAAAATACTCCCAGTTTTCTAAACCAAGTTTCAGTGATTACAATAAAAAGAAAATTTATACTGAGAGTTCTTTGTTTTGGAACACTTTGTGGGAAAAATACTCATTGTATCAAACTGCTATAAAGTTATTTAATAAAGAAAGATCATCATCAATTGGAAATTCTATTATTTAATAAAGTGCTAAATGTTGATAGAAGTTAATGCTTTTCTTATTAGGAATCTTTAATCAAAGATTAATACCAAAGAGACAACATTCTAAAGCACCGAGATTCTATGTTGATATAGATATGGATTCTTATTCCAGTGTGGTTGGGATATCAAGAATTTCTTCATGTATGACTCACACCTATTGGGAACTTTGTCAACTTCTTGAATTGATTTTTTGTCAATTAAGTGCAACTTAATTCCTCTTACTCCATTTAAATATTGTCTTTCAATATCTTCAAAATTAGGTAAACTTTATTAATCTATGACAAAAAAAATGCCCTAGAAACAAGTCAGCATTGTTATAATCAACAATTCCAGGACAAGTGAAAAAATCACTAATGGGTATTTTAATAATCTTTTATCTTCATGGTTCTCTTTTAGATATAAAGAAGTATTGAAGTCATCAATATAATATCATAATCTCTTTTCCCTATAAGGAAAAGAATCTCTTTTCCTGTAGTAGTTTATAATAAGCCAAATGCATTATTTGAAAATAACACATATGAGATTAGGGTTAAATAAGAACACAAAACTCTAATAAGGAGGGAACATATAGAATAAAGAATATTTTTTTCTCACCACATGTTAATTATTTCTTTATTTTAATGGAATCTGGAACTGTGAATGGGTAAATTTTTTAAGAGAGATAAGTTAATTCAATTCATGATTCTTCAATAAATGTTTGAGGGTCATCTATATTTGGTAGGAATCAATAAGTTAGAGATTTTGCTCATCTTTATTAGTCTATTTCATAGGTAGGACACACAGGACTTTGAAATTGAAATGCAATGGCGATGCTTACCTAAGCCTAACAAAATGATATGAAAGTAATATTATTTTAAAAGTGGAAAGAAAATATTCAAAAAAAGAATATGTAATGTTCTTTGGACATATCAATGAAGCTTCTAGTTAATTTTGACAATTGTACTAAATTATTTATCTTCCTATGATAGTTATTTATCTTTCCAAGAAGGTTAATATTTATGAAAATATTAATGTATATTATAAAGTATATAAGGGAGCATGTGCAGAGAGTGGTTGAGGCAGGTTTTCAGTCCTTGTGGCTTTCCTTCCATAGGATACCCACTCCATTTGAAGTTCTGAGTAAGAAATAAAATTAGCCCCAGGATTCTGGACCTCCAGAAAGCAGGCATTTCTAGTCAAGGGTGAATCTTCATGAACAAAATGTAGGAAGAAAGGCAAACATTTAAAAAATGAAAGGCAATGAATATAAAATCATATGACAGAAGAAGCAACATTAATGCAGTAAAAGGAAAATGAATTTAAAGCAAATATTATAAATATACTAAAAAGGATAGAGGTGGAAAATATTGCAAAAGCAAACAGGTTTTTTTAAAGCAAGAATGAGGTGGACATGAAGTTAATAAACAGAAAAAAAATTAATAACAAACCCATAAGCTTTGAGAAGTCACATTCCTGTCATAAATTTGAAGACAAAGAGATGAGGAGATGAAAAAATATAGAAAGGAAAACAAAAAATATCTGTAGATGTTGCAAAAAGTATATTTTGTTAAAGAATAAAACTAGCAACAATGCATTATTATGTTTAAAATTCTAGCTAAAACTTTAAAAAATAATATATAAGTAGATTACAAGAAATAGAGTATGAAAATAAAATTTTAATCATTTAAGAATTTGAAATGGTAATCAGAACTCCACCCACCCCAAATTTTAAAAAAAATTCTCAAAAACTTTTAGATGTGTTTTACTAACATTTTTGGAATAGGTTATGCCTACATTTAAGTAAACTGTGTATTAGAAGTTTTTTTCTTTTTTAAAAGATGGGGGATTTTCTACATTTTAATCTACACCATGTACAGAACTAAACCATTGTAGGCAATAGCAGAAAAAAAAATTATATTTCTATTTGGTTTATGAATATAATTATAAAAATCCTAAATTTTTATTAACTAAACTAAACCAACAGTGTATTAAAATATGATATATTTAAGTAGAATTTACTTCACAATCATTTAATGTCAGAAAAATCCACCAATGCAGTTATTTATACAAATGATTTACAATAATAAAATCATATTATTACTTGGAATAATCTAAAATATTTCATAATATGCAATATATTTTAATAATAAAACAGTTTATAGATATGTGGTCCTGGGTTCAAGCTCTAGCCCAACATGATTTGGAAGTTTTAGTATACTGATCTGGCCATTTTTTTGTATGAAAACTGCTGTTTTAATTGTTCCATCTTACAATATTTTGTATATACCTCCCAACTAAATTTTCTCATTAATTTTAAATTTTTTTCAGCTGATCATTTCAAGTTTTATTTAGTGTAAAACTTAAATGTCCATGAATATGAAGATGCCCCTTCTTAATCATGTCATGTCTATTTACTCTGTCAGAATGTTAAATGTGGAAGTAAAGTTTTGGATTTTTTTTTACTACAATGCCTTTGACTTTTCATAACCAAGTTATAATTCATTTTCTAAAATATTAATTATGGTGTTGACTTTGGCTTAGGACAGTTGTTAAATTCATCAAAGAAGCAGACTATTCCCAGATATCTGAAATAACTACTTTAAAATTTTATCTTTTTTTTTTCAACTTTATCTTCATGGCCTGTAATCCCTTTCTAAGGAAATAGATAATTTGTTTCAAAAGAATCAATATAGAACATGCTATCCTATGATGTAAAGTATCAAGAATTTTTACATAGAAAAATAGAAAAATAAAGTTGCTATGCCAAACATTTATCTTATAATGAATAAAGCCTTTATCATGCAAGAAATAAAAGATCCTCTGTATAAATAGAGATAATGGCTACTGCAAAGTTCCTACATTAGAAAGTCAAATTTAATAACCCCCCTGACCATATCTCAACTTCATAGTGAGATCTTAAATTTTCAATATTCTATCTGGGAAACAAATACCAATTACAGAACTTCTCTTTAAACCCGATTCTAATAAAACATAGACAAGTGATTGACACAAAAACACCTGATGATGGAGGAAGTTTCGGATAAGTGAAGAGTTCATATGCTTTTTAGAAGAAAACATTTGTTAAGATCTTCAAAGCTGAATAGGGTCCAGCATACATTTCTCATAGCAAAATCAACAATAGATCAAACATTTGCTATATGCTTAGTGCTTGAGTTTGTTTGAAGCCCAAACTGGATGATTCATTCAATTTTGCTAAAAGGTCAGTCATATTAGTTAACTGAATAATTTTTCACTATTAAATCAGTTGCTTGTCATTTGTAAAGATTAATTATCAACCCAAATACCCCTTTGCCTTTACAGGTCATTTTCATGCTTCTTTTCACAGTTCTCAGCAACAAGAATAAAAAAGAAGTGGTACTTAGCAAAACAAACTGATGAGATTCCAGTTGATGTAAAGCCTGTAACAAAGAACATATTCCAAGACTCTTTTGTGGTCTTGTATTTTGAGACATGCATAGTATTTTGCAGAGATATTATAATTAGTGGGATAATTTTCTGAACACCATTATCCACAATAATTGTGCATGTGTGCGTGTGTCATTCTGCCTTAGTTTAAATTACTTGTGTTTATGTGCAAAGCTATCACATAAAATTCTCTTTCCTGGCACAGTTCAACAGGCAAAGAAAAAAACAGGTTAACCTGTAAACCACTGAGAGGCATCCATTGCATATCTGTCCCTCTGGTCCCCAAGCATTCACCCAGAGAAATAGGAATTTCCTGAAGCATTCACAGTTATTCTTATTTGATGAGTCTGGAATTCTTTATGTTTTTTCTCCTTAAAAATCAAAGGAATCCTACAGGTGCTGACATTAAACATACTGATGGGAATTATGATTATTTCAGAAAAAATATATAACTCCTTTGGGCTCTGTAAGAAGCTGACAGCATTCCCATAAAATATTAACTACTGACAATAAAATCCCTTCACAAGGAGTGAGAGGTTAGTAGAAAGAATCTGGAAGCCCTCAACAATCAATCTTGATTAACTGGGTGAGTTCAATTCCCTTGTTCTAGATGTTTTCAGCCTTCACAAGATGAATTAAAATGCATAGAAATCACTAGAATATTCTCATTTGGCAAATGTTTGGAAGGTATAAAAGATGTGAACGGTCTCTTCCCAAAAGAAAATATGAATAATAAATTGGCAATATTATATTTGACATAAATAAAGAAGGTGAAGCAGTATCTGTTTCACTAACTTTCAGCAAAGCCAAGAGGTTTTTTACCGGCTGACCTGCCCCAAGGTGTGCACAGCACAATCTTTCCTTTCCTACAACACAAGAGTTAAATCTTTCAGGAATACTGCTTCCTATTTTGATGCATTCTAAAATAAGATTTGCTCAGGAATATTCGAATTAGGATTTATTTTATAGTTATTCATCTAAATGAGAAATTCAGATAGCTATGTGAAAGTTTGCTCATTTGAAAAATCAAAACACAGCTTGAAATGAAATGGATTAGCAATGCAAAAATAAAATTTGATTTCCCAGGAAATATGCATACCAAATAAAGCAGTCAAAACATCAGATGAGGATTAGAGTCCCTTACTTTGATATTTTGAAAGGCATTAAATTAATTTCAATTGGACAGTAGTTTATTATTGCTTTAGTTTTACAATTGAATTCCAAGACGTAACAGTAATAAATTTGTATTAATATGGTACTATTTGCTAAATGGTCAGGGTTAGTCCTGATATGCCCAGGCAGACCTGCCTGTCAGGAAAGACACTTATTTCTGGAATAGAACTCAAAAATATGCTAGGTTTTAATAACTATTTCCCCCCTAACAGAGTGGGAATGGACATCTTGGATAAATGTTTCTGAATTTGATGTAAAGTTTACCATTAAACCTAGTCCTAAAACTCATGGTCTCCAATCCCACCGTCTTTGAGGAATTAACTATAGCCCTATTAAATGAACTTAAGATGCCCTGAAAATTCTGATTTTCACATCCTACCATAAAACTAAATAAATTTAATCTTTTAATTTTTAATATATAGATTATTATATTACCATAGTTAAGCATTTTGTTAACTATAAAATGTTTGTCTTTATATACTGAGGCCTAGGAAATTATTTTCTTGACATTTCTTCAAAATAATTATTTGTCATATATATATTCAATATTTATTAATTTAATGGTTAGTGTGATAAATTTATTTTTCTAATATATATATATATATATATATATATATATATATATATACATAAATACATGTACATATGTATGTATAGTGACTTTTTAAAAATTTGTGTTCATATAAGGTAGGTAAAGAGGTCAGTATATTATGATAATTGTGCAATAAAAACTGTTATTTGGTGGGTGAGTTCATGTAAGAGTTATTAGAATATAATATAAAACAAAATTGTCTTAAAATACTTCCCATGAAAGAAAATCATTATAGTAATGAAGAAAGAGACAATTAGGTCATGGAGCAGAGTAGAATAGTATAGAGGCTCAAATATTTAGATTATATAAAAGGGTATCTCTAATCATTTGGAAAAACACCAGTATTATTTTATGTTGCAGCCTCAGTTAGCTAGTTAATCATTAAGTAAAAACAAAAAGGACCATGCTTTACTTCAAAAAAAAAAAGAAAAGAAAAACAACAAATGATTCAAAAAATTCATAACAATATGAAAAACTTGAAGTTTTAGGAAAAAATCAGCATGCTATGGTTTCAAAATTTATCAGAAATAAGGGGACATTCTAAGTCTAATTTTAAAAATGGAAAAAGTAAATTAAAGGACAGACTAAATTGCCTACAGTGAACCTCAATATATATTTACTTAATATATAAGGAATGGATTTATTATTTTAATTTCAATTTTATTACTATAGAGATATTTTATTATTACATGTATAAATAAAATAATTGAAATTTAAAAACTAAAACAGTAATCATAGGGTGTTTCCCATGGCAACAACAAGTAGCAAGAATATATGCTTCTATTTATTATATCAATACTAACATCCTTGGTGATTACTAGTTACCCATCCAAATAATGTATGACATAAAAAGAAAAATCTCCTTGACTTAAAATCTGTCAGTTTTACCAAGTGGTTTCATTTCTTTGGACTGATAGGAACATTATATTCTGGAAAGACTGAGCTCCGGTTACCACATAACAAGTTAAATGATTATGAAGGGTCATAAGGTCATGATGTAATATAAAAAAATGTATGTACTTTAATTGCCAAATACTCATTTTCAATTGTGCCTGCTTGATTTAGGTTAATGTTTTGTCAAGTTTTGCAGGTGAGTGTTTTGTATATTCTCAGGTAATCTTCAAAAAAAAATTTTAAGTGTGTGTGCATGTTTCAAAGTTTCAGTATATTTACCAAGGCCAATAAAGAAAATAAAAACCAAAAAAACTTCTCAAACATAACTATCAGTGAAAACTGTATACATCTCTAGAGCAACTGTCAATGAATGTCATATATAAGCTCAAGTTTTTGCTTTATTTAAAAAATCATTGTTAAGTATAACCATTTAAATGAATTGATAAAAATTCATGGAGCTATAAAAAGGCATCTCTAGCAATATGGAGACAAAAGGTTAATAGTGAACACAAGTAGAAGAAACCATTATCTAAGAGGTATGAAGTATGTCTTTCTGAGTAAACAGTTTGAATGCATACATATGGATATGTCATATTTGATGTAGTTCGAGTTAGATATATATTCCAATTCTTAAATTCATGGAGCAGTACATGTTTGCAAGGTTAAGAAAGCAACTATGATTATCCTAATTTAAAAGTTTAAGGTTATTTATAGGATAATGCAAGGAAATGAAATTCATTATCCTGCAAAGTATGCAACAAACCATTAAATATAGTGATAAAATCAATTGACACAAAGAAATGCAATTATGTTACATTCATGTAAAGCCTTCCTTGAACTAATTTCCAAATATCAATCATGAGCGATATTCATAATATAAACATCAAAGAAGCACTTATGCTTTTAAAAAGCATCAACAAGTTCATACTATCTCACAAAGAGGGCAATGTTAAAACAGAACATCATAATTGTGGCTGGTAATCTCTAATCATCCAAATCTCAGAGCTCAATTTTGTACAACAAAAGCAAAGAAAAAGAGCAATTGCCATTTCATCAGAAAAGGGTATTTTACCATCTCTCTAAAATGTGATGATTTATTCTTAATTAACAAATGATTAAGCAGTATTTCAAAAATTTCTAACACCACACATGACTAACTCGTAAGCAATCAGGCATTAGAAGAAAATTAAAAGCAGGCATATCATAAAGTGTTGATGATCTACACCTGCATCACACATCTGTTCAAGTTTAATTTGTAGGAAAAATAAACTAATAATTCGTCCATCATTTTGTAATGTTACCTAAAATATTTCTTAATCCTTGTTTTCTTTTTTAAAAGCCAGTTCATAAGTAGAAAAATTTAAAAAGAAAAATCTAAAATTGGAAAAATATTGAAAAATTCCTTTGAAATAGATTGCATATAAATAAATAGATTGCATATAATAAGCAATGTTAATAATGTGGTCCTATTTTTCACTACATAACATTTTTAGGAGTTAATATTTAAAATGTATTATCTATAACAGATTTCTTATTTTAATAAGTCTCAGATAAATTTAATTGACAGAGATAATAAGAGCTCAAAACATCATTTGTAATTCTCAGGGAAGATATGCCTTCTTAAGAGAGACATTCATACATTTATATAAACATAAAATAATTTAGAAAGTAACATATAGCTTCCAATTCTATAGAGGAAGAAACAAAACAACAACAACAACAACAACAACACAAGTGTTTTGTTTGTTTGTTTGTTTTCCTTCTTGCAAAGACATGAGTGGGAAAGGTGCCAGTTAGAAAGTGGGGGTTGAACAAATCTCTCCCACCAACAAGTTTGTGTGAATGAACATAGAAATGGCTCCTTAAAATAAAACAACCACATAAAGCTTCCAAAGATGTCTCCTTAAGTATTTGAATTTTGGTAGGAACAAATATAACAGGTTTTCTTTCATTTCTGTTATTTATAATCAAAACTGCTTTCAAAGAAGGGTGAATCTCCCATCAATCATATTAATAAGATATGATGTTCAGATTTGGAAAATCGAGTTGAGAAGTGGTAATCTGCTTGGCATGCCAGAAGGGAGAAATTTGGACTGAATACAATCTTGGATTGAGATTCTAGCAGAGGCTATTTGTAAAGAAAAGCAAAGGTCAATGACACTGTGATCTCAAAAGTTCCAAAAGACATTTACTATTTACCAAGCTCATGAACATTTGTGTGAATTTTAGTATTTAATATTTTAAAAGGAGACTTCCTTCATACCAGACATTTTGTGATGTGAATGAAGCACTATTCCAAGAATAAACCTATGCCACTTCTATCCTTCACCTGGGACTGGTGAAATTGGTAAGAGTTGGTGGTCTATCTAGCCATATCTTGAAAGGTTCAAAGTAAAATTATATAGATAACAACAAGAAAACAACTTCCCTCCTACTCCCATAACCCCAACAAATTTGCCGCAGTCCGGCTGCAGCAAAATAACTGAGGTGTGACGAACAGGGACGAGCAGATTTGCTCCCATCCTATAACGAAAAGTATTCAGTAATAGCCTTTTGCTGCAACTTTTTTCCTGATAATCCTTCTTCTTCTGAACTTTCTTTTTCCTGACTAGAGTTTCTGGGCTTTTATCAACACATGCCCTAACTATTCTTGGTTCCATTGGGGTGCCTCCTTTTTTCAACAATTTACTTAACACCTCTTCCATATTTTTGTCACAAAGACAATACAACATTTCAAGACAAAACAACACACAAACATACTGTATCAGGAGTGGGAGCCTTTTCCAGCTGGATATTTCCTATTTCTTCTTTTAGAGTCTCTATTTTCTGTTTCAAATCCTGAACAGTTTTCTCCTTATTAGCAACTTTGAGAACTTCAGCTTCCAGAAGCTCTTCCACAGACTTGATCTTTCCATCGATTATTTTACAGAATATTTCAATATTCCTTATGATTGGGAAAGAATGCCAAGATGGTTTATGCTTTTGGCAAGATGCTTTGGCTGTGCAGTCATTGAGGATACCTGGCACCAAGGATTTGGGGGCCAACAGAGGTGAGGCAAAGAATCTCACCCCCCACACACTGGTGCATAGGCCTATCCACAAGTATGGCTATAAGCTGGACCGGTAGTCAGTGATAGGTATGATCCAATTGCAGTGGTACCAACCTAAGACAGGAGGCTGACGCCTAGAGGTCAGCTCATCCGATGACGGGTAAGTACCATATGTTGAATTGGACAACCTAACAGACACAGACACGGTCCCTAAGCCACATTGCTTGTTGCTTAATTAAACAGAAGGGGGGAGATGCTAAGAGCCATAGCCAAGTAGTAATGATGCATGGCATTTTTGGTTGAAAGGTGATGCCAGGAAGCCATTGAGATGATATGATTATGTTAAGATGTGCATTCAAATGGATATTAGACCCCTGCTGTCCACCTTAGCCTGCTTTGGGACTCCTGGAGAGTTCCCATTGGTTGGGGAAGTGCGGTAGGAGGAAATTCCAGAGAAGGGATTTGCTGTTGGTGTGGGCCCAGGAGAACGCTGCGTGTGGGGGTCGGCATATTTCCAGGGGAGCATACAGGGCATTGGCAGGAGTTTCAAAATAAAGTTTGTTCCTGTTTGAGTGGCTCGTGATTTTGTGCCCAGCCAGACTGCAGCACAAATTAAGCCTGGATTTAAAACACACATTAATTTGAAAAAATAAGACATGCTTTTTGAATTAATAATTGAATAAAATATGAAGAAAAATTGCCTTAACAGAAATTGGCAAAATTAAAGATCATCCTGTATTAATCAATCCTGAAATTCAAAGCTACTAATGATAACCATGGATTATAATATACACTAAGATCAGATAAAGTAAAACAAGACATTGATATCACTAGTAGGACACACCCAGGTGTCTTAAGTGAAGGTGCTATGTAAATGCAAAGACAATTACCTAAAGTGCTTTATTTTTTCATCCACAAGAGAATATGTTTAAACCATGTAGAAACAGATACCGCATATGAAGAATGTCTTCTAGTGATAAATGGTTTTCATTTTATGCAAACTTCTTGAATTACATTTGGTGTGTTTACAAATATATAGCAAGCTTCTTAGATACTGGCAAAAGAAAAGTACAGCCTATTCAAAATTTTTCCATTTATATAAAATGTACAAATGACTGCTCAGAAATGCAATAACTTTATTTTAGTAATTCCATAGTCTCCAAGTTTCAAAGTACAGCTAGAAGGGATCTCAAAGGAATAATTTGATCCAGTATTAAAGAAAAAAAATTGTTTAAACTATTCCAACAGTAGGATGCCTATTTCTTCTAGGGTATTTGTGCTTATTCAGAACTACAGATCCACCACTAACCATATTTCACCTGCTAACCATCAAAGTGTTTGTATGTAATACATGGATTATTCCCAGATGCTATTTCTCAAAGTTAAATATATATCCTTTGGCTCTTTTTTCATAGAATCAAGTTATGGAGACCTGGATTAGTTTTGCTACTTTTTTTTTTGCTTCTTTCTTCCTTATTGTTCTGTTCTCCTGAATGTCAGAGAGGTGTTTGCCTTAGGGCACTCCTTTGGGACTCCTCAAGAAAACAGTTTCAAATGGAAATGAAGAGGCCTAATCTGTGCCTTTGAAGTAAAGTGCTTTGTAAAAGCTGTGTCTGAATCAGACTCTTGGCCCTGTGTGTGGCTGTGAATTACATTCTCAGCACCCCAGGAAACTCAAGAAAAATCCCATGTGTCCATACCAATCTAAAAGAATGAAAAAGAAGTGTACTACTGCATGAAGTCTCTTGCCTTCCTCTGGTCAGGCTCCTGACCCCTATGAAGTCAGAACAGGGATCCTCTGGGTCAAATGAGTTGTTGCAAGCCCTCCAGTAACTAGCACACAGGTGCTTGGGTTTTTTCATGAGTCCAGTACACATAAAGAATCTACCCCTGGCAGGCAGGAGGCCTCTAATTTGACAAGCAGAGCAGTATGAACTACAGGCCCATTTTATCTATCCTGTTTCTCAGGAAGGGTGTCCAGGCCACCAGGACATTTGGCATATGATGGACATGAGAGCTTTCTTTGCACACCATCTAAGACTGCTCACCCTATAGAAACCCCCAGCCAGAATGTTATGATGAATGTCTGTATGGAAGAAGATGAGGGCCATGTGGGAGTGTTTTTGTTAGAATAGTGGTCTTTTGTGTGGTGGTTGGAAAAGATGACTGGGTCCACCTCAGCTTGAACTCTGGTGTGATGCCATTAGAGACTGAGTACTGGAACTGATCTCAGAGAACTATTGCCATGAATTGTGTTGGGGTTTTAGAAGGCCAGGCATTAGAGGAGCATTTGGAAACTGAGATCTAGGCCGAGGGTGGCTTTCTCCACAGCACTGGGAATCTCAGCCAGGATTTCACATGATTTTGCTGTGAAAGCCTTCTCAGCTACAGTTGAGAGCCAAAACTCACAGGAACCTCATATTTTAGACCCCAATGGGCCTGGATTCCTGTGACCTTTTGTCACTCCTTGGGAACCTTGCCTGCATGCGATCTCCAGAGCTTTTACTGAAAGGAGATTCCTCAACACTCAATGGCTCCTGAATGAAGTAAAATCCACAGTGTCAACTTCTTCATTCTTGAAATATTGCTAGGCCAATACCATGAAGTTTTTGAAAATCCCAAGACCAGAAATTCCTGGAGAACTTTTAGATCTCCTGTTGCTCATCATGACTGAACCAGCGAGTGCCATTTTTGACTCAGTGGAATTCATGACCGTGGTGAAGAAGAGAGAGGCCAGTGAGTAGGAGCCAGCAGGGAACTGGACCTGGAGCAATGGAGTGCAGGTGTGTTGTCCAAAATCTGTGGTGGACCTCTGGGCTTCTGTCATTGGCTTCCAAATGACATGTGATTGACAAAGTGTAGCCAGGAGACCCGAAAATATAAAGGCATGTTGTTGTGGGGAGAGGATTTGGTGCGATGCTCAGAAACAAGTTGCTATGCTCAAGTGGGAAAGATATATGGGGTAGCAGCCCAGTTTGTGTTTTTACCTTCAGACCCTGACTCACACCATGTGGCAGATCTCCCTCCAGCACTGTGTCCTGGTTGACCTTTTTGTATTTCAAAAACAAACATCAATTTTCCAGGGAAGCTGTAAGATATGCCATTAAAACTGGGCAGTGAGCCAACGGCTTCCCAATGCACCCAGGGAGACATTCATACCACAATGGCCACAGTAACCTGCATAGAGAGGATTCAGCTCTGCTGCCTCCTGTTCCTATTGGAAAATATGAACCCATCTCCTCCTCTTCAAATCGATTCAGACCAAGCTTTCATAATCTCACTGCAAAGGAATCTAAAATACAAAGCTATATTTCTAGTGGACGAATGTCAGAGGCAGATAGTCAAGAAGTCATTAGGCCAGCAGGGTTCCATGTTTGTGGAATGTTTACCCTGTCCTCAACTTTTGAGATCTCTTCTGCCACACCCAGGTTTGTGAGCTCCTCAGAATTTCCAATTCCAGATATGTATTCACAGTTTTTTTTCCTCTTCTCTTCTCATTGTGTCTTCTTTAGGATGATAGTAATGTCCAGGCATTGTGGTGGATGACAGAGGAAGATTTTTATGTGCCATGTGTTCCCATATGTATTAGACTCATTTTCCATTTTGCCATTTGAAATATTGAATCTCTGACACTAACCCATCACTTTCTAGGCTCTGATTACTTACCCTAACATCAATTAAAATAATCCTAAATGAATAGAAGTAGAGGCATTTGATAGGAGGCATGATGTATACTTGGCCTTGCCTTTTGCTTCATCAGAGATACATATTATAAAACCTGTGACACATTTTTCTCATTTTACTTCTCCAAGAATTTTCAAAATCAACAAATATGTAACTTCCTGACTTCCTGTCTCTGTCGCCTGGGTCACAATGTATATTTTTATATGCCTATATAGAATCCTACTGCCATCACAGTTATATTTTTGAGAGTTCTCTCACTTTGGTAAATACGAATTTCATGAAGAGATCACTGCCCCCCAATACACTGAGGTAACTGAAATTTCAAGCTGTGGTGAGCTTTATACTTCAACAAGTTAGGCATGAAACAATGTAGAGAAAAGTGAATATTTTGGGTACATATGTGAAGGATATGTATCCCCTTATGAATTTTGATTGGCATACATACTATTACATTTTAATGTATTATATATATATATATATATATATATATATATATATATATATATATATATATATATTTAGTATGAATTTGCAAACATGAACTATGTGTGTCATATACTTATACTACCTTGATTCTTTCATGTCCATCTGTGTGGATTTATAATCAACTTTTCAGGAGATTTTTTCAGAATTATTCATTTTTTGACATACATATTCATTTCGGAATACTCAAAATGAACTTCAGTGAATATTGAGTAACTACCCTAATATTTCTACAGTAAGAGACCCAGTTTAACATCAATGAAAGTATATTCATATGGGATATGATGTGTATTTTTAATTAAATTTTTATTCAAAATTGTTATATTCCTATTTCTTCATTATATATCCATCATAGGATGTATCATTTCATCCACAATTCACAAATTGATATGCATATGATTCACTTTCATTCACTCCCTGAATCAGATCCCATGCATTTCTCCATGTTGCTTTACTTGTTTTTTCATGAGATTTCTTTTATATCACATAACTTTTGAATTCCATCATCATTTTCAAAGCAAAACTCAAACACAGTTTGTTATAACTAGTAACCATAATATTACCACTACATGTATAACTACTTGATTGAATGTTTGTATGTGAATACCAGATTTCATGTATTTTTTAAAATATCAATTAAATCCATTATTTAAATAGTAACCTGTTATATGTTTTCATTCACCATATGGTCTATTCATGCATCATCTCTATATACATAAACCCAGGGAACACCTATTTTTATCCCCAAACTCTAAATGATAGGATTTCAAAACATGCTCCCAGAAATGGTGGAAGAAATACGCATGTCACCTGCTCCATGTATTCCTTTCATCACATCATGTTCTGGACACAAAATGCAAAACTCACACTTATCTTATTCTTCTCCCATAGCCTCATTATAAAAAGAGCATGGATTACTAAAATCACCTAAGTCTGCATTGCTTATTGTTGTCAAATTTCAATCTTATTGTGAGTATACACTTGATTCTTTCAAAAATAGTGTGTTCAACTACCCCCCTGTTGAAATTATCCCTGATCTTATCCTCATTTTGTACTTTGCCTGATCTCCTAACATCCTTATTGATATCTATTTCCCCAAGTGACTTGTTATGACTGACTCTTCATGTGTGCTGACATTCCGATTTACACTTTAATAGAAATTCATTGGATTGCAAAAAGGGCCTTTGGTCCAAATCCTAAACTCATTATTCTTCCTTCCCCTACCCTGGAATTCTGCCTACTCTCTCTATTTCACTTCAAGTTCTCTTTTACATTCAGTAATCCCAGGTACAAGATCTTAGGCCATTGTCTATGGGTTTAGAGGATTCATGTCTGCAGAACATAATTCAAAACTATGTATCCAAATCAAGGGCCCAACAAACTTGTGTGCTTCAGATCTTACCTAGTTTTCTATTTTCATACTTACATTTCACCTTACATTTTTATAAATCTCCCAGTTGCCCAAAACCCGTAACATCCAGCAGAATGACTTTTAACCTGAATAGAACATGATATGACCCTTAACCATACTCTGTTCCCTCAATCTATTTTCACATAACAGCAGATCCTGAGTTAATCTTGCCATCCAGGTATGTAGGGAATCCTACAGCTGCTGAGAATCTCAAAGGTAGATGCAGAAATGATCCCTGGAGCAAATGTAGGCAGCTAGGTAGGACCTGTGAGGTCTAAAGTCATCTTCCATGGCCAACAACCCAGTCAGGATGAAGGGATGAGGCTGAGTCAGCCTCTCTCTTCTCAATGCATGGAAGATGGACACAATTAGGCCTGTGTGGATTACTGCTCCCAGGCTCCTAGGTATATAGACCTTTATGTCTTGTGAAAATGTCACATAAAGGTGGGGCAGCCTCCATCTCATGGGACCCTTGGAAACAACTGTTAGGACAAAGTGATTGCCAAGGCAGTGACCTCATTCACTTCCCTGAAGGAAGTGACCTCACCTCACTTCCTTGGTGATGGAACTCTCTGAACTTGGGATCCAGGAGGTAAGGCATCCAGAGGCAGTTCCACTCCCAGTGGGCTCACTTGATTGTCTGTACCAAAGCCAGAGTCATTCTTTGTTGGTACCTAGTGATGTGTGGATAGCCAAATGCCTTGAATGGTCTCAACAGGGGCCTTTCTTGAGAAAGAAGTGTTGGCTCATTGCTGGCTTCTGACAACTACACAGAGATGGCCAAGGAGACCAGAGCTGAGACAGGACAGGCCACTGCTGAGCAATGTATTTTCACCCACCAGGCAGAGGACAAAGTGGTTAGATGCAGACCAAATACAGAGGTGGTTTGTGTACCTCAGTGGGTGTGTGTTTCAATTTGTCGTTTTGTCTTGTGTTCTGAGAACATGAAGGAAAAAGGTGTTTTTTGTTGTTGTTGTTGGTTTGAAATGTACTGTGAACTAGTGAGCCTTTTTATGTCAGTGGATCCCACTGGGTTTGTGGTTAAAGAGATAAACAGAAGAATGCAGCCGTGAATATGTCCTGTCTAGTGGAAATCTTTGTAGGACTCCTCATGGCCAATTTATGAATGGACTGCTGTTTGCCTTGCAGATGGGCAACACCTACCAAGATCCTAAGTTCCTGTATTCTTCCTGAATTTTGGCCACTCTCTGAAGGGGTTCATGGTTTTGTGTCCAAGATGTGTACCACATTCAAGCTCTGTGACATGGCCATGGACTGGATTGCTGAAGGGCATGCCCAGCTTCTGAGAAAACTCAAAAATTAGCATGACTGGTAAGGATCTCTCTGGAGAATCACTGCTTGGTTAAATAGTAACCCAAGTGCATGATTAGGAGCTGTCAGCTCCACAGTGTTCAATTAAAGAAAAGTTTTTCTCCAGGCTTCTTTCTTCCCTATTGTTCTGTTCCCCTGAATGTCAGGGAGGTGTTTGCCTTAGGGCACTCCTTTGGGACTCCTCAAGAAAACAGTTTCAAATGGAAATGAAGAGGCTTAATCTGTGCCTTTGAAGTAAAGTGCTTTGTAAAAGCTGTGTCTGAATCAGACTCTTGGCCCTGTGTGTGGCTGTGAATTACATTCTCAGCACCCCAGGAAACTCAAGAAAAATCCCATGTGTCCATCCCAATCTAAAAGGATGAAAAAGAAGTGTACTATTGGATGAAGTCTCTTGCCTTCCTCTGGTCAGGCTCCTGACCCCTATGAAGTCAGAACAGGGATCCTCTGGGTCAAATGAGTTGTTGCAAGCCCTCCAGTAACTAGCACACAGTGTTTGGGTTTTTTCATGAGTCCAGTACACATAAAGAATCTACCCCTGGCAGGCAGGAGGCCTCTAATTTGACAAGCAGAGCAGTATGAACTACAGGCCCATTTTATCTATCCTGTTTCTCAGGAAGGGTGTTCAGGCCACCATGACATTTGGCATATGATGGGCATGAGAGCTTTCTTTGCACACCATCTAAGACTGCTCACCTTATAGAAACCCCCAGCCAGAATGTTATAATGAGTGTCTGTATGGAAGAAGATGAGGGCCATGTGGGAGTGTTTTTGTTAGAATAGTGGTCTTTTGTGTGGTGGTTGGAAAAGATGACTGGGTCCACCTCAGATTGAATTCTGGTGTGATGCCATTAGAGCCTGAGTTCTGGAACTGATCTCAGAGAACTATTGCCATGAATTGTGTTGGGATTTTAGAAAGCCAGGCACTAGAGGAGCTTTTGGAAACTGAGATCTAGGCCGAGGGTGGCATTCATTTTAAAGAGAGCATGGATTACTAAAATCATCTACATCTGCATTGCCTATTGTTTTCAAATTTCAATCCTATGCTTGATTCTTTCAATGATAGTGTGTTCAACTATCCCCCTGTTGAAATTATCCCTGATCTTATCACTCATTTTGTACTTTGCCTGATCTCCTAACATCCTTATTGATATCTATTTCCCCAAGTGCCTTGTTGTGACTGACTGTTTATGTGTGCCGACATTCCCATTTACACTTCTTCTCTGCATGGTCATAAAGATTTGCAGGGAATTGTTGGGCTGTATGCTAGTTAGGACTTTTGGGTGCAGGTGGACGTGGGGCAGCTGTTTTCCTGTGGACAGTGGCTGCTTCATCCACAAAAGAAGCCTGTTGTCCCCCACCAGAGCTGTACAGAGTGATGACCTTTTAGTTTTATTATCAGGACCATGAGGCTTCTAGCAGGGATCACACCTCCCTAAGAGGTTGTAAGGAAACTCTGTGAATAGAAATCCACATAGTGGTGGAAAGATCTCAGCCCAGCCATCCCTTGGGAGGTGGAAGTTAAAGGTTAATTTCACTCATTTGGCAAAAAAGTTTGAGGGAAAAGATCATTTTCATAACGTTTCTTTTGGCTGGATATAGGATAAATGGGGCAAAGATGAATGTGCTTTTATACATTGCGCTAATTGGGTTAGATTGATGAATGTGGTTACATATCCAGGGCACAATATGAGGTACTTTTGTATGTACAGATTCTTTTACTTCCCACTATAATCTCAGAGGGTAGACATCATCACTCCCCAGATCTTACAGATGGGGAACTGAGATGTGGATAGATTGAGGAGCCGCCCAGATCACCCAGATGGTAAATGGCAGAGCTAACATTTGAACTGCAGTCTTGTGACACAGTCTCTGATTGTGGCCAGTATACTGCATTACCTGGACATGCATGGAGGGTCAAGATAGTATGGCTGGATATGTTCCTGAGCTCTATGGCATTCTGTGAAGCAGTGTCCCATTGGGTGTAAGTCATCAATTGCATTTTGTCACTTCCAGTAGCCTCCTGGAGGGAAGGGTTCTATTCTGTGTCCGGGCACCCTGCTTGATGCCTGCCATTTAGGACCTGTATCCATTTGCAGATCTCCATGTCAGCAACCTGGGTCAGAGTGGAACAGGAAGGCAGAGGGCTTCAAGTGGTCTCCATGACTCTTGTCAGCTCTTATCAGGATGAACAGAGGTAATGTCTTGGATCGTTGTTTAGGGTTCACTGAAATCAAAGCTAAAAGATGATCTTAAAAAAGAAAAGCACTCATTTCTGATGTGTTTGGTTGCTCTCCCTCTTTATCATTAATGTTTTTCTTTTTCTGGAACCATGTACAGGCAGCCAACCTCCCCTGCTCCTCTGTAAAAGTTAAGCCAGCAAGGTGTTTGGTTATCATTGCCAAATAAATTAATTGAGAACTACTATTATCATCTTAAAGCTTAATTCTTTCTCTTTGTACTTCCTGGATGCTTATAGGACATTGATTCCTCTCCAATCTGCTGGGCTTCTGCAGGAGTTCCAGATTTTTCTCCCCACTGTGAGAGTTTTGTGCGTTGAGTGCAAAGCTTCAGTTACCAAGTGCTTAGTTTAGCTGCGGTTTGTCCACCCAGGGTTCCTGTGTTGGAAGCTTGCTCCTGAGTGTGGTGATATGGGGGATGGTGGAACCTTGAAGAGGTGGAGCTAGTGGTAGTTCACTGAGGACACTGCCCTCAGAAAGGGAGACCTGAAGATGCTGCCCTTAGAAGAGACTCTGGTTAGTTCTTGCATCTTGAGAGTCATTATGAAAGAGTAAGACTTCTCCACAGTCTCTGGCTTCCTAGCTCATCATGTGATCTCTCCTTTTTGCTTGTATTCCTGCAACAATGCGATCTGCCATGATGTTATATAGCCAAAGAAGGAACCCTCATCAGAGGCTGAATTAATAAGAACGTCTGATTTTAATTTTTTCAGCTTCCCAAACTGTAATATATAAACCTCTTTTCTTTATAAAGTACATAGCCCACAACCTCAAATATACGGGTCACTGGAGGAACCCAGAAACACCATGGAGGAACCCAGCAACACCATCAGGGTAGTGCCCAGGACACCTTATCCATCAGATCTCTCATCAGAGGAACCAGAGGGAGCACAGGGTTGGACATCTGCACCTCCACCAGCACAGTACTAACACCAGAGATGGGAGTTCAAATCCTTCCCACATGAGTAAAAGGACCTCTTCCCCAAGGAACAGTAGGCTAATTATTGGGACACAGTTCTTCTACTACAAAAGGACTTATGATAAGTCCTGGGGTAATTGATCCCAATTATGAAGGTGAAATAAAAATTATAGCTAGTTCTCCAAAGGGTATATCAGTAATTTCACCAGGAGACAGAATAGCACAGTTATTAATAATACCCAGCCTACATGATAAATTTTCCAGTAGTACAATAGAAAGAGGTTCCAGGGGATTAGGCTCCACAGTTGTAGATTGGTCTCTGCTGTCTTTAAATTTAGATTCTCGCCCAATGCTAAAACTAAATATTCAAGGATATGAATTTAATGGGCTACTGCTCACATGCAGAACTTAGCATCATATCTCATCAAGAATGGTCAAAACATTGACCATTACAACAAGCCAGTCAAACACTTTGAGGTCTAGGAGTGGCAACTAATCCCCATAGAAATGCAATGGTGTTAGATTGGAAGGATCCTGAAGGATGTGAAGGAACTATACAGCCATATATATTGGATCATCTTCCTATAAATTTATGGGGATGAGTTGTCCTAGATCAATTAGGTTTGCAATTAACAAATAATAGCAATCCAAATGCGCCCACTATTAGGGCTAGACAAGATTTTAGGAAAGAAAAAAGATTAGGAGAACAAGAACAAGGTATAGCAGCACCAATTCAAATAGATCAAGGAATAAATAGACATGGATTGGGTTTTCAGAAGGGGTCACTGAGACAATAAAAATTACTTGGAAATCAGAAAGTCCAGTATGGGTTTCTCAGTGGCCCCTGAGTAAAGAAAAGATACAAGCAGCCCATGACCTGGTCAAACAACAATTAACGAAGGGACATATGCAACTTCCATATCTCCCTATAATACTCCCATTTTTGTCATTAAAAAGAAATCTGGTCAATGGAGATTATTGCAAGATTTAAGAGCCATTAATAATGAGATGCTTATTATGGGACCTGCTCAATCAGGGATTCCCCAATAGTCTGCTTTGCCAAAAACCTGGTATGTTTTAGCTATAGATATTAAACATTGTTTTTTTTTCTATTCCAATTCATCTTGAGGATAGTCCACGTTTTGCATTTACTATCCCTGCACTAAATCATGAAGTTTCTGATCAGAGATATGAATGGAAAGTACTCCCTCAAGGGATGGCTAACAGCCCAACTATGTGTCAAATTTTTGTTAACAAAGCAATCCAGCCACTTAGAAATCAAAATCCTGAACTACAAATATTTCACTATATGGATGATTTATTATTAGCACATAAACTTAAAAACACATTGCTAGAATATTATGCCACACTTACAAATTTAGTAAAAAAATATAATCTAGAGATAGCAATAGATAAAGTACAATTAAATTTCCAATTAATTATTTAGGAGTTCTATTATCTTCAACCATGGTGCATTCACCAAAAATTCAAATACAAGTAGATCAACTCAAATCACTGAACGACTTTCAAAAATTATTAGAAGACATAAATTGAATAAGACCTTATCTAGGCATACCAACGGGAGAGTTGGGACCTTTATTTGCTATCCTAAAAGGTCCATCAGATCCAAATTCACCCTGCATGTTAACGCCTGAAGCAAGAAAGGCATTAAAAATCATTGAAACATATATGGAAAATATGCATTTGGATAGAATTGATATAAGTTTGCA
Source organism: Callospermophilus lateralis (assembly GCF_048772815.1). Classification (NCBI taxonomy): domain Eukaryota; kingdom Metazoa; phylum Chordata; class Mammalia; order Rodentia; family Sciuridae; genus Callospermophilus; species Callospermophilus lateralis. Next base: position 338,127 of record NW_027514552.1, on the reverse strand, counting down.
TTTATTATTTATTGTAACACCAACAAAAAAATATTCCTACAGGAGTATTCTGGCAAGAAGGTCCATTATTGTGGATATATTTATCTTATTCTCCTAACACTATTCTTATTAGGTATCCTGAGGCTGTAGGACAATTAATACTCAAAGGAATAAAAAGCAGCAAAGGGAGTGTTTGGAATTTCTCCCAATAAAATTATTACTCCATATACTATGGATCAAATTGTTGAGTTAGCTAAAGAGTGAAATACTTGGGCAATAATCATTTGTAAATCTAATATTCATTTGATAACCCCTTACCATCTAATCCTTTATTGTCTTTTTGGTCTTCGCATCCTATCGTTTTTTCCAAAAATGACAAGAAAAACACCTATCATGAATGCTCCAAATATATTCATTGATGGGTCAAAAAATTGTACAGCAGTAGTAGTTACCCCTGATCAAACTTTTACATTTTCAGTACCCAGACAATCAGCTCAAAAGGTAGAGCTTAATGCAGTATTACAAGATTTTGTGATGTTTAAAGATTCTGTATTTAATTTATTTTCTGATAGTCAGTATATAGTTAATGCTATAGTATCCCTTGAAGATGTTGGTAGCATTTCCCCTTCCTCTACTGTTTTCTCTTTTTTTTCACTATACAAAGTCTAATCTGGGACAGAAAAGATCCATTCTTTATAGGACATATCAGGGCACATACAGGATTGCACATACATAGTCTTCATTTTCTCCCAAATTTAATTTGCTCAGTTATACCTCAGTGTTGTATCAGTGCTGTGTACCTGACATAGTGCTTTGCTCTTATCATACCATTGTAGTGACCTGGAAGAGATTTAAGAGTCCTTTCTCTTTTTGAGTTTGAATCATAGCTTTGATGTGGTCTTTCTTGTTTTATGTTCTTGTTCCTAATGTAAAAGTGTTTAACGCTTTTGGTTGTTAGGGTAGTAGGGGGATAAGGATTTAACTAGTTATTCTTGAAATGCTTTTACAATAAACCAATTTTATAATCTTTAAATCCATCAACTTTATATATATATAGATTTAGTTAGGGCTTCTTAACTCTACTTATGATTGATGGAACACATTGATTTGGAATTTCAGATCTTCCAAAGCACTATTTGTTGCAATATTATTTTTTAAATAGAGTGCCTTTTAAAAATAACATAAGGAAGTGACTGTAATACAAATAATGTTGATGTTTTAAGTTCTACTCATTTTAGGTAGATGCATTCTATATAGAACATGGCAGAAAGATGAAAAGCAACAGTAATTGTGTATTCAGAATTCATACCAATCAGTGGTGAAACAGTGCAAAAGCAGGAGGCAATATCCATTGATTGATTTCATAGCTTTTGTATGTCTGAGAAATGAGTGCTTAGATGAATTTTATCTTTTCAAGCATGTTTTTGTAAGAATTGTGGGTGTGCCTATCTTAACATTTATTTTCTGTATTTTAAAATCAAATATTCTCCACGTTTTAAATGTTTTATATTAGAGACTTCTCTAATGCACACTTGTCAGATATATATATCTCCAATGTACCAATATTGTACCTTTTGTTTTTAGATGTTAAGCAAATGCTCATGTTAGGTACTTACAAAAATTGTTACATTATGTTTTATTATGTAATTTATTTTTTTGGTTAGTTTATGTGATCCAAATATATTCTTTCCTTAAAAAATCATGCTAAAATAAGTAGAGCACATCTAAATTTACATTTAAATACAAACGGAATTCTAATTTAGTGACCTGAAAAAATATGGACCTGTCCTTTAAAAAGCCCCCTTTCCAAAATTAGTTATCTCTCTGCCTAAATTGTGCTTAACAATGTTTTTTAAACTTAAATATTCTGAGTTAATGTGCATATTAGATTACTTAAGAATTACAATAACATTTTATTTATTGACATAAAATTGCTTGAACGACTAGTGGGTTGTTTTTTTTTTTTTTTTTTTTTTTTTTTTTTTGCCATCCTAGATATGTTACTGTAGTTTAATAAATATTAGCCAATTTGGTGTGGAAGTTAACTTATATATGAGTGTTGTTTTAAAAATGTTGCTTTACATTTCATGCAAAACTATTGATGATTTTGCCATTTTTAAGTAGAAAGCTTAGGACTTTACTACAGCAATTTAAAGTTACCTCAGTATGAAATACAAATAGCCTTACCTGTTATTTCTTGTATACTCAGTATGGTATTGCTAAATTCAGTGATGTTTTGAAGTTTAAAAATTATTATTCCTGAATCTATGTAAATGCACCTGAACCGGTATTTAAAATAACCCCCATGGGAACACACTTTCAGAAATACTGTATTCTATGGAGTGTGGTGGTGCACCCATGTAATCCCAGCTACTGTGAGCCTGACTCACAGGTCATGTCAAGGTCAAAAGGGTAGAATTTAAACCCTGCTGAAGCAGGGTTTTGAATTTGAGGCCAGCCTCGGCAACTTAATGAGACTTGGTTTTAAAATAAACAGTTAAGAAAGGTTCTACAGGGGTAGCTCAGTGGTGGAACAACCATGGATTCAATCCCCAGTATTGTAAAAAACACAAACACATTCCATAAACAATTGTCTTCATATTTTTCTAAATATGCAACTGTTGTAACCTCAGGGCAGGCATGTTTAGAACAGTATTTTCTGCTAGATGAACAAGGAATTTCTGAGTTGTGAAGCTTCCTAAGCTGCTTGTTTTAAGAATGTAGAGCTTGGGTCCGAGATTGTGGCTCAGTGAGCAGAGCGCTTGCCTAGCATGCATGAGGCACTGAGTTCAATCCCCAGCACCATATAATAATACACAAATGAAATAAATGTATTGTGTCCATCTATAATTAAAAAAGAGAAAGAATGTAGACCTCTTCATGAGTCTTGCTGGATAGGCCTCCTGCTTTTTGTGCCATGGCTCAGTGGTTCTGAAGCCTATCTGTGCATTAGAATCACAGTGGGACCTTAAAAAAAATCTAGGTACATTAAAATAGATCCTGATTTACAGGGTATGGGGTAAGGACTGAGAATTGTTAGTTTTTAAACTGTTACCCAGGTGGTTTTAATGTGCATCCATGGGTAAAAACTATCATCAGCCTTGGAGGAGAATGTTAGCAAACAGACTCAAGGTCTTTTGAGTTTTAACACTCAGCTCACTTCTCCCCAGACCCCAGCGGCAGACATAGGCGAAGCTTCCAGGCTCTGAGTCCTACACCTTGGCCCAAGGTTATCTCCAAGAGATGGCAGTACAGGGAATTTCATCTAAACTTAATTGTGTTTTCTTTAATAGCAGGTAATTTATGGAGATACTGAGCTATATACTTGCTGTCAGAATCATGTTTAATTCTCCCCAAAACCCTACAAAGTAGTTAGAATTATAATTTTATAAGGAGAAAACAAAAGGGCACAATGAACAAGGAAAGAAATATGTCCAAGCTTACACAACTAGTAGATGGTAGAATTTAAGCCAAAGCAAGTTTGACTGCAGCATTTACATGATTCACCTTCACACCAAGGGAACCCAATAAGGATATTCTTGATATAAGACTGGGAGCAGAAATGAAGGTTGGACTTTACGGAGTAGTGGGGTCTGGGGAATGCAGAGACTCATTGTCACTCAGCTCTGGCCAGTTGTTACCAGGCCTGGACGTGATCCCCAGTATAGAAGAGACATCTCATTTCCTAGGAAACAGTATAAAGAGTTTGAAATTTTAAGCATGAATATTTTACAACTTTAAAACAAGCCATTCAACCTTTATTACAGACTACATTCTCCTCATTATTTTTCATTCTTGCTAAAGAAAGCTCTAGCCAAGACAGAGGTGCTGAATGATAGCACATATAATACATTAAGCTTTCTACTTTCTTGGTGAGGGATTGATATTTCCCATAGACAGGGTCTATACTGACCTATACTTGCTCTTTATCTTTCTTTCTCTGGAATTGCTATAGACAAGTGTTCTGGGTAGTCAAAGCCGAGCTATGAATACTGAAAAACCATTATGTTCTGAAGGTTATGATGTCAAGGTCAAGGCCTAATTTCCTTGCCATCTCTATGGTCAGCAAGGATGAGAATATTATAATGTCACAGACAGGTGTTAAGATATAAACCTTTAGCCAGGCTAGTGATGGAGAACTGTAATCCCAGCTACTTGGGTGGCTGAGACAGGAGGATCACAAATTCGAGGTCACCTGGGAAAGTTAGTAAGAGGCACTGTCCCAAATAAAATAAGTTTCGGGGTATACTTGGTGGTAGAGCATTTTCCTCACACGTGTGATGTCCTGGGTTTTAACTCAAGTACCAAGAATGTTGTAGATATAGAAACAGACACACACACATGCACATTCACACACACACACACACACACACATACACACTCACACACACAAAGCAAACAAAAAAGAAAAAAGATACAACTCTAATCAATTTACTGCAGAGCATAGATTTTGCTCTATTTTCTTGTATCATTTTCTAATTTGTGTATATTAATTAGGCATGGCTGAGAAGCATGATTAATGTTTCTCTAGCATGTATTCATTCAGTAAGCATGTAGGCTGAGAAGCATTTTAGAACTTGGAGAAATATAGCATTTGTAATTTCATGGGGCATTGCTTAAAATCTGACTTGATCAGATGTGGACCTTTTCTTTTTTCCCCTGGGTACTGGGAATTGAACCTAGCTAGTGGTACTATATGCAAGGAAAGTGTTCTACCACTGAACTACATTCCTAGCCCTTTTTTTGAGACAGTGTCTCCTGAAGTAGATTTTGAGCCTTTTTATAAAAAGAATTTCAGACTAAAGAGTGTCAAAAGCAAATTTTAAGACATTCATTTCTTTTTCATTATAATGCATTAGGTCTTTTTAAAAAAAACAGTGCAGTATGTTGCAACAAATACATCATAAGTGGCTATAAAACTACAGGATCTGAATGTTGGAACTTTGATGTTGAAGAGGACAAAAGCTTATTTCCATAACTGCTTTAGCAATGGTCCAGATTCCTTTAGTTTGGGTTATTCATCTGAACATAATAGTAGCTGTCTTCTTGTTAGCAGAACCAAACTTTATTCTTTCAGGGGATATAGGGGGCCATAACTGGTACCCTACAAAAACAGATGCAATGTAATTAGTTATTCTTAAGGAGGAATTTCAGATAAACACATTTCAGTTGAAAATTCTAAGGTCATTAAAAATTGCAGTTTTTAACTTGAAGGAAAATACATATTTGAAGAATATGAATGGCTTATTTCAGAACTTGAGCCATTTGAAAATAGTGTGGATTATGCTTAGAAGAAAATTTCAGAATGTTCTGGATTTCTTTGGTAATGAAAAAACAATGATTTAAAGTGGTTCTGGATTTTTAAGTATTTATAGATTAATGTTATAACTAATAATTCTGTACAAATCTGCATCTTTAAATACAAATAGTTTCTCAAATTAAAACCTTGCTTTGGCTGTATTTTCTAATATTCACAACCTGTTTTATTGGATCATCCACCTATGCCAGGATGCCTTTAGAATTTATGACTGAGAATGATATATTTTATTTGTAATTAAATGTTTCAATTTGCAGTTTCTTAGAATACTACCTCTTGCAATTATTTTTTTGACATTTTATACTGTTACTTCACTTTAGTAGCTGTTTATTGAATATTTTATACAGTGCCAAATCACCATGGGAGCATTTGAATATTAAATGATAAATAAGCATTTTATCTAATATGTTCTATCAGTGAACTAATTAAGAGAAAAATGTCTGGGTTAAGAAATTAGAAGAAATATTCATGGAGAAACTGGTCTTTGACTTAGGGATTCGGGGATGGGTTGAATGGTATATAGACAAGTGGATGCATTTGTTAATCAGTGTTTAACTTAGATATTTGAAGAACATGAATGGCTTATTTCATAACTTGAGCCACTTGAAAATATTGTTGGATTATGTTTCAAAGAAAATTTCAGAATATTCTGTAACACTGATGATGACGATTGAAGGGAGAAGTGATTAGAGTGACTGTAGGAAAGTAATTTAAAGATAATATTAAATTAGGTAATAGATAATGTTTGAAAAGGCAAATTAAGGACTGTAGAAATTGTGCATAGCAATTGTATTTATCTTTAAAATGAGTATTACTCAGTAATTGTCAACTGGTTCTGGGTGATTCCATTGATAAAGCATATTTCTAATGGATGTGTTTGCTCTGGTCCAAGATGATAGACAACACTTAACTGCCTCAGAAATATGCCACTGCAGGTGAAGTGGCGTGATCACCACTATTCCGTTAAAGAAGAAAGCCTGTGTTAGTCCAGGTCATCTTGTTTGCATTTGGCAGACATTACACCCTGGAGTGGATAGAAAAACAAAAGTTCAGTTGTTGTAATCACCTTAAATTATATACTGGATGTGTTATTTTAAATTTGGGAGGGTAGAGTTATAAGAGGAGGGTAGAGAACAGAGGAGATTCATTGATTGCAGACTTTATGTTCCAACTGGTTGGTTTCCGTATATATAGAATGAAGTATCTTTCTATACTTAAAGAAGATAAGGCTGGTTATGAATTATTGTCACATTAATAGTGCATTAAAAATTGTTGGAAAGATCAATTCAGAAAGAAACCTTAGAGAAATAAAATATTTGCATACTGTAAATTTAGCGTGCCTGTGTTAAGCATTTGATTTTATTATCTAGTGTTGTGCTAGATTCTGTAGACAAATCAGAGAAATAGATTTAATGTTGGTCTTGAATTTTATCAATAACCTAGCATTCCTGGCTACATTTTCAGGGAGACAATTTCACCATAAGGTGGAGGCAGTGAGTTAGCACAGGTAAATGCTATGTTCCAGGCACAGTCAAATTTAGGGGTAATTAAAAAAAAATAAAGAAATAAACTATGAAAATGAAAACAAAAAAAAAAAGAAAACATAACAACAGAAATAGGAAGTTTCTCTGTAGATTTCCTAGGGGTTAGTTCCCAGAAGACATTTTATACTAACAGTTCTATGAAATTTTAGATAATTCCACGTGTGTATAGCTCTACCTAACACTGAATTTTAAGCATGATGAGGGGAGGGGCTTTATTTCCTTTGTGTGTATGTGTGTGTGTGTGTGTGTGTGTGTGTGTGTGTGTGTGTGTGTGTGTATGTGGTGCTCGGGATTGAACCCAGGGCTCTATACATGTGAAGCAAGCACTCTACCAAGTGAGCTATGTCCCCAGCCACTTTGTTTCCTTTTATTTATTTCTTTTCTTTTTATTTCTCTTTTTCTTCCTTCTACAGTCTTCTCTTATTTCCCATTTTAAGACTGATTACATGATGAAGTCTTTATGTCTACTGCTCTCCAAACATAGGGATGCCTAATAAATGTTTTATGAATAATGAAAGTATACATTTAGAATTATGTAAAGCCAAATAGAATTTACATGGCATTTCATTATTATGTTCTTTATCTTGAATACAATGACTAATATTTTCTTTTTATAAGCCCTTTTATTACTAGTTTTAAGTATTTATTTTCATTAATATGAATCACAAACAGAATATAAGGCCCTGATTTGAAGACAATTGATGATTGTCCCTTTAACTTATTTTTGTATTCCAAAAAAAGCCATATGCACTTGATTATGTAATACTGGAATTTGAAGATAGTTATCTTTGCACAACAGATCAAATTAGTTTGTACTTTCACAGTGTTTCATTATCCATGCTGAACCTATTTAGAGAAAACTTTATTTACATGGAAAACTTTCAGAGTCAACATGAGTGAAAAACTATTGGGTTGTTTTATTAGATATGTAAATATTTACTTAATCATTAATAACTTAAATATATCTTAGTGGATACGATTTATGATAAAAATTGACATGCTCACTCATGTTTATAGCACATAATGAAACATAATTTACTTATTCATTCGCTATTTGACAGATGTTTATGTTGTTTCCAATTCTTATCTATTATAAATTAAAGCTTCTATGAATGTTCCAACATGAATCTTTGCTTTGATGTATATTTCTAGTTTTCTTAGGTGAATTCCAAAGAGTGAAATGGATGGGTCATACAGTAACTATATATTAAACTTTTTAAGAAGCAGTTTCTTTAAAGAGGTCATGCTTACTATTTTACCTTCTCAGCAACAATGTGTGTGAGTTCTATTTGTTCCATATCCTTGCCAATGCTTGTTATGTCAGTGTTTATAATTTTAGTTCATGGTATTTATTTAGTGGTGTCTTATTCTAATTTTCATTTGCACTTTTGATAACCAATCATCTGAAGCATCCTTTCATATACTAATTTCTATCTTGTTCTTACATTTATAAATTGGGTAGCTTTTTTTTCTAGTATTGACTTTTAGTATTTTAAATATATTGTACATAAGAAAATGGGTGTGTGTCTATGTATGTATATATGTGTGTGTGTGTACATGTGTGTGCGCATGCGCATATATATGTATATATGAATGATACTGATGATACTGTAATGCAATCTGTGGCCCAAAGGGTTGTTTTTCATGACAAAAGTTTTCAATTATGATAAAAGCTGTTGCACATGTTTGTCCTAAAAATATTTGCCTATCCCAAGATCATGTTATATTTTTCTACTTTTTCTTATTCTCTAAGTTCTATATTTCCACCTTATTTATTTAGGTCTGTGATAACACTATGATTTTTAGTAAGGAATGAAGCAGGAGTGGAGGAGTATTTTATTTTCCACATATGAATATACACAGCTCTGACAACGTATATTAAAGTGACATTTTCAAGCCCAGGAATCATCTAGTTTGCACTTGACAGATATTCTGTTCTATAGATTTGTCTATTCTATGCGCTTGCTACGTTGTTTTGATCATAGTACCTCTGCAATAATTCTTGAAATCATGTTTTCTAAGTTCCTAATTATGTAAATATTGTTTTGACCATTCTAGAGCTTCTGTTTTTCCAATAAAATTTAGAAATGCTTGTCAATTAAAAAAATAACCTTCAAAAATTTTGATTGAGTTTGTGGTGAATCTATAGGTCAATTTTGGGAAGACTGAGGGCTGGGGTTGTAGCTCAGGGATAGAGCGCTTGCCTAGCATGTGCGAGGCCCTGGGTTCGATCCTCAACACCACATAAAAATAAATAGATAAAATAAAGTTATTGTGTGCAACTAAAAAATAAATATTTTAAAAATCTTTTGGGAAAATTGATATCTTACTCTTAAAAATAGGTCTCTTATCTGTGAACATTGACTGTCTCTCCATTCATTTTTAAATTTTCTATGTCTTTTAGCTGTGTTTTACAATTTTCAATGTAGAGATCTTTCACTTCTCTCTTTAGATTATTTGCAATAGCTTGATTTTGCTTAATTTAAACTATAACATTATTTTAAGCTTTTTAAAATTTATTTAGTTGTAGATGAACACACAGTATCTTTATTTATTTTTATGTGATGCTGAGGATTCAACCCAGTGCCTCAGTTATAGGAGGCAAGCACTTTACCACTGAGCTACATCCTCACCCCCTATTTTAAGCTTTTTATTAATGATATTTAAAAGAAGCTGTACCTTATACTCATTTTTCACTACTATCTTTAAATGTTTTGAATGTGGGTCAGGATTTCCTCTTCTGCTGGGCTTGGGCTTTGGTGTGCTATTGAGTGAGGATCAGGAGATCCCTTTGTATTTTTCAGTCCAGCCGCCAGCCTGGGAGAGTTCAGCATGCTCTGCAGTCCTGCTGTCAGTTTATTATGTAGTGTGTTAGTCCCTCAGCTGGCTTCTGCACCTTAGCAGTTCTCTTTATGTCCAAATACTCCAGAGTCTGACATTCTGAGGGCTACTGCATGGTACCTGTGAATAACTGAAGGACTTCAGAAGGGTTCCTCTCCGCTCATCTGCCCCATCCCCTGCTTTAAGTAGGTGCCTGCCTTGCAGTGGAGAAGGCTCTGTAGGTCTTTCTCAATTTGGCTGCTCTGCCTGCAACACACTTCAGCACTTGGTGAAGGCTTTTGGAACTCAACCTGTGACTAGTACTCCTTGGGATTCCAATTTTAGATGAAGCCTATAAAAGTCCCTTAATCATGTAGCTGATTACCCTGAGCCTGAGCTATAGCAGGTTCTTATTTCTCTTGTTGTGTCTCCAGGTATGAGAGCAGCTATAGCTCTATGTGTACTTAGTCAGGGCGCATCACTTTCTAGAATGCATTCAATTCAAGTGTCTTTGCATCATTTAGCTCTCTGAAAAATCTGTGAATGTACTGAAATATGGAAGTGTAATGTAAAGTTTTAAAAAAATATTCACTTAAAATGCACAGAGAGGAAACTAATTTTCTTAATACATTTGTCCCTGTCTTGGTAAAAGTATTTGGTGTATTGCTTGTAATATGTGAGCTTATTGGTAATATATTTGTAATATGTGAACTCAAGAAATTCAGATAGCATTCTTAGGTGGATTTTTTTTGTACTGGGGACTTAAACCTGAATGTTCAGTAGAACTACATCCCAGCACTTCTTATTTTTTATTTTGAAACTGTGTCTCGCTAAGTTGCCTAGGGCCTCACTAAGTTGCTGAGACTGTCTTTGAACTTTCTATCCTCCTTCCTGAGCCTCCTGAATTGCTGGGATTATAGGTGTGCAACACTGTGTCCAACCTTAGGTGGACTTTCACACCCCATCCAACTCCATTTTCTTTGTTCTTTTTTGTGAGCAGCATTTCCTAAAAATGTGCTGCAAAATGTATGTAGATCTTCCCAAATTTAAGAGATTTGAAAGCATAATGCCAGTTGCAGGGTAGAAAACAATTAGTTTAATGGTTGGCTTGTGAAAAGTGGAAGATATTACATAGTTTGATGAGTCAGTAAATCTAGTTACATGACTGTTCAAATTATGAATTTCAAAGAAGTGCTAGTAGGTAGAGTGTGTTGTTTAAGGAACTCACATTTTAACATTGTACAGGGAACAAATAGCTCTCCAGAAGATAGATGATTACTATGATAATTATGATTAATTTTGGGGGTGGTGCCAGGAATTGAACCCAGGTTCACTCAACAACTGAGCCACAGCTTCAGCCCATTTTATGTTGTATTTATTTTTTAAAATCTATTTATTTATTTTAATTAGGTATATACGACAGCAGAATGCATTTTGATTCATTGTACACAATTGCAGTTACACTTTACATTTCTATGGTTGTACACGATGTAGTGTCACACCTTATGTGCAGTCATACATATACCTAAGATAATGATATCCATCTCTTTCCACTATCTTTCCTGCCACCACACATTCTCGCTCCCTCCCCTTTGCCCAAAGTTTCTCCATTTTCCCCATACCTCCCCCATCCCCATAATGGATCAGCATCCACGTATCAGAGAGGACATTCGGCCTTTGGTTTTTTGGGATTGGCTTACTTCACTTAGCATGATATTCTGCAACTTCATCCATTTACCAGCAAATGCTATAATTGTATTCTCTTAATGCTGTGTAATATTCCATTGTGTATATATACCACAGTTTCTTTATCCATTCGACTATCGAAGGGCATCTAGGTTGCTTCCACAGTTTAGCTTTTGTGAATTGAGCTGCTATGAACATTGATGTGGCTGCATTACCGTAGTATGCTGATTTTAAGTTTTTTGGGTATAGACCAAAGAGTGGTTTGTGAATCAACTTAACAGAAGAGGTGAAAGACTTCTACAGTTAAAACTACAGAACAATAGGAAGGAAATTGAAGACCTTAGAAGATGGAAAGATCTCCCATGCTCTTGGATAGGCAACATTAATATTATCAAAATGTCTGTACTACCCAAAGCGCTTTACAGATTTAATGTGATTCCAATTAAAATCCTGAGGTCATTTCTTATAGAAATAGAAAGAGCAATCATGAAATTTATTGGAAAAAAAGAGACCCAGAATAGCTAAAGCAAGAAGAGTGCAGTAGGAGGTATTACAATACCAGACCTTACTCTATACTATAAAGCTTTAGTAACAAAAATGGCATTGTGTATGTTTTATTTTGAAACCCAGTTTGCTGAGTTGTTTGAACTTGTGATCCTCCTGCCTTAGCCTCCTGAGCTGCTGGGATTACAAGCATATAAAACTATGCTTGGCTAATTATGATTAATTTGTATCATTGACTTCATTGGTCTGTTTCAAAAAAGAGTTTTATATTATTTTTAATTAACTCATACATTGTTTTTAAGACTTTTAAAGACTCTTTTCATGGTTTGAGGTTTATTTCCCTATATAGTAAAGTCTTTTTATGCTCCTATATTTCTCAGTAAAAATTTCTTAAATCACACAATGGAATACTATTCTGCATTAAAAGAGAATTAAATCATGGCATTTGCAGGTAAATAGATGGAGTTGGAGAATATAATGCTAAGTGAAGTCAGCCAATTCCCCAAAACCAATGTGGAATGTTTTCTCTGACATAAGGATTTTGATTCATAATGGGATTGACGGGGAGCATGGAAGGATTAGACAAACTTTCGATAGAGTAAATGGGGGGAGGATGGGAGGAGGTATGGGGGTAGGAAAGATGTGAAATAAGATGGACATTATTACCCTAAGTACATGTATGAAAACATGAATGGTGTGACTTTGTGTACAACCAGAGCTATGAAAATTTGTGCTCTATATGTATAATATGAATCGCAATGCATTCTGCTGTTATATATAACAGAATAAATTAGAATAAATAATTAGAATAAATAATAATATTAGAATAATAAATATTAGAATAATAAATATTAGAATAAATAGAATAATAGAATAATAAATATTAGAATAATAATATTAGAATAATATTCTAATATAATATTAGAATAATAAATATTAGAATAATAAATATTAGAATAAATAATAATAATAATAAAGTAACATGGAGAATCCCCTCCCCCCAGAATTTCTTAATATGGTAATTTCTGATTAAAATTGTGACTTTTTAAGATCTAAATTCCTCAAAAGACATAAGATCTTTGAGGTGGGGAGGCAACACCTTTCCTGGTGAAACTAGTGAGTAGTATGTTGACCAGGAAAACTTTAGCCAGCCCCTGGTAATGGCTGGAACTTGTTAAGTAGAAGTAGGTGCACAATGGCATTGTGTTTTTTAAAGTAATCTTCTTAACTTACATGCTGTAATTAAGATGAGAGGAAAGGATTTCTGGAGAATTTTCTTCTATAAGCAACATTCTGTTTCAGAAACACAAGGTTAACTCAAATTCTGTAATTTTTTTTTTTAATGAGAAAGTCAGTTCAACCAGTCTTGTTAGTCTTACAGAAGAAATTTTAAAAATTTCTCTGCTGCCTCAGGCAGGCATCGAATCCAGGCTGTTTGACTCATTTCCTGGTTATTTCACATTGGAGGAGTTACTTAACCTCTGTGAGACTCAGTTTCTTCATTGCTAAAAAGAAGCTAAAATGACTTCCACCTTCACAGGATTATTGAGGATTAATTGAGATAGTTTGTATAGCTGGTAAAGAAATGAGCACATTGTAATCTTTACTAAGACTAATTATGTTAGAGTAAGTTGGAATAGTCAACTTACTATTAATTTTACTTTATTAATAACTTAATTTTTCTGTAGCTGCTTTTCTTGCTTTTTCTATTCATCTAATAAGGCTGGGGCTTGCTTATTTATTTATTTAATTAATTATTTTGGGAGTGCTGGGGATAGATCCCATCACTGTAAGCACTGTACTACTGAGATAAATCCTCAGTCTAATTTTTACAAAAAAAAAAATTGATAGATAAAAATCATAAAATTTTTCATATTAATGGGGTATCATCTGATATTCAATATGGGTAGTTATTTCTTGGCCATTCATTTATGTGTTTTCTTATTTTAAAAAAATTTTTTATTTTTTTAATTGTAAATGGACACAACACAATGCCTTTATTTTAATGGGGTGCTGAGGATGGAACCCAGGTCCCACTCATACTAGGCGAGCGTTGTACCACTGAGCCATGATCTCAGCCCCCATTTATGTGTTTTCATTTGCCTGTTTAGCAATTGTGTGTGAATCCACTCTACCCTTCCTTACTGACTGTGTCTCTGTTGAAAATTCAAAATTCTTTGTTTTTGGCCACTAATAAAAGGACCATGTCAACTTATTTGAACTATTCTATTTAGTTTAGATTTGCAACTTCATAGTGTTGAAACAATTTCTTGATGAAAATAAGTTTTAATATTCTCTTTAATATTAGTAATTTCATAAAAATATACACAATGTTTTTCATTTCTGAATTCATATACCCTCAAGCATGGACTTTTGGTATCTGGAGGTTTTCATTTATTTATGTCACTTCACTTTTCATTTATTTATGTCACTTGGTTTAGAATTCTAAACCAAGCATGATCACATCTCATTCTCAATTTACATGTAGAAAATAAGAAATGAATTGCTATTTACTATTACTATTAATGCTATTTACTAGTAATATGTTTTGATGACTTCCCTTAATTTGGTATGTAGAACAGAAGGGTATTTTAATGAGATAAGAAACAAAACAAATGAAATAGCTATGCATCTGTTCATTAGTTGGTGTTTTAAAAAATAATTTTTAGAAATAGAAAAGACATTCCTTCGATAAGTGCTTATTAATTGATATTACTTTTGAGTGGATTGAGTTTTCCCTGCTGATTCAGGTACTGCTTTGGCAAGATTAGATCTGTTGATGTTTTTCCCTCCAACTCTGCCATCCCCTTTCCTTCCCAGTAAATGGCTCCAGTTTTCACTAAGTTGCTCAGACCAAAAATTTAGGAGAAAACCTTGCTTTTTCTCTTTCCCTTACAAGTCTACATGAGTCTACCTGCAAATCCTTCCAACAATAACTTCAAAACACATACAGACCACTTATCATTTTAGCCACACACAGCATCATCTCTACTTGTCTTATTTCAATTGAAACCCAGTTGGTCTCCTCCATGGTCAGTCTCTATTCAGTAGTGGGAATAATCTTTTGACCAACTCCTCTGCTTACAGCCCTTCAATGGCTTCTCATCACACTGAGAATAAAATTCCAAGTCCTTACCGTGACCCCTTCAGCCCTCTGTCAGTTGACCTTGTCTAACTGTTAGTCGCTTTTATCAATTCTCTCCTCCTCCCTTGAGTCATGCCTTCCACACTTGGTGTGTGCACATGCCCTTCCTTCCTTCACTCCAGTTGCTGGTACCTTTGTCCACTATTCCTGTAATTCTCTTCAATGTCTCTTCTCAAGTGATAATTCTTTAGAGAAGGCTTCTCCAGCTGTCAGATCCTCATCCTTCCCCATTAACTTGCTTTATTTATTTTTTCCAAAGGTTTACCACCACCTAATCTTACATCCTCCATTTAGTGATTTATTTTTTTATACCAGTGATTGAACCCAGGGGTGTTTAACACCTGAGTACATCCCCAGCCCCTTTTATTTATTATTTTATGACAGGATCTTGATGAGTTGCTGAGGACCTTGCTGAGTTTCTGAGGCTGGCTTTGAACTCATGATCCTCCTGCCTCAGCCGCCCGAGCCGCTAGGCTTACAAATGTGTACCACTGTGCTCCACAATTTATACATCTTTTGCATGCTCCTTGAGGGCAGGTAACTGGACTTTCCATCATCACTTACCATTTCTCAGACAGAGCTTGGCCTAGAAAGAATGAATACACAATGACTGCCTTAAACAATAACAGTATTGCTCCTTTTGATCTATGACAAGGGGTAAAATGGTTCAGATACTTCAGGACATATGCGTTAGTCCAGATATATCTGTATACACTCACTTCTAATATATCTGAGAATATATTATTGCATATATATTTTGTAATCAATTTATTCCATAATCCTTTTGATCAGAATATATGATTTTTCAGCGGACATGGAGGGAACAGCTCATGAGCAGTTTTCAGGTCCTGTAAGCTCTTGTGTGAACAGCTTACTCCCATGCAGAGGGTAAGAGGAGCCTCATCTAGCAGGCAAGGATCTGAAATTAGTTTTTCCATCCTGGAACATCAGGTATCCTGGGATGGGAAGAGGTCCCAATTTCACCACTGAGCTGTAGGCCACCAATCTGTCTCCATAGTGTCCATCTGGTCTCTAAAATTAGATCCCACCCTCATTCAATGTTTTATTCTAGCTCTTAAGAGCAGATCAGGGCCTCAAACCTTAATCAGTCTGCATTGGGAAAAGATAATACTAATAATACTACTAATAATATTCTATTAGCTAATAACCCCTTGTTCACACCCATCTTACCTTCATTCTTCTTCAAGCAAGCATGTAATTCCTGTCAACATCAGCCCAGTGACCAGATGCAATCTGCTTCTTTCTCCCTGAATACAGTACTATTACTGTTGCCTGGAGTCTATTTTCAGAGGTGCTTAGGGCCTCCAGTCCACACTCCCAAATATTGAGTCTTGTTCAGATTAGGCTTCAGTTTACCGTATTCTATTACATATTATGTGCATTTACAGGTTTCAGACTCTGAAGATAATTGCCCTAAACCAGATTAATGATCATACTCAGCCTAGGGACCATTTCATTTGCATCCCCAAATGGCTGCTGCTTGTGAACTTAAAATTTTGCAGGTCCTATTTAGACAAGAAACTATTGCTGCTAGGAGATATTTGCCTTTTTGCAGCAGTTAAGTTGTATCTTTGTAGCTATGTTCAGACATGAGCTATGTATTTCCCGAATGCATAAGCAATGTCCTTCTATAGGTTGTTAGTATAGTTTTTAGAAAGCAAATTATGAATAATAAATTATGAATGTCTTTAAAACAGATAAAACATAATTTACATATTGATGCATGCTCAATACCTGTTCCTCTTAGTTGGAGATTAATGCTATTGATGATGACTTGCTGTGTGGATATTGTACAAAATCATGATTCTCCTTGAAAGTATTACTTCAGACATTGTGTCATTAATGAAAATAATAGCTAAATTGTGTTATGTGCATGTATAAATATGGCATAATATATTCCACTATTATGTTTAATTATAATGCACCAATAAATAAATAAAATAAAATATCACTAATCTATTCCAAACTAAGTAGTTAGTTTTATAAGGTGGTAGATGAGATGGTACCCTTGTATATGTCAGTAAATAAATTTTTAAGTAAATACTTCATAGGCTCCTAATAAATTTTTAAGTGTTTAAAAAAAGAAAAAAGAAAAATAATGAAAACAGCATCCAACAAGTGTTTTTAATGATAAAAAGAAAATACAAATGAATTAGTAACAGAAAACACTTATATATTGATCCTGGATATGCCAGTTACTTTACATGTATTAATTTATTTAATTCTTACAGCAAGTTGATAGGGATAGAAGCCATATTAATTTGCAACTGTCTCAGAGGAGTAAAGTTAACTAGTATTTGGCAGAGTTGGAATTGAACCCAGAGAGCTAAAGTAGGTTTTTTTTTTTGGTACTGGGGATTGAATCCAGGGGCACTTTAATAATGAGCACATCCCCAGCTCTTTTAAAATTTTTTGTTTTGAGACAGGGTCTTGTTAAGTTGCTTACGATCTCACTAAGTTGCTTAGACTGGCCTCAAACTTGGGATCCTCCTGCCTCAGCCTTTCGTGTTGCTGAACTTATAGGCATGCACCACTGCTGCAGTCTCTGGCTGGGCACAAATCACGAGTCTCCACACAGCTTGTAGATTCAAACAGCAATTCTTTATTCCCGAACTCACACCGGCCGTCTACAAACACGCTCTGGGGGAATCCACGTTCTCTGCCCAAATCCACTCCGCATGGGCTTCTGTCTCCCAAAATATACTGTCTGACCCTAAGCACTCAAGAGGAACTCAGCAGCAGGATACGCCCTATTCTAAAGGGGGAACACCCTAATCTCCTATTATGCTAAACCGCCCTATTCTAAAGGGGGAACACCCTAAACACGGATCCTGCCCTGGTCCTTGAGCAAGGTCACCTTTCAGAAGTCCTTCCACTAGACAGCATGGGAGTAAGCTGGCAAGGAATTTGTCATACCTACTTGGCTGATGGCTCGCAGCACACCACCACACTGGCCAGAGTTTGAGCTTTTAAAAATCAGTTTTATCTTTTGTTCTATTTTAGTCAGATCTACAAATTGGATTGCTTATTTTTCCAACACCTGGCATTCTTTCTCTACTGGTTTGAAATGCTTTCTGTTTCAAATACTGAATCCCTACCACCTGGGATGTTTCCAGAGCATCTTAATGCCTTTGATGTTTTGTATATAAATTATCCCAAAGATATCCATTTCAATTATTATACATTAATTCTTTTTACGAATAGAGAATGAGTAGAATTAAGAAGGAAGGGAAACAAAAATATAGACTAAGAAACAGGCAGCATATTGAATGAAGAAAATAAAGACAATCTTTGATCATGAGAACAGGTGAGGAAGTGATATATGAAGTTAGAAGTAGCCAGAGGGTATTGACCTGTGTTATAGTTGTGGGTTTTCAGGAAAAGGGTAGGCAATTTTAGAAGTCAGTTTTAAAGAACCAGTAATGTATGTACCTAAATTTCTCAGGTATAAAACTTAGAGGCAAAGTGGATAGTAAATTTCAAGAATAAAAAAGGTCCTTTTATTAATTGGAGCAAACATCTATCATGAAGCCATTTGAAAAACTTCTCTCTGCCCCTCACAGATTGGGAAGTGAGTTGGAGTAGAGGGAGAGGAAAGAGGGCTTCACATTGCCCTACTGATTCATTTCTTTGGGTTGTTTTCCAGCATCAAATACTTTTCCTTCCCCCTCTGCTAACATTTCCTTTTCATGGGAACCAAATTCTTGAATAAGGACTTGAACAGGAATAGTGTTCTGCACTTTAAATTTAGAAAATGAACCATTTCCTGTGCTAGAGAAACGTCTGTGTCTGAGAATATTATCTCTATAGTGTACTTCGTACTTCTCGCTTTGCCTTTCCTTTCATTGTGCTGTGTTATTTATCTGCTATCCATGTAAATTCCTGACCAGCACAATATGAAGTATTATATCAGAGCCACAATAATCCACTGACATCTCAGTATAAATATTTCTGTAAAAATAAAAATAATGCTGTGTTGCCAATGTCTTACTAAGGAAAAACAATTCACAAATATGTCCATGTAAGCTTGTGAACTACTTTTAGATATCCATTTTCTTCCATGATGATTACCATCTGACACTGTGCAACACACTTTTATGTAAAATACCACCAGAATAATTATGGGGTACTTGAAATCTCTTTATTTCTTTGTGTGTGTTTTTTTTTCTCTTTCTTTTTTAACCTCATTAAAAGTTTATTGTTTTCTTCTAATGTTAAGTGCCTTTACAAAAGTAATGATTTGTCAGACATAAAGGAATACATTTTGTTTTAATTTTTGTAAACAAGTCTGAGAAATTGTCACTGTGTCATTGTTCTTTGGATGCTAAATAGAGAAGAACAAAGGCAATTTCCAGACTAGTGGTCATGCATTGTTTCTGAATAGGCCATCTGAGATTGGCCTGTCACATTCCTTCAATCAGCCTATGTGATTCTCATCTAAACTTAGACCTTGTAGCATCTCACTAAAATAAAAGCTGTGCTCTAGCTGTGCTTCATGTATGTTACCCAATTTTTATTAGTACTTTGTACCCTAAGACCTGTCAAAAATTGAGGAGGCAGACATCAATCTCTGTGAGATATTTTAGTTTGATCCTGATTTCCCCCCCTCACTTCCACTCTTGGTGAATTTCCAAATTTATGGAATGTTGAAAAATTAAATGTATGAATAGAAAGATTGATATGTATACACAATTTGGGGGGGACAAGTTGGAATCCAATACATTGTGAAAGATCCAATATTTTAGACCACACACAGCCTCTGATTTAGAATGGTTTGATGTGGGAGTTTTTGATTTAACAATTGTGTATTCAATAGAAATCATACTTTGAATTTCAAATATGAATCATTTCCCTGGTAGTGCTGTACCCTCTGGTCCTCTCACCATGCTGGGAAGTGACCTTGAGCCCAGCTCCCAGGCAGCCAAATGAACCTCTGTGATTGATCATGAGGGACAACAACTCATACTGTACAAAGGACCTTGTTGTAAGCAAGGATGTTCTGTATGTTTGGTGAATAAAATAATTTTTGACTTAGGATATTTTCAAATTTACATTTGGTTTGTCAACACGTGACCTTCTCCATAAATTGAGGATATTCTGTAAATTTTGTAAAATTTTCCACCAGAGGTCTGAATTATGTTTGTTTTGATATTAAGGAATTATCCAAAAGTAAGAGTCCCTTAGATTGATTTGGTGTTAACAGGAGCAGAGAAGAGAAAGCAGTTGATTTCCCTTGTAGGTTTGTTCTTTTCAGTGTTAGGATTTAGAAATATGGCTGTAGATGTAGATAGTGATGGTAGTGGCAGGAGCAGAAATACCAGCTATCACTTTTTTGGGCCCCTGGCTGTGTCTTTGTACTGTGCCAAGTGCCAACTACAAAGACATCCATGTAATCCTCTCCATCTTTCTGAAGCAGCTATTATTACTAACCTTTTTGCTTTAGCTATTCAGGGTTTCTTATTTTTCAAATAAATTTCATGATTGCTATTTCTATTTCTATAAGGAATGACCTCAGGATTTTAATTGGAATCACATTGAATCTGTAAAGTGCTTTGGGTAGTACAGACATTTTGATAATATTAATGTTGCCTATCCAAGAGCATGGGAGATCTTTCCATCTTCTAAGGTCTTCAATTTCCTTCCTATTGTTCTGTAGTTTTAACTGTAGAAGTCTTTCACCTCTTCTGTTAAGTTGATTCACAAACCACTCTTTGGTCTATACCCAAAAAACTTAAAATCAGCATACTACGGTAATGCAGCCACATCAATGTTCATAGCAGCTCAATTCACAAAAGCTAAACTGTGGAAGCAACCTAGATGCCCTTCGATAGTCGAATGGATAAAGAAACTGTGGTATATATACACAATGGAATATTACACAGCATTAAGAGAATACAATTATAGCATTTGCTGGTAAATGGATGAAGTTGCAGAATATCATGCTAAGTGAAGTAAGCCAATCCCAAAAAACCAAAGGCCGAATGTCCTCTCTGATACGTGGATGCTGATCCATTATGGGGATGGGGGAGGTATGGGGAAAATGGAGAAACTTTGGGCAAAGGGGAGGGAGCGAGAATGTGTGGTGGCAGGAAAGATAGTGGAAAGAGATGGATATCATTATCTTAGGTATATGTATGACTGCACATAAGGTGTGACACTACATCGTGTACAACCATAGAAATGTAAAGTGTAACTGCAATTGTGTACAATGAATCAAAATGCATTCTGCTGTCGTATATACCTAATTAAAATAAATAAATAGATTTTAAAAAATAAATACAACATAAAATGGGCTGAAGCTGTGGCTCAGTTGTTGAGTGAACCTGGGTTCAATTCCTGGCACCACCCCCAAAATTAATCATAATTATCATAGTAATCATCTATCTTCTGGAGAGCTATTTGTTCCCTGTACAATGTTAAAATGTGAGTTCCTTAAACAACACACTCTACCTACTAGCACTTCTTTGAAATTCATAATTTGAACAGTCATGTAACTAGATTTACTGACTCATCAAACTATGTAATATCTTCCACTTTTCACAAGCCAACCATTAAACTAATTGTTTTCTACCCTGCAACTGGCATTATGCTTTCAAATCTCTTAAATTTGGGAAGATCTACATACATTTTGCAGCACATTTTTAGGAAATGCTGCTCACAAAAAAGAACAAAGAAAATGGAGTTGGATGGGGTGTGAAAGTCCACCTAAGGTTGGACACAGTGTTGCACACCTATAATCCCAGCAATTCAGGAGGCTCAGGAAGGAGGATAGAAAGTTCAAAGACAGTCTCAGCAACTTAGTGAGGCCCTAGGCAACTTAGCGAGACACAGTTTCAAAATAAAAAATAAGAAGTGCTGGGATGTAGTTCTACTGAACATTCAGGTTTAAGTCCCCAGTACAAAAAAAAATCCACCTAAGAATGCTATCTGAATTTCTTGAGTTCACATATTACAAATATATTACCAATAAGCTCACATATTGCAAGCAATACACCAAATACTTTTACCAAGACAGGGACAAATGTATTAAGAAAATTAGTTTCCTCTCTGTGCATTTTAAGTGAATATTTTTTTAAAACTTTACATTACACTTCCATATTTCAGTACATTCACAGATTTTTCAGAGAGCTAAATGATGCAAAGACACTTGAATTGAATGCATTCTAGAAAGTGATGCGCCCTGACTAAGTACACATAGAGCTATAGCTGCTCTCATACCTGGAGACACAACAAGAGAAATAAGAACCTGCTATAGCTCAGGCTCAGGGTAATCAGCTACATGATTAAGGGACTTTTATAGGCTTCATCTAAAATTGGAATCCCAAGGAGTACTAGTCACAGGTTGAGTTCCAAAAGCCTTCACCAAGTGCTGAAGTGTGTTGCAGGCAGAGCAGCCAAATTGAGAAAGACCTACAGAGCCTTCTCCACTGCAAGACAGGCACCTACTTAAAGCAGGGGATGGGGCAGATGAGCGGAGAGGAACCCTTCTGAAGTCCTTCAGTTATTCACAGGTACCATGCAGTAGCCCTCAGAATGTCAGACTCTGGAGTATTTGGACATAAAGAGAACTGCTAAGGTGCAGAAGCCAGCTGAGGGACTAACACACTACATAATAAACTGACAGCAGGACTGCAGAGCATGCTGAACTCTCCCAGGCTGGCGGCTGGACTGAAAAATACAAAGGGATCTCCTGATCCTCACTCAATAGCACACCAAAGCCCAAGCCCAGCAGAAGAGGAAATCCTGACCCACATTCAAAACATTTAAAGATAGTAGTGAAAAATGAGTATAAGGTACAGCTTCTTTTAAATATCATTAATAAAAAGCTTAAAATAGGGGGTGAGGATGTAGCTCAGTGGTAAAGTGCTTGCCTCCTATAACTGAGGCACTGGGTTGAATCCTCAGCATCACATAAAAATAAATAAAGATACTGTGTGTTCATCTACAACTAAATAAATTTTAAAAAGCTTAAAATAATGTTATAGTTTAAATTAAGCAAAATCAAGCTATTGCAAATAATCTAAAGAGAGAAGTGAAAGATCTCTACATTGAAAATTGTAAAACACAGCTAAAAGACATAGAAAATTTAAAAATGAATGGAGAGACAGTCAATGTTCACAGATAAGAGAACTATTTTTAAGAGTAAGATATCAATTTTCCCAAAAGATTTTTAAAATATTTATTTTTTAGTTGCACACAATAACTTTATTTTATCTATTTATTTTTATGTGGTGTTGAGGATCGAACCCAGGGCCTCGCACATGCTAGGCAAGCGCTCTATCCCTGAGCTACAACCCCAGCCCTCAGTCTTCCCAAAATTGACCTATAGATTCACCACAAACTCAATCAAAATTTTTGAAGGTTATTTTTTTAATTGACAAGCATTTCTAAATTTTATTGGAAAAACAGAAGCTCTAGAATGGTCAAAACAATATTTACATAATTAGGAACTTAGAAAACATGATTTCAAGAATTATTGCAGAGGTACTATGATCAAAACAACGTAGCAAGCGCATAGAATAGACAAATCTATAGAACAGAATATCTGTCAAGTGCAAACTAGATGATTCCTGGGCTTGAAAATGTCACTTTAATATACGTTGTCAGAGCTGTGTATATTCATATGTGGAAAATAAAATACTCCTCCACTCCTGCTTCATTCCTTACTAAAAATCATAGTGTTATCACAGACCTAAATAAATAAGGTGGAAATATAGAACTTAGAGAATAAGAAAAAGTAGAAAAATATAACATGATCTTGGGATAGGCAAATATTTTTAGGACAAACATGTGCAACAGCTTTTATCATAATTGAAAACTTTTGTCATGAAAAACAACCCTTTGGGCCACAGATTGCATTACAGTATCATCAGTATCATTCATATATACATATATATGCGCATGCGCACACACATGTACACACACACACATATATACATACATAGACACACACCCATTTCCTTATGTACAATATATTTAAAATACTAAAAGTCAATACTAGAAAAAAAAGCTACCCAATTTATAAATGTAAGAACAAGATAGAAATTAGTATATGAAAGGATGCTTCAGATGATTGGTTATCAAAAGTGCAAATGAAAATTAGAATAAGACACCACTAAATAAATACCATGAACTAAAATTATAAACACTGACATAACAAGCATTGGCAAGGATATGGAACAAATAGAACTCACACACATTGTTGCTGAGAAGGTAAAATAGTAAGCATGACCTCTTTAAAGAAACTGCTTCTTAAAAAGTTTAATATATAGTTACTGTATGACCCATCCATTTCACTCTTTGGAATTCACCTAAGAAAACTAGAAATATACATCAAAGCAAAGATTCATGTTGGAACATTCATAGAAGCTTTAATTTATAATAGATAAGAATTGGAAACAACATAAACATCTGTCAAATAGCGAATGAATAAGTAAATTATGTTTCATTATGTGCTATAAACATGAGTGAGCATGTCAATTTTTATCATAAATCGTATCCACTAAGATATATTTAAGTTATTAATGATTAAGTAAATATTTACATATCTAATAAAACAACCCAATAGTTTTTCACTCATGTTGACTCTGAAAGTTTTCCATGTAAATAAAGTTTTCTCTAAATAGGTTCAGCATGGATAATGAAACACTGTGAAAGTACAAACTAATTTGATCTGTTGTGCAAAGATAACTATCTTCAAATTCCAGTATTACATAATCAAGTGCATATGGCTTTTTTTGGAATACAAAAATAAGTTAAAGGGACAATCATCAATTGTCTTCAAATCAGGGCCTTATATTCTGTTTGTGATTCATATTAATGAAAATAAATACTTAAAACTAGTAATAAAAGGGCTTATAAAAAGAAAATATTAGTCATTGTATTCAAGATAAAGAACATAATAATGAAATGCCATGTAAATTCTATTTGGCTTTACATAATTCTAAATGTATACTTTCATTATTCATAAAACATTTATTAGGCATCCCTATGTTTGGAGAGCAGTAGACATAAAGACTTCATCATGTAATCAGTCTTAAAATGGGAAATAAGAGAAGACTGTAGAAGGAAGAAAAAGAGAAATAAAAAGAAAAGAAATAAATAAAAGGAAACAAAGTGGCTGGGGACATAGCTCACTTGGTAGAGTGCTTGCTTCACATGTATAGAGCCCTGGGTTCAATCCCGAGCACCACATACACACACACACACACACACACACACACACACACACACACACATACACACAAAGGAAATAAAGCCCCTCCCCTCATCATGCTTAAAATTCAGTGTTAGGTAGAGCTATACACACGTGGAATTATCTAAAATTTCATAGAACTGTTAGTATAAAATGTCTTCTGGGAACTAACCCCTAGGAAATCTACAGAGAAACTTCCTATTTCTGTTGTTATGTTTTCTTTTTTTTTTTGTTTTCATTTTCATAGTTTATTTCTTTATTTTTTTTTAATTACCCCTAAATTTGACTGTGCCTGGAACATAGCATTTACCTGTGCTAACTCACTGCCTCCACCTTATGGTGAAATTGTCTCCCTGAAAATGTAGCCAGGAATGCTAGGTTATTGATAAAATTCAAGACCAACATTAAATCTATTTCTCTGATTTGTCTACAGAATCTAGCACAACACTAGATAATAAAATCAAATGCTTAACACAGGCACGCTAAATTTACAGTATGCAAATATTTTATTTCTCTAAGGTTTCTTTCTGAATTGATCTTTCCAACAATTTTTAATGCACTATTAATGTGACAATAATTCATAACCAGCCTTATCTTCTTTAAGTATAGAAAGATACTTCATTCTATATATACGGAAACCAACCAGTTGGAACATAAAGTCTGCAATCAATGAATCTCCTCTGTTCTCTACCCTCCTCTTATAACTCTACCCTCCCAAATTTAAAATAACACATCCAGTATATAATTTAAGGTGATTACAACAACTGAACTTTTGTTTTTCTATCCACTCCAGGGTGTAATGTCTGCCAAATGCAAACAAGATGACCTGGACTAACACAGGCTTTCTTCTTTAACGGAATAGTGGTGATCACGCCACTTCACCTGCAGTGGCATATTTCTGAGGCAGTTAAGTGTTGTCTATCATCTTGGACCAGAGCAAACACATCCATTAGAAATATGCTTTATCAATGGAATCACCCAGAACCAGTTGACAATTACTGAGTAATACTCATTTTAAAGATAAATACAATTGCTATGCACAATTTCTACAGTCCTTAATTTGCCTTTTCAAACATTATCTATTACCTAATTTAATATTATCTTTAAATTACTTTCCTACAGTCACTCTACTCACTTCTCCCTTCAATCGTCATCATCAGTGTTACAGAATATTCTGAAATTTTCTTTGAAACATAATCCAACAATATTTTCAAGTGGCTCAAGTTATGAAATAAGCCATTCATGTTCTTCAAATATCTAAGTTAAACACTGATTAACAAATGCATCCACTTGTCTATATACCATTCAACCCATCCCTGAATCCCTAAGTCAAAGACCAGTTTCTCCATGAATATTTCTTCTAATTTCTTAACCCAGACATTTTTCTCTTAATTAGTTCACTGATAGAACATATTAGATAAAATGCTTATTTATCATTTAATATTCAAATGCTCCCATGGTGATTTGGCACTGTATAAAATATTCAATAAACAGCTACTAAAGTGAAGTAACAGTATAAAATGTCAAAAAAATAATTGCAAGAGGTAGTATTCTAAGAAACTGCAAATTGAAACATTTAATTACAAATTAAATATATCATTCTCAGTCATAAATTCTAAAGGCATCCTGGCATAGGTGGATGATCCAATAAAACAGGTTGTGAATATTAGAAAATACAGCCAAAGCAAGGTTTTAATTTGAGAAACTATTTGTATTTAAAGATGCAGATTTGTACAGAATTATTAGTTATAACATTAATCTATAAATACTTAAAAATCCAGAACCACTTTAAATCATTGTTTTTTCATTACCAAAAAAAATCCAGAACATTCTGAAATTTTCTTCTAAGCATAATCCACACTATTTTCAAATGGCTCAAGTTCTGAAATAAGCCATTCATATTCTTCAAATATGTATTTTCCTTCAAGTTAAAAACTGCAATTTTTAATGACCTTAGAATTTTCAACTGAAATGTGTTTATCTGAAATTCCTCCTTAAGAATAACTAATTACATTGCATCTGTTTTTGTAGGGTACCAGTTATGGCCCCCTATATCCCCTGAAAGAATAAAGTTTGGTTCTGCTAACAAGAAGACAGCTACTATTATGTTCAGATGAATAACCCAAACTAAAGGAATCTGGACCATTGCTAAAGCAGTTATGGAAATAAGCTTTTGTCCTCTTCAACATCAAAGTTCCAACATTCAGATCCTGTAGTTTTATAGCCACTTATGATGTATTTGTTGCAACATACTGCACTGTTTTTTTAAAAAAATACCTAATGCATTATAATGAAGAAGAAATGAATGTCTTAAAATTTGCTTTTGACACTCTTTAGTCTGAAATTCTTTTTATAAAAAGGCTCAAAATCTACTTCAGGAGACACTGTCTCAAAAAAAGGGCTAGGAATGTAGTTCAGTGGTAGAACACTTTCCTTGCATATAGTACCACTAGCTAGGTTCAATTCCCAGTACCCAGGGGAAAAAAGAAAAGGTCCACATCTGATCAAGTCAGATTTTAAGCAATGCCCCATGAAATTACAAATGCTATATTTCTCCAAGTTCTAAAATGCTTCTCAGCCTACATGCTTACTGAATGAATACATGCTAGAGAAACATTAATCATGCTTCTCAGCCATGCCTAATTAATATACACAAATTAGAAAATGATACAAGAAAATAGAGCAAAATCTATGCTCTGCAGTAAATTGATTAGAGAATTGTATCTTTTTTCTTTTTTGTTTGCTTTGTGTGTGTGAGTGTGTATGTGTGTGTGTGTGTGTGTGTGTGTGTGAATGTGCATGTGTGTGTGTCTGTTTCTATATCTACAACATTCTTGGTACTTGAGTTAAAACCCAGGACATCACACGTGTGAGGAAAATGCTCTACCACCAAGTATACCCTGAAACTTATTTTATTTGGGACAGTGCCTCTTACTAACTTTCCCAGGTGATCTCGAATTTGTGATCCTCCTGTCTCAGCCACCCAAGTAGCTGGGATTACAGTTCTCCATCACTAGCCTGGCTAAAGGTTTATATCTTAACACCTGTCTGTGACATTATAATATTCTCATCCTTGCTGACCATAGAGATGGCAAGGAAACTAGGCCTTGACCTTGACATCATAACCTTCAGAACATAATGGTTTTTCAGTATTCATAGCTCGGCTTTGACTTCCCAGAACACTTGTCTATAGCAATTCCAGAGAAAGAAAGATAAAGAGCAAGTATAGGTCAGTATAGACCCTGTCTATGGGAAATATCAATCCCTCACCAAGAAAGTAGAAAGCTTAATGTATTATTTGTGCTATCATTCAGCACCTCTGTCTTGGCTAGAGCTTTCTTTAGCAAGAATGAAAAATAATGAGGAGAATGTAGTCTGTAATAAAGGTTGAATGGCTTGTTTTAAAGTTGTAAAATATTCATGCTTAAAATTTCAAACTCTTTATACTGTTTCCTAGGAAATGAGATGTCTCATCTATACTGGGGATCACGTCCAGGCCTGGTAACAACTGGCCAGAGCTGAGTGACAATGAGTCTCTGCATTCCCCAGACCCCACTACTCCCTAAAGTCCAACCTTCATTTCTGCTCCCAGTCTTATATCAAGAATATCCTTATTGGGTTCCCTTGGTGTGAAGGTGAATCATGTAAATGCTGCAGTCAAACTTGCTTTGGCTTAAATTCTACCATCTACTAGTTGTGTAAGCTTGGACATATTTCTTTCCTTGTTCATTGTGCCCTTTTGTTTTCTCCTTATAAAATTATAATTCTAACTACTTTGTAGGGTTTTGGGGAGAATTAAACATGATTCTGACAGCAAGTATATAGCTCAGTATCTCCATAAATTACCTGCTATTAAAGAAAACACAATTAAGTTTAGATGAAATTCCCTGTACTGCCATCTCTTGGAGATAACCTTGGGCCAAGGTGTAGGACTCAGAGCCTGGAAGCTTCGCCTATGTCTGCCGCTGGGGTCTGGGGAGAAGTGAGCTGAGTGTTAAAACTCAAAAGACCTTGAGTCTGTTTGCTAACATTCTCCTCCAAGGCTGATGATAGTTTTTACCCATGGATGCACATTAAAACCACCTGGGTAACAGTTTTAAAACTAACAATTCTCAGTCCTTACCCCATACCCTGTAAATCAGGATCTATTTTAATGTACCTAGATTTTTTTTAAGGTCCCACTGTGATTCTAATGCACAGATAGGCTTCAGAACCACTGAGCCATGGCACAAAAAGCAGGAGGCCTATCCAGCAAGACTCATGAAGAGGTCTACATTCTTTCTCTTTTTTAATTATAGATGGACACAATACATTTATTTCATTTGTGTATTATTATATGGTGCTGGGTATTGAACTCAGTGCCTCATGCATGCTAGGCAAGCGCTCTGCTCACTGAGCCACAATCTCGGACCCAAGCTCTACATTCTTAAAACAAGCAGCTTAGGAAGCTTCACAACTCAGAAATTCCTTGTTCATCTAGCAGAAAATACTGTTCTAAACATGCCTGCCCTGAGGTTACAACAGTTGCATATTTAGAAAAATATGAAGACAAATGTTTATGGAATGTGTTTGTGTTTTTTACAATACTGGGGATTGAATCCATGGTTGTTCCACCACTGAGCTACCCCTGTAGAACCTTTCTTAACTGTTTATTTTAAAACCAAGTCTCATTAAGTTGCCGAGGCTGGCCTCAAATTCAAAACCCTGCTTCAGCAGGGTTTAAATTCTACCCTTTTGACCTTGACATGACCTGTGAGTCAGGCTCACAGTAGCTGGGATTACATGGGTGCACCACCACACTCCATGGAATACAGTATTTCTGAAAGTGTGTTCCCATGGGGGTTATTTTAAATACCGGTTCAGGTGCATTTACATAGATTCAGGAATAATAATTTTTAAACTTCAAAACATCACTGAATTTAGCAATACCATACTGAGTATACAAGAAATAACAGGTAAGGCTATTTGTATTTCATACTGAGGTATCTTTAAATTGCTGTAGTAAAGTCCTAAGCTTTCTACTTAAAAATGGCAAAATCATCAATAGTTTTGCATGAAATGTAAGGCAACATTTTTAAAACAACACTCATATATAAGTTAACTTCCACACCAAATTGGCTAATATTTATTAAACTACAGTAACATATCTAGGATGGCAAAAAAAAAAAAAAAAAAAAAAACAACCCATTAGTCGTTCAAGCAATTTTATGTCAATAAATAAAATGTTATTGTAATTCTTAAGTAATCTAATATGCACATTAACTCAGAATATTTAAGTTTAAAAAACATTGTTAAGCACAATTTAGGCAGAGAGATAACTAATTTTGGAAAGGGGGCTTTTTAAAGGACAGGTCCATATTTTTTCAGGTCACTAAATTAGAATTCCGTTTGTATTTAAATGTAAATTTAGATGTGCTCTACTTATTTTAGCATGATTTTTTAAGGAAAGAATATATTTGGATCACATAAACTAACCAAAAAAATAAATTACATAATAAAACATAATGTAACAATTTTTGTAAGTACCTAACATGAGCATTTGCTTAACATCTAAAAACAAAAGGTACAATATTGGTACATTGGAGATATATATATCTGACAAGTGTGCATTAGAGAAGTCTCTAATATAAAACATTTAAAACGTGGAGAATATTTGATTTTAAAATACAGAAAATAAATGTTAAGATAGGCACACCCACAATTCTTACAAAAACATGCTTGAAAAGATAAAATTCATCTAAGCACTCATTTCTCAGACATACAAAAGCTATGAAATCAATCAATGGATATTGCCTCCTGCTTTTGCACTGTTTCACCACTGATTGGTATGAATTCTGAATACACAATTACTGTTGCTTTTCATCTTTCTGCCATGTTCTATATAGAATGCATCTACCTAAAATGAGTAGAACTTAAAACATCAACATTATTTGTATTACAGTCACTTCCTTATGTTATTTTTAAAAGGCACTCTATTTAAAAAATAATATTGCAACAAATAGTGCTTTGGAAGATCTGAAATTCCAAATCAATGTGTTCCATCAATCATAAGTAGAGTTAAGAAGCCCTAACTAAATCTATATATATAAAGTTGATGGATTTAAAGATTATAAAATTGGTTTATTGTAAAAGCATTTCAAGAATAACTAGTTAAATCCTTATCCCCCTACTACCCTAACAACCAAAAGCGTTAAACACTTTTACATTAGGAACAAGAACATAAAACAAGAAAGACCACATCAAAGCTATGATTCAAACTCAAAAAGAGAAAGGACTCTTAAATCTCTTCCAGGTCACTACAATGGTATGATAAGGTCAAAGCACTATGTCAGGTACACAGCACTGATACAACACTGAGGTATAACTGAGCAAATTAAATTTGGGAGAAAATGAAGACTATGTATGTGCAATCCTGTATGTGCCCTGATATGTCCTATAAAGAATGGATCTTTTCTGTCCCAGATTAGACTTTGTATAGTGAAAAAAAAGAGAAAACAGTAGAGGAAGGGGAAATGCTACCAACATCTTCAAGGGATACTATAGCATTAACTATATACTGACTATCAGAAAATAAATTAAATACAGAATCTTTAAACATCACAAAATCTTGTAATACTGCATTAAGCTCTACCTTTTGAGCTGATTGTCTGGGTACTGAAAATGTAAAAGTTTGATCAGGGGTAACTACTACTGCTGTACAATTTTTTGACCCATCAATGAATATATTTGGAGCATTCATGATAGGTGTTTTTCTTGTCATTTTTGGAAAAAACGATAGGATTCGAAGACCAAAAAGACAATAAAGGATTAGATGGTAAGGGGTTATCAAATGAATATTAGATTTACAAATGATTATTGCCCAAGTATTTCACTCTTTAGCTAACTCAACAATTTGATCCATAGTATATGGAGTAATAATTTTATTGGGAGAAATTCCAAACACTCCCTTTGCTGCTTTTTATTCCTTTGAGTATTAATTGTCCTACAGCCTCAGGATACCTAATAAGAATAGTGTTAGGAGAATAAGATAAATATATCCACAATAATGGACCTTCTTGCCAGAATACTCCTGTAGGAATATTTTTTTGTTGGTGTTACAATAAATAATAAATGCAAACTTATATCAATTCTATCCAAATGCATATTTTCCATATATGTTTCAATGATTTTTAATGCCTTTCTTGCTTCAGGCGTTAACATGCAGGGTGAATTTGGATCTGATGGACCTTTTAGGATAGCAAATAAAGGTCCCAACTCTCCCGTTGGTATGCCTAGATAAGGTCTTATTCAATTTATGTCTTCTAATAATTTTTGAAAGTCGTTCAGTGATTTGAGTTGATCTACTTGTATTTGAATTTTTGGTGAATGCACCATGGTTGAAGATAATAGAACTCCTAAATAATTAATTGGAAATTTAATTGTACTTTATCTATTGCTATCTCTAGATTATATTTTTTTACTAAATTTGTAAGTGTGGCATAATATTCTAGCAATGTGTTTTTAAGTTTATGTGCTAATAATAAATCATCCATATAGTGAAATATTTGTAGTTCAGGATTTTGATTTCTAAGTGGCTGGATTGCTTTGTTAACAAAAATTTGACACATAGTTGGGCTGTTAGCCATCCCTTGAGGGAGTACTTTCCATTCATATCTCTGATCAGAAACTTCATGATTTAGTGCAGGGATAGTAAATGCAAAACGTGGACTATCCTCAAGATGAATTGGAATAGAAAAAAAAAACAATGTTTAATATCTATAGCTAAAACATACCAGGTTTTTGGCAAAGCAGACTATTGGGGAATCCCTGATTGAGCAGGTCCCATAATAAGCATCTCATTATTAATGGCTCTTAAATCTTGCAATAATCTCCATTGACCAGATTTCTTTTTAATGACAAAAATGGGAGTATTACAGGGAGATATGGAAGGTTGCATATGTCCCTTCGTTAATTGTTGTTTGACCAGGTCATGGGCTGCTTGTATCTTTTCTTTACTCAGGGGCCACTGAGAAACCCATACTGGTCTCTCTGATTTCCAAGTAATTTTTATTGTCTCAGTGACCCCTTCTGAAAACCCAATCCATGTCTATTTATTCCTTGATCTATTTGAATTGGTGCTGCTATACCTTGTTCTTGTTCTCCTAATCTTTTTTCTTTCCTAAAATCTTGTCTAGCCCTAATAGTGGATGCATTTGGATTGCTATTATTTGTTAATTGCAAACCTAATTGATCTAGGACAACTCATCCCCATAAATTTATAGGAAGATGATCCAATATATATGGCTGTATAGTTCCTTCACATCCTTCAGGATCCTTCCAATCTAACACCATTGCATTTCTATGGGGATTAGTTGCCACTCCTAGGCCTCAAAGTGTTTGACTGGCTTGTTGTAATGGTCAATGTTTTGACCATTCTTGATGAGATATGATGCTAAGGTCTGCATGTGACCAGTAGCCCATTAAATTCATATCCTTGAATATTTAGTTTTAGCATTGGGCGAGAATCTAAATTTAAAGACAGCAGAGACCAATCTACAACTGTGGAGCCTAATCCCCTGGAACCTCTTTCTATTGTACTACTGGAAAATTTATCATGTAGGCTGGGTATTATTAATAACTGTGCTATTCTGTCTCCTGGTGAAATTACTGATATACCCTTTGGAGAACTAGCTATAATTTTTATTTCACCTTCATAATTGGGATCAATTACCCCAGGACTTATCATAAGTCCTTTTGTAGTAGAAGAACTGTGTCCCAATAATAAGCCTACTGTTCCTTGGGGAAGAGGTCCTTTTACTCTTGTGGGAAGGATTTGAACTCCCATCTCTGGTGTTAGTACTGTCCTGGTGGAGGTGCAGATGTCCAACCCTGTGCTCCCACTGGTTCGTCTGATGAGAGATCTGATGGATAATGTGTCCTGGGCACTACCCTGATGGTGTTGCTGGGTTCCTCCATGGTGTTTGTGGGTTCCTCCAGTGACCCGTGTATTTGAGGTTGTGGGCTATGTACTTTATAAAGAAAAGAGGTTTATATATTACAGTTTGGGAAGCTGAAAAAAATCAAAATCAGACGTTCTTATTAATTCAGCCTCTGATGAGGGTTCCTTCTTTGGCTATATAACATCATGGCAGATCGCATTGTTGCAGGAATACAAGCAAAAAGGAGAGATCACATGATGAGCTAGGAAGCCAGAGACTGTGGAGAAGTCTTACTCTTTCATAATGACTCTCAAGATGCAAGAACTAACCAGAGTCTCTTCTAAGGGCAGCATCTTCAGGTCTCCCTTTCTGAGGGCAGTGTCCTCAGTGAACTACCACTAGCTCCACCTCTTCAAGGTTCCACCATCCCCCATATCACCACACTCAGGAGCAAGCTTCCCACACAGGAATCCTGAGTGGACAAACCGCAGCTAAACTAAGCACTTGGTAACTGAAGCTTTGCACTCAACGCACAAAACTCTCACAGTGGGGAGAAAAATCTGGAACTCCTGCAGAAGCCCAGCAGATTGGAGAGGAATCAATGTCCTATAAGCATCCAGGAAGTACAAAGAGAAAGAATTAAGCTTTAAGATGATACTAGTAGTTCTCAATTAATTTATTTGGCAATGATAACCAAACACCTTGCTGGCTTAACTTTCACAGAGGAGCAGGGGAGGTTGGCTGCCTGTACATGGTTCCGAAGAAGGAAAACATTAATGACAAAGAGGGAGAACAACCAAACACATCAGAAATGAGTGCTTTTCTTTTTTAAGATCATCTTTTAGCTTTGATTTCAGTGAACCCTAAACAACGATCCAAGACATTACCTCTGTTCATCCTGATAGGAGCTGACAAGAGTCATGGAGACCACTTGAAGCCCTCTGCCTTCCTGTTCCACTCTGATCCAGGTTGCTGACATGGAGATCTGCAAATGGATACAGGTCCTAAATGGCAGGCATCAAGCAGGGTGCCAGGACACAGAATAGAACCCTTCCCTCCAGGAGGCTACTGGAAGTGACAAAATGCAATTGATGACTTACACCCAATGGGACACTGCTTCACAGAATGCCATAGAGCTCAGGAACATATCCAGCCATACTATCTTGACCCTCCATGCATGTCCAGGTAATGCAGTATACTGGCCACAACCAGAGACTGTGTCACAAGACTGCAGTTCAAATGTTAGCTCTGCCATTTACCATCTGGGTGATCTGGGCGGCTCCTCAATCTATCCACATCTCAGTTCCCCATCTGTAAGATCTGGGGAGTGATGATGTCTACCCTCTGAGATTATAGTGGGAAGTAAAAGAATCTGTACATACAAAAGTACCTCATATTGTGCCCTGGATATGTAACCACGTTCATCAATCTAACCCAATTAGCACAATGTATAAAAGCACATTCATTTTGCCCCATTTATCCTATCTCCAGCCAAAAGAAACGTTATGAAAATGATCTTTTCCCTCAAACTTTTTTGCCAACTGAGTGAAATTAACCTTTAACTTCCACCTCCCAAGGGATGGCTGGGCTGAGATCTTTCCACCACTATGTGGATTTCTATTCACAGAGTTTCCTTACAACCTCTTAGGGAGGTGTGATCCCTGCTAGAAGCCTCATGGTCCTGATAATAAAACTAAAAGGTCATCACTCTGTACAGCTCTGGTGGGGGACAACAGGCTTCTTTTGTGGATGAAGCAGCCACTGTCCACAGGAAAACAGCTGCCCCACGTCCATCTGCACCCAAAAGTCCTACCTAGCACACCGCCCAACAATTCCCTGCAAATCTTTATGACCATGCAGAGAAGAAGTGTAAATGGGAATGTCGGCACACATAAACAGTCAGTCACAACAAGGCACTTGGGGAAATAGATATCAATAAAGATGTTAGGAGATCAGGCAAAGTACAAAATGAGTGATAAGATCAGGGATAATTTCAACAGGGGGATAGTTGAACACACTATCATTGAAAGAATCAAGCGTATATTCACCATAGGATTGAAATTTGAAAACAATAGGCAATGCAGATGTAGATGATTTTAGCAATCCATGCTCTCTTTAAAATGAATGCCACCCTCGGCCTATATCTCAGTTTCCAAAAGCTCCTCTAGTGCCTGTCTTTCTACAATCCCAACACAATTCATGGCAATAATTCTCTGAGATCTGTTCCAGAACTCAGTCTCTAATGGCATCACACCAGAGTTCAAGCTGAGGTGGACACAGTCATCTTTTCCAACCACCACACAAAAGACCACTATTCTAACAAAAACACTCCCACATGGCCCTCATCTTCTTCCATACAGACACTCATTATAACATTCTGGCTGGGGGTTTCTATAGGGTGAGCAGTCTTAGATGGTGTGCAAAGTAAGCTCTCATGCCCATCATATGCCAAATGTCATGGTGGCCTGGACACCCTTCCTGAGAAACAGCCTAGATAAAATGGGCCTGTAGCTCATACTGCTCTGCTTCTCAAATTAGAGGCCTCCTGCCTGCCAGGGGTAGATTCTTTATGTGTACTGGACTCATGAAAAAACCCAAACACCTGTGTGCTAGTTACTGGAGGGCTTGCAATAACTCATTTGACCCAGAGGATCCCTGTTCTAACTTCATAGGGGTCAGGAGCCTGACCAGAGGAAGGCAAGAGACTTCATCCAATAGTACACTTCTTTTTCATCCTTTTAGATTGGGATGAACACATGGGATTTTTCTTGAGTTTCCTGGGGTGCTGAGAATGTAATTCACAGCCACACACAGGGCCAAGAGTCTGATTCAGACACAGCTTTTACAAAGGCACAGATTAGGCCTCTTCATTTCCATTTGAAACTGTTTTCTTGAGGAGTCCCAAAGGAGTGCCCTAAGGCAAACACCTCCCTGACATTCAGGGGAACAGAACAATAGGGAAGAAAGAAGCCTGGAGAAAAACTTTTCTTCAATTGAACACTGTGGCATTGACAGCTCCTAATCATGCAACTTGGGTTACTATCTATCCAAGCAGGGTTTCTCCAGAGAGATCCTTACCAGTCTTCCTAATTTTTGAGTTTTCTGAGATGCTTGGAATGCCCCTCAGCAATCCATTCCATGGCCATGTCACAGAGCTTGAATGTGGTACACATCTTGGACACAAAACCACGAACCCCTTCAGAGAGTGGCCAAAATTCCAAAAGAATACAGGAACTTAGGATCTTGCCCATCGGCAAGGCAAGCAGCAGTCCATTCATAAATTGGCCATGAGGAGTCCTGCAAAGATTTCCACTAGACAGGACACATTCATGGCTGCATTCTTCTCTCTACTCTCTTTAACCACAAACCCAGTGGGATCCACTGACATCAAAAGGCTCACTAGTTAACAGTACATTTCAAACCAACAACAACAAAAAAAAAACACAAAAAAACGTTTTTCCTTCATGTTCTCAGAACATCAGACAAAAGGACAAATTGAAACACACACCCACTGACACACACAAACCACCCCTGTATTTGGTCTGCATCTATCCACTCTGTCCTCTGACTGGTGGGTGAAAATAGGTTCCTCAGCAGTCTCCTGTCCTGTCTCAGGTCTGGTCTCCTTGGCCATCTCTGTGTAGTTGTGAGGAGCCAGCAATGAGCCAACAACATTTTTCTCAGGAAAGGCCCCTGTTGAGACCATTCAAGGCATTTGGCTATCCACACATCACTAGGTACCAACATAGAAAGACTCTGGCCTTGGTATAATCAAGTGAGCCCACTGGGAGTGGAACTGCCTCTGGATGCCTCACCTCCTGAATCCCAAGTTCAGAGAGTTGCATCACCAAGGAACTGAGGTGAGGTCACTTCCTTCAGGGAAGTGAATGAGGTCACTGCCTTGGCAACCACTTTGTCCTAACAGTTGTTTCCAAGGGTCCCATGAGATGGAGGCTGGCCCACTTTCCTGTGACATTTCCACAAGACATAAAGGTCTATATACCCTAGAAGCCCGGGATCAGCATTCCACACAGACCTGATTGTGTCCATCTTCCTTGCATTGAGTAGAAAGAGGCTGATTCAGCCTCATCCCTTCATCCTTACTGGGTTGTTGGCCATAGAAGATGACTTTAGACCTCACAGGACCTACCTAGCTGCCTACATTTGCTCCAGGCATCGTTTCTGCATCTAGCTTTGAGCTTCTCAGCAGCTGTAGAATTCCCTACATACCTGTATGGCAAGATCAACTCAGGACCTGCCATTATGTGAAAATTGATTGAGGGAACAGAGTATGGTTAAGGGACATATCATGTTCGATTTGGGTTAGGAGTCATTCTGCTGGATGAATACGGGTATTGGGCAACCTGGATATTTATAGGAATGTAAGGTGAAATGTAAGTATGAAAATAGAAAGCTAGGTAAGTTCTGAAGCACACAAGTTTGTTGGGCTCTTGATTTGGATACATAGTTTTGAATTATGTTCTGCAGAGATGAATCCTCTAAATCCATAGACAATGGCCTAAGATCTTGTACCTGGGACTACTGAATGTAAAAGAGAACTTGCAGTGAAATAGAGTAGGCAGGATTCCAGTGTAGGCTATGGAAGAATAGTGAGTTTAGGATTTGGACCAAAGGCCCTTTTTGCAATCCAATGAATTTCTACTAAAGTGTAAATGGGAACGTCAGCACACATGAAGAGTCAGTCACAACAAGGCACTTAGGGAAATAAATATCAATGAGGATGTTAGGAGATCAGGCAAAGTCAAAATGAGTGATAAGATCAGGGATAATTTCAACAGGGGGGTAGTTGAACACACTATCCTTGAAAGAATCAAGTGTATACTCACCATAGGATGCAAATTTGAAAACAATAGGCACT
The DNA here is from genome assembly GCF_048772815.1 of Callospermophilus lateralis. Classification (NCBI taxonomy): domain Eukaryota; kingdom Metazoa; phylum Chordata; class Mammalia; order Rodentia; family Sciuridae; genus Callospermophilus; species Callospermophilus lateralis. Next base: position 299,119 of record NW_027514552.1, on the reverse strand, counting down.
GCAGACATAGAAGATTTTAGTAATCCATGCTCTCTTCAAAATGAGGCTTTGGAAGAATAAGATAAGTGTGAGTTTTGCATTTCGTGTCCAGAACATGATGTGATGAAAGGAATACATGGAGCAGGTGACATGCGTATTTCTTCCACCATTACTGGGAGTATGTTTTGAAACCCTATCATTTAGAGTTTGGGGATAAAAATAGGTGTACCCTGGGTTTATGTATATAGAGATGATGCATGAATAGACAATATGGTGAATAAAAAATATAACAGGTTACTATTTAAATAATGGATTTAATTGATATTTTAAAAAATACATGAAATCTGGTATTCACATACAAACATTCAATCCAAGTAGTTATACATGTAGTGGTAATATTAGGGTTACTAGTTATAACAAACTGTGTTTGAGTTTTGCTTTGAAAATGATGATGGAATTCAAAAGTTATGTGATATAAAAGAAATCTCATGAAAAAGCAAGTAAAGCAACATGGAGAAATGCATGGGATCTGATTCAGGGAGTGAATGAAAGTGAATCATATGCATATCAATTTGTGAATTGTGGATGAAATGATACATCCTATGGTGGATATATACTGAAGAAATAGGAATATACAATTTTGAATAAAAATTTAATTAAAAATACATATCATGTCCCATATGAATATACTTTCATTGATGTTAAACTGGGTCTATTACTGTAGAAATATTAGTGTAGTTACTCAATATTCACTGAAGTTCATTTTGAGTATTCCGAAATGAATATGTATGTCAAAAAATGAATATTTCTGAAAAAATCTCCTGAAAAGTTGATTATAAATCCACACAGATGGACATGAAAGAATCAAGGTAGTATAAGTATATGACACACATAGTTCATGTTTGCAAATTCATACTAAATATATATATATATATATATATATATATATATATATATATATATATATATATTTAATACATTAAAATGTAATAGTAAGTATGTATGCCAATCAAAATTCATAAGGGGATACATATCCTTCACATACATACCCAAAATATTCACTTTCCTCTACATTGTTTCATGCATAACTTGTTGAAGTATAAGGCTCACCACAGCTTGAAATTTCAGTTACCTCAGTGTATTGGGGGGCAGTGATCTCTTCATGAAATTCGTATTTACCAAAGTGAGAGTACTCTCAAAAATATAACTGTGATGGCAGTAGGATTATATATAGGTATATAAAAATATACATTGTGACCCAGTTGACAGAGACAGGGAGTCAGGAAGTTACATATTGCTGATTTTAAAAATTCTTGGAGAAGTAAAATGAGAAAAATGTGCCACAGGTTTTATAATATGTATCTCTGATGAAGCAAAAGGCAAGGCCAAGTGTATGCTATGCCTCCTATCAAATGCCTCTACTTCTATTCCTTTAGGATTATTTTAATTGATGTTAGGGTAAGTAGTCAGAGCCTAGGAAGTTAAGGGTTAGTGTCAGAGATTAATTATTTTAAATGGCAAAACGGAAATTGAGTCTAATACATATGGGAACACGTGGCACAAAAAAATCTTCCACTGTCATCCACCACAATGCCTGGACATTACTATCACCCCAAGAAGACACAATGAGAGGAGTAGAGGAAAAAAATCTGTGAATACATATCTGGAATTGGAAATTCTGAGGAGCTCACTAACTTGGGTGTGGCAGAAGAGATCCCAAAAGTAGAGGACAGGGTAAACATTACACAAACAGGGAACTTTGCTGGCCTAATGACTTCTAGACTGTCTGCCTCTGACATTCATCCACTAAAAATATAGCTTTGTGTTTTAGCTTCCTTTGCAGTGAGATCATGATAGCTTGGTCTGAGTCTCTGTGAACAGGTTGACATGGGTTCATATTTTCCAATAGGAACAGGAGGCAGCAGAGCTGAATCCTCTCTATGCAGGTTACTGTGGCCTTTGGGATATGAATGTCTCCCTGGGTGAATTATGAAGCCGTTGGCTCACTGCCCAGTTTTAATGGCATTTCTTACAGCTTCCCTGGAAAATTGGTGTTTGTTTTTGAAATACAAAAAGGTCAACCAGGACACAGTGCTGGAGGGAGCTCTGTCACGTGGGGTGAGTCAGGGTCTGAAGGCAAAAACACAAACTGGGCTGCTACCCCATATATCTTTCCCACATGAGCGTAGCAACTTGTTTCTGAGCATTGCACCAAATCCTCTCCCCACCATAACATGCCTTTATATTTTCGGGTCTCCTGGATGCAACTTGTCAATCACATGTCATTTGGAAGCCAATGACAAAACCACAGGGACCCACCTGCACTCCATTGCTCCAGGCCCAGTTCCCTGCTGGCTCCTACCCACTGGCATCTCTGTTCTTCACCATGGTCATGAATTCCACTCAGTCAAAAATGTTACTCGCTGGTTCAGTCATAATGAGCAACAGAAGATCTAAAGTTCTCCAGGGATTTCTGGTCATGGGATTCTCAAAAACTTCATGGTATTGGCCTAGCCATATTTCAAGAATGAAGAAGTTGACACTGTGGGTTTTGAATCATTCAGGAGCCATTAAGTGTTGAGGAATCTCCTTTCAGTAAAAGCTCTGGAGATCGCTAGCAGGCAAGGTTCCCAAGAAGTGGCGAAAGGTCACAGGAATCCAGGCCCATTGGGGTCTAAAATATGAGGTTCCTGTGAGTTTTGGCTATTAACTATAGCTGAAAAGGCTTTCACAGCAAAATCATGTGAAATCCTGGCTGAGATTCCCAGTGCTGTGTAGAATGCCACCCTCGGCCTAGATCTCAGTTTCCAAAAGCTCCTCTAGTGCCTGGCTTTCTAAAATCCCAACACAATTCATGGCAATAGTTCTCTGAGATCAGTTCCAGAACTCAGGCTCTAATGGCATCACACCAGAATTCAATCTGATGTGGACCCAGTCATCTTTTCCAACCACCACACAAAAGACCACTATTCTAACAAAAACACTCCCACATGGCCCTCATCTTCTTCCATACAGACACTCATTATAACATTCTGGCTGGGGGTTTCTATAGGGTGAGCAGTCATAGATGGTGTGCAAAGAAAGCTCTCATGCCCATCATATGCCTAATGTCATGGTGGCCTGGACACCCTTCCTGAGAAACAGCCTAGATTAAATGGGCCTGTAGCTCATACTGCTCTGCTTCTCAAATTAGAGGCCTCCTGCCTGCCAGGGGTAGATTCTTTATGTGTACTGGAGTCATGAAAAAACCCAAACACTGTGTGCTAGTTACCGGAGGGCTTGCAACAACTCATTTGACCCAGAGGATCCCTGTTCTGATTTCATAGGGGTCAGGAGCCTGACCAGAGGAAGGCAAGAGACTTCATCGAATAGTACACTTCTTTTTCGTCCTTTTAGATTGGTATGGACACATGGGATTTTTCTTGAGTTTCCTGGGGTGCTGAGAATGTAATGCACAGCCACACACAGGGCCAAGAGTCTGATTCAGACACAGCTTTTACAAAGCACTTTACTTCAAAGGCACAGATTAAGCCTCTTCATTTCCATTTGAAACTGTTTTCTTGAGGAGTCCCAAAGGAGTGCCCTAAGGCAAACACCTCCCTGACATTCAGGGGAACAGAACAATAGGGAAGAAAGAAGCCTGGAGAAAAACTTTTCTTTAATTGAACACTGTGGAGCTGACAGCTCCTAATCATGCACTTGGGTTACTATTTAACCAAGCAGTGATTCTCCAGAGAGATCCTTACCAGTCATGCTAATTTTTGAGTTTTCTGAGATTTTTGGCATGCCCTTCAGCAATCCAGTCAATGGCCATGTCACAGAGCTTGAATGTGGTACACATCTTGAACACAAAACCATGAACCACTTCAGAGAGTGGCCAAAATTCAGGAAGAATACAGGAACTTAGGATCTTGGTAGGTGTTGCCCATCTGCAAGGCAAGCAGCAGTCCATTCATAAATTGGCCATGAGGAGTCCTACAAAGATTTCCACTAGACAGGACATATTCACGGCTGCATTCTTCTGTTTATCTCTTTAACCACAAACCCAGTGGGATCCACTGACATAAAAAGGCTCACTAGTTCACAGTACATTTCAAACCAACAACAACAACAAAAAACACCTTTTTCCTTCATGTTCTCAGAACACAAGACAAAACGACAAATTGAAACACACACCCACTGAGGTATACAAACCACCTCTGTATTTGGTCTGCATCTAACCACTTTGTCCTCTGCCTGGTGGGTGAAAATACATTGCTCAGCAGTGGCCTGTCCTGTCTCAGCTCTGGTTTCCTTGGCCATCTCTGTGTAGTTGTCAGAAGCCAGCAATGAGCCAACACTTCTTTCTCAAGAAAGGCCCCTGTTGAGACCATTCAAGGCATTTGGCTATCCACACATCACTAGGTACCAACAAAGAATGACTCTGGCTTTGGTACAGACAATCAAGTGAGCCCACTGGGAGTGGAACTGCCTCTGGATGCCTTACCTCCTGGATCCCAAGTTCAGAGAGTTGCATCACCAAGGAACTGAGGTGAGGTCACTTCCTTCAGGGAATGAATGAGGTCACTGCCTTGGCAACCACTTTGTTCTAACAGTTGTTTCCAAGGGTCCCATGAGATGGAGGCTGCCCCACCTTCCTGTGACATTTTCACAAGACATAAAGGTCTATATACCCTAGAAGCCCGGGATCAGCATTCCACACAGACCTGATTGTGTCCATCTTCCCTGCATTGAGAAGAGAGAGGCTGATTCAGCCTCATCCCTTCATCCTGACTGGGTTGTTGGCCATGGAAGTTGACTTTAGACCTCACAGGTCCTACCTAGCTGCCTACATTTGCTCCAGGGATCATTTCTGCATCTACCTTTGAGATTCTCAGCAGCTGTAGGATTCCCTACATACCTGGATGGCAAGATTAACTCAGGACCTGCTGTTATGTGAAAATAGATTGAGGGAACAGAGTATGGTTAAGGGTCATATCATGTTCGATTCAGGTTAAAAGTCATTCTGCTGGATGTTACGGGTTTTGGGCAACTGAGAGATTTATAAAAATGTAAGGTGAAATGTAAGTATGAAAATAGAAAACTAGGTAAGATCTGAAGCACACAAGTTTGTTGGGCCCTTGATTTGGATACATAGTTTTGAATTATGTTCTGCAGACATGAATCCTCTAAACCCATAGACAATGGCCTAAGATCTTGTACCTGGGATTACTGAATGCAAAAGCGAACTTGCAGTGAAATAGAGTAGGCAGGATTCCAGGGTAGGGGAAGGAAGAAGAGTGAGTTTAGGATTTGGACCAAAGGCCCTTTTTGCAATCCAATAATTTCTATTAAAGTGTAAATCGGAATGTCAGCACACATGAAGAGTCAGTCATAACAAGTCACTTGGGGAAATAGATATCAATAAGGATGTTAGGAGATCAGGCAAAGTACAAAATGAGTGATAAGATCAGGGTTAATTTCAACAGGGGGGTAGTTGAACACACTATTTTTGAAAGAATCAAGTGTATACTCACAATAAGATTGAAATTTGACAACAATAGGCAATGCAGACGTAAGTGATTTTAGTAATCCATGCTCTTTTTATAATGAGGCTATGGGAGAAGAATAAGATAAGTGTGAGTTTTGCATTTTGTGTCCAGAACATGATGTGATGAAAGGAATACATGGAGCAGGTGACATGCGTATTTCTTCCACCATTTCTGGGAGCATGTTTTGAAACCCTATCATTTAGAGTTTGGGGATAAAAATAGGTGTTCCCTGGGTTTGTGTATATAGAGATGATGCATGAATAGACCATATGGTGAATAAAAAATATAACAGGTTACTATTTAAATAATGGTTTAATTGATATTTTAAAAAATACATGAAATCTGGTATTCACATACAAACATTCAATTAAAGTAGTTATACATGTAGTGGTAATATTAGGGTTACTAGTAATAACAAACTGTGTTTGAGTTTTGCTTTGAAAATGATGAGGGAATTCAAAAGTTATGTGATATAAAAGAAATCTCATGAAAAAGCAAGTAAAGCAACATGGAGAAATGCATGGGATCTGATTCAGGGAGTGAATGAAAGTGAATCATATGCATATCAATTTGTGAATTGTGGATGAAATGATACATCCTATGATGGATATATACTGAAGAAATAGGAATATAACAATTTTGAATAAAAATTTAATTAAAAATACACATCATGTCCCATATGAATATACTTTCATTGATGTTAAACTGGGTCTCTTACTGTACAAATATTAGGGTAGTTACTCAATATTCACTGAAGTTCATTTTGAGTATTCCGAAATGAATATGTATGTCAAAAAATGAATAATTCTGAAAAAATCTCCTGAAAAGTTGATTATAAATCCACACAGATGGACATGAAAGAATCAAGGTAGTATAAGTATATGACACACATAGTTCATTTTTGCAAATTCATACTAAATATATATATATATATATATATATATATATATATATATATATATATATATATATATATATATATATATATATTTTAATACATTAAAATGTAATAGTATGTATGCCAATCAAAATTCATAAGGGGATACATATCCTTCACATATGTACCCAAAATATTCACTTTTCTCTACATTGTTTCATGCCTAACTTGTTGAAGTATAAAGCTCACCACAGCTTGAAATTTCAGTTACCTCAGTGTATTGGGGGGCAGTGATCTCTTCATGAAATTCGTATTTACCAAACTGAGAGAACTCTCAAAAATATAACTGTGATGGCAGTAGGATTCTATATAGGCATATAAAAATATACATTGCGACCCAGGCGACAGAGACAGGAAGTCAGGAAGTTACATATTTGTTGATTTTGAAAATTCTTGGAGAAGTAAAATGAGAAAAATGTGTCACAGGTTTTATAATATGTATCTCTGATGAAGCAAAATGCAAGGCCAAGTATACACCATGCCTCCTATCAAATGCCTCTACTTCTATTCCTTAGGATTATTTTTATTGATGTTAGGGTAAGTAGTCAGAGCCTAGAAAGTGATGGGTTAGTGTCAGAGATTCAATATTTCAAATGGCAAAATGGAAAATGAGTCTAATACATATGGGAACACATGGCACATAAAAATCTTCCTCTGTCATCCACCACAATGTCTGGACATTACTATCACCCTAAAGAAGACACAATGAGAGGAGAAGAGGAAAAAAATCTGTGAATACATATCTGGAATTGGAAATTCTGAGGAGCTCACAAACCTGGGTGTGGCAGAAGAGATCTCAAAAGTTGAGGACAGGGTAAACATTCCACAAACATGGAACCCTGCTGGCCTAATGACTTCTTGACTATCTGCCTCTGACATTCGTCCACTAGAAATATAGCTTTGTATTTTAGATTCCTTTGTAGTGAGATTATGAAAGCTTGGTCTGAATTGATGTGAAGAGGAAGAGATGGGTTCATATTTTCCAATAGGAACAGGAGGCAGCAGAGCTGAATCCTCTCTATGCAGGTTACTGTGGCCATTGTGGTATGAATGTCTCCCTGGGTGCATTGTGAAGCCGTTGGCTCACTGCCCAGTTTTAATGGCATATCTTACAGCTTCCCTGGAAAATTGATGTTTGTTTTTGAAATACAAAAAGGTCAACCAGGACACAGTGCTGGAGGGAGATCTGCCACATGGTGTGAGTCAGGGTCTGAAGGCAAAAACACAAACTGGGCTGCTACCCCATATATCTTTCCCACTTGAGCATAGCAACTTGTTTCTGAGCATTGCACCAAATCCTCTCCCCACAACAACATGCCTTTATATTTTCCGGTCTCCTGGTTACAGTTTGTCAATCACATGTCATTTGGAAGCCAATGACAGAAGCCCAGAGGCCCACCACAGATTTTGGACCACACACCTGCACTCCATTGCTCCAGGTCCAGTTCCCTGCTGGCTCCTACTCACTGGCCTCTCTGTTCTTCACCACGGTCATGAATTCCACTGAGTCAAAAATGGCACTCGCTGGTTCAGTCATGATGAGCAACAGGAGATCTAAAGGTTCTCCAGGAATTTCTGGTCTTGGGATTCTCAAAAACTTCATGGTATTGGCCTAGCAATATTTCAAGAATGAAGAAGTTGACACTGTGGGTTTTACTTCATTCAGGAGCCATTGAGTGTTGAGGAATCTCCTTTCAGTAAAAGCTCTGGAGATCGCATGCAGGCAAGGTTCCCAAGGAGTGACAAAAGGTCACAGGAATCCAGGCCCATTGGGGTCTAAAATATGAGGTTCCTGTGAGTTTTGGCTCTCAACTGTAGCTGAGAAGGCTTTCACAGCAAAATCATGTGAAATCCTGGCTGAGATTCCCAGTGCTGTGGAGAAAGCCACCCTCGGCCTAGATCTCAGTTTCCAAATGCTCCTCTAATGCCTGGCCTTCTAAAACCCCAACACAATTCATGGCAATAGTTCTCTGAGATCAGTTCCAGTACTCAGTCTCTAATGGCATCACACCAGAGTTCAAGCTGAGGTGGACCCAGTCATCTTTTCCAACCACCGCACAAAAGACCACTATTCTAACAAAAACACTCCCACATGGCCCTCATCTTCTTCCATACAGACATTCATCATAACATTCTGGCTGGGGGTTTCTATAGGGTGAGCAGTCTTAGATGGTGTGCAAAGAAAGCTCTCATGCCCATCATATGCCAAATATCCTGGTGGCCTGAACACCCTTCCTGAGAAACAGGATAGATAAAATGGGCCTGTAGTTAATACTGCTCTGCTTGTCAAATTAGAGGCCTCCTGCCTGCCAGGGGTAGATTATTTATGTGTACTGGACTCATGAAAAAACCCAAACACCTGTGTGCTAGTTACTGGAGGGCTTGCAACAACTCATTTGACCCAGAGGATCCCTGTTCTGACTTCATAGGGGTCAGGAGCCTGACCAGAGGAAGGCAAGAGACTTCATCCAGTAGTACACTTCTTTTTCATACATTTAGATTGGTATGGACACATGGGATTTTTCTTGAGTTTCCTGGGGTGCTGAGAATGTAATTCACAGCCACACACAGGGCCAAGTATCTGATTCAGACACAGCTTTTACAAAGCACTTTACTTCAAAGGCACAGATTAGGCCTCTTCATTTCCATTTGAAACTGTTTTCTTGAGGAGTCCCAAAGGAGTGCCCTAAGGCAAACACCTCTCTGACATTCAGGAGAACAGAACAATAAGGAAGAAAGAAGCCTGGAGAAAAACTTTTCTTTAATTGAACACTGTGGCATTGACAGCTCCTGATCATGCAACTTGGGTTACTATCTATCAGTTTGGGATACTCTGGGTTTTCATATAAGAATTCATAGAAGAAATCTCATGCCTCTGAAGAAAAGTAGCAAAACTAATCCAGGTCTCCATAACTTGATTCTATGAAAAAAGAGCCAAAGGATATATATTTAACTTTGAGAAAAAGCATCTGGGAATAATCCATGTATTACATACAGACACTTTGATGGTTAGCAGGTGAAATATGGTTAGTGGTGGATCTGTAGTTCTGAATAAGCACAAATACCCTAGAAGAAATAGGCATCCTACTGTTGGAATAGTTTAAACAATTTTTTTTCTTTAATACTGGATCAAATTATTCCTTTGAGATCCCTTCTAGCTGTACTTTGAAACTTGGAGACTATGGAATTACTAAAATAAAGTTATTGCATTTCTGAGCAGTCATTTGTACATTTTATATAAATGGAAAAATTTTGAATAGGCTGTACTTTTCTTTTGCCAGTATCTAAGAAGCTTGCTATATATTTGTAAACACACCAAATGTAATTCAAGAAGTTTGCATAAAATGAAAACCATTTATCACTAGAAGACATTCTTCATATGCGGTATCTGTTTCTACATGGTTTAAACATATTCTCTTGTGGATGAAAAAATAAAGCACTTTAGGTAATTGTCTTTGCATTTACATAGCACCTTCACTTAAGACACCTGGGTGTGTCCTACTACTGATATCAATGTCTTGTTTTACTTTATCTGATCTTAGTGTATATTATAATCCATGGTTATCATTAGTAGCTTTGAATTTCAGGATTGATTAATACAGGATGATCTTTAATTTTGCCAATTTCTGTTAAGGCAATTTTTCTTCATATTTTATTCAATTATTAATTCAAAAAGCATGTCTTATTTTTTCAAATTAATGTGTGTTTTAAATCCAGGCTTAATTTGTGCTGCAGTCTGGCTGGGCACAAAATCACGAGCCACTCAAACAGGAACAAACTTTATTTTGAAACTCCTGCCAATGCCCTGTATGCTCCCCTGGAAATATGCCGACCCCCACACGCAGCGTTCTCCTGGGCCCACACCAACAGCAAATCCCTTCTCTGGAATTTCCTCCTACCGCACTTCCCCAACCAATGGGAACTCTCCAGGAGTCCCAAAGCAGGCTAAGGTGGACAGCAGGGGTCTAATATCCATTTGAATGCACATCTTAACATAATCATATCATCTCAATGGCTTCCTGGCATCACCTTTCAACCAAAAATGCCATGCATCATTACTACTTGGCTATGGCTCTTAGCATCTCCCCCCTTCTGTTTAATTAAGCAACAAGCAATGTGGCTTAGGGACCGTGTCTGTGTCTGTTAGGTTGTCCAATTCAACATATGGTACTTACCCGTCATCGGATGAGCTGACCTCTAGGCGTCAGCCTCCTGTCTTAGGTTGGTACCACTGCAATTGGATCATACCTATCACTGACTACCGGTCCAGCTTATAGCCATACTTGTGGATAGGCCTATGCACCAGTGTGTGGGGGGTGAGATTCTTTGCCTCACCTCTGTTGGCCCCCAAATCCTTGGTGCCAGGTATCCTCAATGACTGCACAGCCAAAGCATCTTGCCAAAAGCATAAACCATCTTGGCATTCTTTCCCAATCATAAGGAATATTGAAATATTCTGTAAAATAATCGATGGAAAGATCAAGTCTGTGGAAGAGCTTCTGGAAGCTGAAGTTCTCAAAGTTGCTAATAAGGAGAAAACTGTTCAGGATTTGAAACAGAAAATAGAGACTCTAAAAGAAGAAATAGGAAATATCCAGCTGGAAAAGGCTCCCACTCCTGATACAGTATGTTTGTGTGTTGTTTTGTCTTGAAATGTTGTATTGTCTTTGTGACAAAAATATGGAAGAGGTGTTAAGTAAATTGTTGAAAAAAGGAGGCACCCCAATGGAACCAAGAATAGTTAGGGCATGTGTTGATAAAAGCCCAGAAACTCTAGTCAGGAAAAAGAAAGTTCAGAAGAAGAAGGATTATCAGGAAAAAAGTTGCAGCAAAAGGCTATTACTGAATACTTTTCGTTATAGGATGGGAGCAAATCTGCTCGTCCCTGTTCGTCACACCTCAGTTATTTTGCTGCAGCCGGACTGCGGCAAATTTGTTGGGGTTATGGGAGTAGGAGGGAAGTTGTTTTCTTGTTGTTATCTATATAATTTTACTTTGAACCTTTCAAGATATGGCTAGATAGACCACCAACTCTTACCAATTTCACCAGTCCCAGGTGAAGGATAGAAGTGGCATAGGTTTATTCTTGGAATAGTGCTTCATTCACATCACAAAATGTCTGGTATGAAGGAAGTCTCCTTTTAAAATATTAAATACTAAAATTCACACAAATGTTCATGAGCTTGGTAAATAGTAAATGTCTTTTGGAACTTTTGAGATCACAGTGTCATTGACCTTTGCTTTTCTTTACAAATAGCCTCTGCTAGAATCTCAATCCAAGATTGTATTCAGTCCAAATTTCTCCCTTCTGGCATGCCAAGCAGATTACCACTTCTCAACTCGATTTTCCAAATCTGAACATCATATCTTATTAATATGATTGATGGGAGATTCACCCTTCTTTGAAAGCAGTTTTGATTATAAATAACAGAAATGAAAGAAAACCTGTTATATTTGTTCCTACCAAAATTCAAATACTTAAGGAGACATCTTTGGAAGCTTTATGTGGTTGTTTTATTTTAAGGAGCCATTTCTATGTTCATTCACACAAACTTGTTGGTGGGAGAGATTTGTTCAACCCCCACTTTCTAACTGGCACCTTTCCCACTCATGTCTTTGCAAGAAGGAAAACAAACAAACAAACAAAACACTTGTGTTGTTGTTGTTGTTGTTGTTGTTTTGTTTCTTCCTCTATAGAATTGGAAGCTATATGTTACTTTCTAAATTATTTTATGTTTATATAAATGTATGAATGTCTCTCTTAAGAAGGCATATCTTCCCTGAGAATTACAAATGATGTTTTGAGCTCTTATTATCTCTGTCAATTAAATTTATCTGAGACTTATTAAAATAAGAAATCTGTTATAGATAATACATTTTAAATATTAACTCCTAAAAATGTTATGTAGTGAAAAATAGGACCACATTATTAACATTGCTTATTATATGCAATCTATTTATTTATATGCAATCTATTTCAAAGGAATTTTTCAATATTTTTCCAATTTTAGATTTTTCTTTTTAAATTTTTCTACTTATGAACTGGCTTTTAAAAAAGAAAACAAGGATTAAGAAATATTTTAGGTAACATTACAAAATGATGGACGAATTATTAGTTTATTTTTCCTACAAATTAAACTTGAACAGATGTGTGATGCAGGTGTAGATCATCAACACTTTATGATATGCCTGCTTTTAATTTTCTTCTAATGCCTGATTGCTTACCAGTTAGTCATGTGTGGTGTTAGAAATTTTTGAAATACTGCTTAATCATTTGTTAATTAAGAATAAATCATCACATTTTAGAGAGATGGTAAAATACCCTTTTCTGATGAAATGGCAATTGCTCTTTTTCTTTGCTTTTGTTGTACAAAATTGAGCTCCGAGATTTGGATGATTAGAGATTACCAGCCACAATTATGATGTTCTGTTTTAACATTGCCCTCTTTGTGAGATAGTATGAACTTGTTGATGCTTTTTAAAAGCATAAGTGCTTCTTTGATGTTTATATTATGAATATCGCTCATGATTGATATTTGGAAATTAGTTCAAGGAAGGCTTTACATGAATGTAACATAATTGCATTTCTTTGTGTCAATTGATTTTATCACTATATTTAATGGTTTGTTGCATACTTTGCAGGATAATGAATTTCATTTCCTTGCATTATCCTATAAATAACCTTAAACTTTTAAATTAGGATAATCATAGTTGCTTTCTTAACCTTGCAAACATGTACTGCTCCATGAATTTAAGAATTGGAATATATATCTAACTCGAACTACATCAAATATGACATATCCATATGTATGCATTCAAACTGTTTACTCAGAAAGACATACTTCATACCTCTTAGATAATGGTTTCTTCTACTTGTGTTCACTATTAACCTTTTGTCTCCATATTGCTAGAGATGCCTTTTTATAGCTCCATGAATTTTTATCAATTCATTTAAATGGTTATACTTAACAATGATTTTTTAAATAAAGCAAAAACTTGAGCTTATATATGACATTCATTGACAGTTGCTCTAGAGATGTATACAGTTTTCACTGATAGTTATGTTTGAGAAGTTTTTTTGGTTTTTATTTTCTTTATTGGCCTTGGTAAATATACTGAAACTTTGAAACATGCACACACACTTAAAATTTTTTTTTGAAGATTACCTGAGAATATACAAAACACTCACCTGCAAAACTTGACAAAACATTAACCTAAATCAAGCAGGCACAATTGAAAATGAGTATTTGGCAATTAAAGTACATACATTTTTTTATATTACATCATGACCTTATGACCCTTCATAATCATTTAACTTGTTATGTGGTAACCGGAGCTCAGTCTTTCCAGAATATAATGTTCCTATCAGTCCAAAGAAATGAAACCACTTGGTAAAACTGACAGATTTTAAGTCAAGGAGATTTTTCTTTTTATGTCATACATTATTTGGATGGGTAACTAGTAATCACCAAGGATGTTAGTATTGATATAATAAATAGAAGCATATATTCTTGCTACTTGTTGTTGCCATGGGAAACACCCTATGATTACTGTTTTAGTTTTTAAATTTCAATTATTTTATTTATACATGTAATAATAAAATATCTCTATAGTAATAAAATTGAAATTAAAATAATAAATCCATTCCTTATATATTAAGTAAATATATATTGAGGTTCACTGTAGGCAATTTAGTCTGTCCTTTAATTTACTTTTTCCATTTTTAAAATTAGACTTAGAATGTTCCCTTATTTCTGATAAATTTTGAAACCATAGCATGCTGATTTTTTCCTAAAACTTCAAGTTTTTCATATTGTTATGAATTTTTTGAATCATTTGTTGTTTTTCTTTTCTTTTTTTTTTTGAAGTAAAGCATGGTCCTTTTTGTTTTTACTTAATGATTAACTAGCTAACTGAGGCTGCAACATAAAATAATACTGGTGTTTTTCCAAATGATTAGAGATACCCTTTTATATAATCTAAATATTTGAGCCTCTATACTATTCTACTCTGCTCCATGACCTAATTGTCTCTTTCTTCATTACTATAATGATTTTCTTTCATGGGAAGTATTTTAAGACAATTTTGTTTTATATTATATTCTAATAACTCTTACATGAACTCACCCACCAAATAACAGTTTTTATTGCACAATTATCATAATATACTGACCTCTTTACCTACCTTATATGAACACAAATTTTTAAAAAGTCACTATACATACATATGTACATGTATTTATGTGTATATATATATATATATATATATATATATATATATATATATTAGAAAAATAAATTTATCACACTAACCATTAAATTAATAAATATTGAATATATATATGACAAATAATTATTTTGAAGAAATGTCAAGAAAATAATTTCCTAGGCCTCAGTATATAAAGACAAACATTTTATAGTTAACAAAATGCTTAACTATGGTAATATAATAATCTATATATTAAAAATTAAAAGATTAAATTTATTTAGTTTTATGGTAGGATGTGAAAATCAGAATTTTCAGGGCATCTTAAGTTCATTTAATAGGGCTATAGTTAATTCCTCAAAGACGGTGGGATTGGAGACCATGAGTTTTAGGACTAGGTTTAATGGTAAACTTTACATCAAATTCAGAAACATTTATCCAAGATGTCCATTCCCACTCTGTTAGGGGGGAAATAGTTATTAAAACCTAGCATATTTTTGAGTTCTATTCCAGAAATAAGTGTCTTTCCTGACAGGCAGGTCTGCCTGGGCATATCAGGACTAACCCTGACCATTTAGCAAATAGTACCATATTAATACAAATTTATTACTGTTACGTCTTGGAATTCAATTGTAAAACTAAAGCAATAATAAACTACTGTCCAATTGAAATTAATTTAATGCCTTTCAAAATATCAAAGTAAGGGACTCTAATCCTCATCTGATGTTTTGACTGCTTTATTTGGTATGCATATTTCCTGGGAAATCAAATTTTATTTTTGCATTGCTAATCCATTTCATTTCAAGCTGTGTTTTGATTTTTCAAATGAGCAAACTTTCACATAGCTATCTGAATTTCTCATTTAGATGAATAACTATAAAATAAATCCTAATTCGAATATTCCTGAGCAAATCTTATTTTAGAATGCATCAAAATAGGAAGCAGTATTCCTGAAAGATTTAACTGCTGTGTTTTAGGAAAGGAAAGATTATGCTGTGCACACCTTGGGGCAGGTCAGCCAGTAAAAAACCTCTTGGCTTTGCTGAAAGTTAGTGAAACAGATACTGCTTCACCTTCTTTATTTATGTCAAATATAATATTGCCAATTTATTATTCATATATTCTTTTGGGAAGAGACCGTTCACATCTTTTATACCTTCCAAACATTTGCCAAATGAGAATATTCTAGTGATTTCTATGCATTTTAATTCATCTATGTGAAGCCTGAAAACATCTAGAACAAGGGAATTGAACTCACCCAGTTAATCAAAATTGATTGTTGAGGGCTTCCAGATTCTTTCTACTAACCTCTCACTCCTTGTGAAGGGATTTTATTGTCAGTAGTTAATATTTTATGGGAATGCTGTCAGCTTCTTACAGAGCCCAAAGGAGTTATATATTTTTTTCTGAAATAATCATAATTCCCATCAGTATGTTTAATGTCAGCACCTGTAGGATTCCTTTGATTTTTAAGGAGAAAAAACATAAAGAATTCTAGACTCATCAAATAAGAATAACTGTGAATGCTTCAGGAAATTCCTATTTCTCTGGGTGAATGCTTGGGGACCAGAGGGACAGATATGCAATGGATGCCTCTCAGTGGTTTACAGGTTAACCTGTTTTTTTCTTTGCCTGTTGAACTGTGCCAGGAAAGAGAATTTCATGTGATAGCTTTGCACACAAACACAAGTAATTTAAACTAAGGCAGAATGACACACGCACACATGCACAATTATTGTGGATAATGGTGTTCAGAAAATTATCCCACTAATTCTAATATCTCTGCAAAATACTATACATGTCTCAAAATACAAGACCACAAAAGAGTCTTGGAATATGTTCTTTGTTACAGGCTTTACATCAACTGGAATCTCATCAGTTTGTTTTGCTAAGTACCACTTCTTTTTTATTCTTTTTGCTGAGAACTGTGAAAAGAAGCATGAAAATGACCTGTAAAGGCAAAGGGGCATTTGGGTTGATAATTAATCTTTACAAATGACAAGCAACTGATTTAATAGTGAAAAATTATTCAGTTAACTAATATGACTGAACTTTTAGCAAAATTGAATGAATCATCCAGTTTTGGCTTCAAACAAACTCAAGCACTAAGCATATAGCAAATGTTTGATCTATTGTTGATTTTGCTATGAGAAATGTATGCTGGACCCTATTCAGCTTTGAAGATCTTAACAAATGTTTTCTTCTAAAAAGCATATGAACTCTTCACTTATCCGAAACTTCCTCCATCATCAGGTGTTTTTATGTCAATCACTTGTCTATGTTTTATTAGAATCGGGTTTAAAGAGAAGTTCTGTTATTGGTATTTGTTTCCCAGATAGAATATTGAAAATTTAAGATCTCACTATGAAGTTGAGATATGGTCAGGGGGGTTATTAAATTTGACTTTCTAATGTAGGAACTTTGCAGTAGCCATTATCTCTATTTATGCAGAGAATCTTTTATCTCTTGCACAATAAAGGCCTTATTCATTATAAGATAAATGTTTGGCAGAGCAACTTTATTTTTCTATTTTTCTATGTAAAAATTCTTGATACTTTACATCATAGGATATCATGTTCTATATTGATTCTTTTGAAACAAATTATCTATTTCCTTAGAAAGGCATTACAGGCCATGAAGATAAAGTTGGAATAAAAAAGATAAAATTTTAAAGTAGTTATTTCAGATATCTGGGAATAGTCTGCTTCTTTGATGAATTTAACAACTGTCCTAAGCCAAAGTCAACACCATAATTAATATTTTAGAAAATGAATTATAACTTGGTTATGAAAAGTCAAAGACATTGTAAAAAAAACCCAGAACTTTACTTCCACATTTAACATTCTGACAAAGTAAATAGACATGACATGATTAAGAAGGGACATCTTCATATTCATGGACATTTAAGTTATACACTAAATAAAACTTGAAATGATCAGCTGAAAAAAATTTTAAATTAATGAGAAAATTTAGTTGGGAGGTACATACAAAATATCGTAAGATGGAACGATTAAAACAGCAGTTTTAATACAAAAAAAATGGCCAGATCAGTATACTAAAACTTCCAAATTATGTTTGGGCTAGAGCTTGAACCCAGGACCACATATCTATAAACTGTTTTATTATTAAAATATATTGCACATTATGAAATATTTTAGATTATTCCAAGTGATAATATGATTTTAATATTGAAAATCATTAGTATAAATAACTGCATTGGTGGATTTTTCTGACATTAAATAATTGTGAAGTAAATTCTACTTAAATATATTATATTTTAATACACTGTTGGTTTAGTTTGGTTAATAAAAATTTAGGATTTTATAATTATATTCATAAACCAAATAGAAATATAATTTTTCTTTCTGCTATTGCCTACAATGATTTAGTTCTGTACATGGTGTAGATTAAAAAGTAGAAAATCCCCCATCTTTTAAAAAAGAAAAAAACTTCTAATACACAGTTTACTTAAATGTAGGCATAACCTATTCCAAAAATGTTAGTAAAACACATCTAAAAGTTCTTGAGAATTTTTTTAAAAATTTGGGGTGGGTGGAGTTCTGATTACCATTTCAAATTCTTATATGATTAAAATTTTATTTTCATACTCTATTTCTTGTAATCTACTTATATATTATTTTTTAAAGTTTTAGCTAGAATTTTAAACATAATAATGCATTGTTGCTAATTTTATTCTTTAACAAAATATACTTTTTGCAACATCTACAGATATTTTTTGTTTTCCTTTCTATATTTTTTCATCTCCTCATCTCTTTGTCTTAGAATTTATGACAGGAATGTGTCTTCTCAAAGCTTATGGGTTTGTTATTAATTTTTTTCTGTTTATTAACTTCATGTCCACCTCCTTCTTGCTTTAAAAAATCTGTTTGTTTTTGTAATATTTTCCACCTCTATACTTTTTAGTATATTTATAATATTTGCTTTATATTCATTTTCCTTTTACTGCATTAATGTTGCTTCTTCTGTCATATGATTTTATATTCATTGCCTTTCATTTTTAAAATGTTTGCCTTTCTTCCTACATTTTGTTCATGAAGATTCACCCTTGACTAGAAATGCCTGCTTTCTGGAGGTCCAGAATCCTGGGGCTAATTTTATTTCTTACTCAGAACTTCAAATGGAGTGGGTATCCTATGTAAGGAAAGCCTTAAGGACTGCAAACCTGCCTCAACCACTCTCTGCACATGCTCCCTTATATACTTTATAATATACATTAATATTTTCATAAATATTAACCTTATTGGAAAGATAAGTAACTATCATAGGAAGATAAATAATATAGTATAATTGTCAAAATCAACTAGAAGCTTCATTGATATGTCCAAAGAACATAACATGTTCTTTTTTTGAATATTTTTTTTCCACTTTTAAAATAATATTACTTCCATATCATTTTATTAGGCTTAGGTAAGCATCGCCATTGCATTTCAATTTCAAAGTCCTGTTTGTCCTACCTATGAAATAGACTAATAAAGATGAGCAAAAACTCTAACTTGTTGATTCCTACCAAATATAGATGACTCTTGAACATTTATTGAAGAATCATGAATTGAATTAACTTATTGCTCTTAAAAAATTTACCCATTCCCAGTTCCAGATTCCATTAAAATAAAGAAATAATTAACACGTGGTGAGAAAAAAAAAATTCTTTATTCCATATGTTCCCTCCTTATTAGAGTTTTGTGTTCTTATTCAACCCTAATCTCATATGTGTTATTTTCAAATAATGCATTTGGCTTATTATAAACTACTACAGGAAAAGAGATTCTTTTCCTTATAGGGAAAAGAGATTATGATATTATATTGATGACTTCAATAGTTCTTTATATCTAAAAGAGAACCATGAAGATAAAAGATAATTAAAATACCCATTAGTGATTTTTTCACTTGTCCTGCAATTGTTGATTATAACAATGCTGACTTGTTTCTAGGGCAATTTTTTTTGTCATAGATTAATGAAGTTTACCTAATTTTGAAGATATTGAAAGACAATATTTAAATGGAGTAAGAGGAATTAAGTTGCACTTAATTGACAAAAAATCAATTCAAGAAGTTGACAAAGTACCCAATAGGTGTGAGTCATACATGAAGAAATTCTTGAAATCCCAACCACACTGGAATAAGAATCCGTATCTATATCAACATAGAATCTTGGTGCTTTAGAATGTTGTTTCTTGGGTATTAATCTTTGATTAAAGATTCCTAATAAGAAAAGCATTAACTTCTATCAACATTTAGCACTTTATCAAATAATAGATTTTCCAATTTATGATGATCTTTCTTTATTATATAACTTTATAGCTGTTTGATACGATGAGTATTTTTCCCACAAAGTGTTCCAAAACAAAGAACTCTCAGTATAAATTTTCTTTTTATTGTAATCACTGAAACTTGGTATAGAAAACTGGGAGTATTTTAAGGTTAGAAATAAACAAGTTTGCTCATAAATGTATTTATCTGAAAAATATTTATTCCACCCCTGCCATATACCAGATAATGTTTTGAGTGCTGACTTATTTTCAGTGAAATAACAGAAAATGTCTGGCTATTATAAGCATCAGAGTATTAGAAAAAGAAGATAGCCACTCAAAAATTATACCCTGAATTATTTAATTTGAATATTGATACTAGTAAAAATGATAAAGCAGAGAGCACTATAAAAACATATGAATGGAGTGTGGGAGAAATTTACTAGCTGTACTCAGGCAGAAGACGTCCTATTAAAAAAAGTACACATTAAACCTGTGTCTGAAGGATGAGGGAGGGTAGCCAGAGTTAGGGGGAAAGCAAACAGAAGAAGAAGTTTTTAATTCTCCCACTCTCCTTGTCTATACCCCTAACTACACCCCTAACTGATTCTCAGTAAGAGTCAGATCTAAGGGAGGCTCTTAGCTTTTCTTCCTGGCTCCAGGTTTTCCTTGCCAATCATGAGTCCAAGTAAAATGGGAAGATGTGACCAAATGGCATTTAATGTAGTCTACAAAGAATTAATGAATGAAAGCCCTAGGATCTCTTTTGTATTGGTGGATGTCAATTATCATCCTGCCAGGAGATGTTACTGTTTTCTGGGTAAAGCATTTGCTGAGTAAATGAGGTTAAGAACATACATTCATAATCTGTAGCCTTCCCACTCATACTGACTGACTGTCTCAGCATAGAGGACAATGATTAAAAGGATATGGAAATTTACAGCTTCCAAGCAAGAGAAGGCCCCTTGCAATAATTTACAGCACCATGGAATATGCTTTGCCTTCTTGTTAAACCCTTATATTTAGAAATAATACCTTGTCCAGTCTATTACTTCTGAAGGGTGAATTAATTTAATAATTATAAAACAAAAGTAATATAGAGAAGAAAATATTTGCAAGTTTTATTATTATGATTGGCATAGGTTATTTTTAGTCATTCAAGCAAACACTTTGTAATCAAGTATAGCATAAATAAGCTGTACCCTCGTGTTGTGTTATATTCTTACTCAGGGTACAACTGAGTTTGTGATCATGCATTTAAATAAAATGTAGACAATAGCCTTGGCATTATCTTGTGTACAATCTGGTTAAACTATTTCTAAAAGCTTCATTGGAAAAAGAGAGTGACCCCTTTAAATTAATGAAATGCAGGACAGCAACATTCTATAATACTGATGGATTATATATATCCAAGTCCTTGCTTATCAATGTGTTAAATGCTTGCTTCATTTCAGAGGATTGATTTCTAAAAGTTACTGTACTATCATTACCATAGGTGTTATTAATAATGATATTTCAAGCACATTAATAAATATAGCCAAGATATCATGTGCAAAATATTCATTGAACAGAAGAAGAAAACAATTATTAAGGAGCTAAGTATTTGTTGTTGTTGTTCTAATGTTGTTCTAATGACAGTAGAATTCACTGTGATGATATTTCTATCTACAAGTTCAAATAGTACAAGAACGTTAAAGAAGCTATGGATGTCATTATCCCTCTCAATTTAAAACTGAATACATATTTTAATTATTACTCTTAAACTGACATGTTATTTGCTCAATAATTTGCATTTGATATTTCTGAGATTTTACCTGAAATATCTACTGAAGCATTTACTTTAAGCATTTAAGATATTGTAACATTTAGCAAAATGTGATCAATATCATTGATCAGAATTAATTGTTTACTAGGACTTTCAATTCTAAGTATGTTAGGTAGATTTTTAAACTAAGATACATATAACAAACAGAAAACATTTATTTGTAAAATATTTGAACTTTAATAACACATGCTTCTCTGACAGATTTTTTTCATTATCCACCCATTTATGCATCTACTCATGTATTTATTAACCACTACTGTGTGACAAAATATTTATTAACTGCTTATTGGGTGATAAGTTGTGAGGATAAATAAAATAGGTAATGATAAGCATTAATGCTTAATAATATACATCTTGTATCATGATCTTCTTTAACTATTTTATGTATAATAATACATATGATCCATCAATACCTGTAAAAGGGCTGGGCATGGTGGGGCATACCTATAATCTCAGCAGCTTGGGAGGCTGAGGCAAGAGGATCATGAGTTCAAAGCCAGCCTCGGAAACTTAGTGAGGACCTGAGCAACTCAGTGAGGCCCTGCCTCTAAATAAAATACAAAAAAGGACTGGGGATGTGGCTCAGTGGTTAAGTACTCCTGATTTCAATCCCTAGTACTAAACAAACAAACAAACAAACAAAAACTGTATAAGACGGGTATCATAATTAGCCCCATTTGTGCTGAGAAAACTCAAGGAAAGACACATGAAAGAACTTTTCCATACCAATATTAATTAAAGTGAGTAAGATTCAGATCAACTAGTTGAAAAATTATACAATTAATATATTGAAAAATTCTGAGTAAGAATGCTCTTAATTCATTAAGTTCTTGTTTCTCTAAGATGAACAAATCTCCATTTTTTTTAAATCTGAAGTATAACATAAGCTTTTAAATTAATCTGGTAGTAAATATGAACACATAAGTAGATGATTAGAATTCACCATAATAACATCTATTATAATTAAATTCTAGAAGTATAGCAGGGTGCAAAAGAGAAACTGGGTATCCTTCAGAGAATATGATCTCATACAACAGAGATTCTCTCTGCCAAAAATGACAGTCATCCAATTACCAACCAAATCCTAAAACACTAAAAATAAAGTAATGGAAACCTAAATCATTTTACAGATATCTTATTACAGGGATACATATCTTAGTTTTAGATATTCTGCCAGGATTTTTCTTACTCTTTGATTCTGGATCAGTAAAAAATGAATATATACTAATATTCAAATTTGAATTATTAATCCTTTGAGATTGGCTATTTCACATACTCATATATTTGTCACTGTGGCTTCATAATTTAGTATATTTTAGTTATTATATTATATAATATTTTTAACAGATAAAACTCTTGCTACAACTATGTGAGGAAATTGAATATGTTACCAATCTATCTTGTTTTTCAAGAGCATCATTACTTGTAGAGATCACCCATGAGTTGAATTGGTTTGGTAATTACTCATTGAATTCCACTTAAGGCTGAATGAAGTTTTGGTTGTTGTTTAATGCTACAGTACACTGTGCTATGTAAAATGTTCATTAATTCTTCTTTCAAGGAAAATAAAGAAAACTTAAAAAGTATTGTCTAAAAAGGCAGAAAACAGTGATTACATACAGAAATAAAAGATGGGAATGGGGATCCATTTATCTAGTAAATTTAGGCAACTATTATTCTAATATCCTCACATTCAAAAGGGGAACTATAATTTTGTATATTTTTTTCAAATTTAATACTCAATTGTGCAAATATAGATACGCACTTCTATGATGTAACAAATGAGAAGCTGATGAAACTTGAATTACATGTCTTTTAGAAATTTACATTTATTAAATAAGAAAGTCATTTTTTTCTAAATTCAAGGATTAAATAAAATTCTACCTATTTTAAAATTTAGTTAAATTTGTATATGGTCATAAGAGTTATCACTCACTAAACCTTTCCAATTTTGATTAAGGCATGTAATTACACAATTATGACAAACCCTTAGTCCAACTAGAACTATTTGTAAAATTTCTTTGAAAAAAAAAAACCCACTAATTTTAAACAAAACTACATTAGCCTGGATAAAATACTGTAAGACAACTAAGCTACTTTGTTCAGAGAAGTATTAAAGCTAAGCCATATATATACCTCATAACTGGAAGAAATATTTTACCTGTGGTTAGAATCCAGTTTAATCTCTGGAAGAGAGAAAATATAATTCACCAACATTCTCCTTCAGATGCATTGGGATCAGTATTTCTTTAAATAAGGAATTACAGGTAATTGTCATTGGGAAATATGATTCTATAGGGACACACATATGTGATTGCAGCACTGACCAGATAAAGCAATCTTCCTAAGAAATTTCCTGACCTCTGCTGCAGGGTATATATTAAATCTCAGCCATTGCATTTGAAGTCATAGATTAAACATTCACAATGAAACCAGACACAATACTGTGTATTAGTTCTCCCTGTGCCTAGAAAATTTTGTTCTTAGATAACCCTTTGGCTAAGAAAATCTTATTCTTCAAATCTTTATAAATTTTCACTTTGTCTGCCCACCTACCATAACCCACCCCATTTCTGGAATCCTGTTTTATTTTTTACTTAACTGTTTTTCTATAGTATATGTCAAGATGTTGCTAGATTAAGCAAATAAAAGTAGAGTATATCCACTTAAATTTGAGTGTCAGATAAATAATAGATAAAAATACATATTATATACATATACTTATAAATTTGATATATTTTCATATATTAATTTACACATATATGCAATATTAGGACAACTTTATAGTAAAAAATTATTCTATTGGCCTATCTGAAATTTAATTTTTAAATAAATTTGGTAGTTTTATATTTTAACTGGCAGCGATAACTTACCACCTCCTTAAATAGGATAGAATTAACTTATTGTGGTTATTTTTAATTTTTTATCTTCAGTGAGAACAAGGATCTCTGACTTTTTTCATTACTTATCTATTACCTAAGACAGTGCTGGGTTTGAAGTAGTTACTCAATAAATACTTAGAGAATAAAATTATTTTTATAAAGAGGATTTTTATGTTTTTCCCAAATATAACTGCAACGAATGAAATGTGTACACACATAGCTAATTCAATTTTTAATCATTAATTAGTAAATCATATTTATCTTTACTTAATTATTTAGTATAAAATGTATTCATTCATTGAATAACATATTTGTTTGATTGTACCTGAGTTGATAAGTGAATGGTACATTCTAAGCATCAGCAGCTCTTGTTAGAAGACATAAAAACTCATTCCAGAGTCAATAATTTATTTTTTTAACAAATGCTGGGAAGGCACATACTTGTAGATTATTGTAATATTAAATTATTAAAGTCTTTCATTTAGATATATTTCATTAATTGTAGTAAACAATTGATCTGCTAAGTCAGGGTGCAACTGTTGTGACTCTGTGTTCAGTTAATTGGGCTATTTGCTGAGTAGGATTGAGCAATGGAATTACTTTTTACTACTTAGTATCTATAGGGAATTATTCAGGTTAATTTATGGTGACTGGCTTCAACATTAGACTCCTAATAAAATGTAAAGTTTTTAAACATCTCAAATGTAATTTTAAATAACCTAAGATATGATTCCTCTCAGTGTTTGGGCTGCATTTACAATATGTGTGTGCAATCAGTGATCAATGTTTGTGCGTTCATATATGGTGAATAAAAAATATAACTAGTTACTATTTTAAATAATGGATTGAATTGATATTTTAAAAAAATACATGAAATCTTGTATTCACATACAAACATTCAATCCAAGTAGTTATACATGTAGTGGTAATATTAGTGTTACTAATTATGACAAAATGTGTTTGAGTTTTGCTTCGAAAATGATGAAGAAATTCAAAAGTTATGTGATACAAAAGAAATCTCATGAAAAAGCAAGTAAAGCAACACGGAGAAATACATGGTATCTGATACAGGGAGTGAATGAAAGTGAATCATATGCATTGCAATTTGTGAATTGTGGATGAAATGATACATCATATGATGTATATATATAGTAAAGAAATAGGAATATAACAATTTTGGATAAAATTTAATTCAAAATACACATCATGTCCCATATGAATATATTTTTATTGATGTTAAACTGGGTCACTTACCGTAGAAATATTACGGTTAGTACTCAATATTCACTGAAGTTCATTTTGAGTATTCCAAAATGAATATGTATGTCAAAAATGAATATTTCTGAAAAATATCACCTGAATAGTTGATTATAAATCCACTCAGATGGACATGACAGAATCAAGGTAGTATAAGTATATGACACATATAGTTCATGTTTGCAAATTCATACTATATATATATATATATATATATATATATATATATATATATATTAATACATTAAAATGTAATAGTATGTATACCAATCGAAATTCATAAGGGGATATATATCCTTCACATATGTACCCAAAATATTCATTTTCCTCTACATTGTTTTATGTCTAAACTTGTTGAAGTATAAAGCTCACCGCAGCTTGAATTTTCAGTTACCTCAGTTTATTGGGGGGCAGTGATCTCTTCATGAAATTCGTATTTACCAAAGTGAGAGTACTCTCAAAAATATACCTGTGATGGCAGTAGGATTATATATAGGTATATAAAAATATACATTGTGACCCAGGCGACAGAGACAGGAAGTCAGGAAGTTACATATGTGTTGATTTTGAAAATTCTTGGAGAAGTAAAATGAGAAAAATGTGTCACAGGTTTTATAATATGTATCTCTGATGAAGCAAAAGGCAAGTCCAAGTATACATCATGCCTCCTATCAAATGCCTCTACTTCTATTCCTTTAGGATTATTTTCATTGATGTTCGGATAAGTAGTCAGAGCCTAGAAGGTTATGGGTTAGTGTCAGAGATTCAATATTTCAAATGGCAAAATGGAGAATGAGTCTAATAAATATGGGAACATGTGGAACATAAATATCTTTCTCTGTCATCCACCACAATGCCTGGACATTACTATCACCCCAAAGAAGACACAATGAGAGGAGAAGAGGAAGAAAATCTGTGAATACATATCTAGAATTGGAAATTCTGAGGAGCTCACAAACTTGGGTGTGGCAGAAGAGATCCCAAAAGTAGAGGACAGGGTAAACATTACACAAACATGGAACTTTGCTGGCCTAATGACTTCTTGACTATCTGCCTCTGTCATTTGTCCACTAGAAATAGAGCTTTGTGTTTTAGCTTCCTTTGTAGTGAGATCATGAAACCTTGGTCTGTGTCTACGTGAACAGCAGGACATGGGTTCATATTTTTCAATAGGAACAGGAGGCAGCAGAGCTGAATCCTCTCTATGCAGGTAACTGTGGCCGTAGGAGTATGAATGTCTTCCTGGGTGCATTGTGAAGCCTTTGGCTCAAAGCCCAGTTTTAATGGAATTTCTTACACCTTCCCTGGAAAATTGGTGTTTTTTTTTTTTTTGAAATACAAAAAGGTCAACCAGGACACAGTGCTGGAGGGAGATCTGCCATGTGGGGTGAGTCAGGGTCTGAAGGCAAAAACACAAACTGGGCTGCTACCCCATATATCTTTCCCACTTGAGTGTAGCAACTTGTTTCTGAGCATCACACCAAATCCTCTCCCCACAACAACATGCCTTTAAATTTTTGAGTCTACTGGCTGCACCTTGTCAGTCACATGTCATTTGGAAGCCAATAACAGAACCACAGGGGCCCGAAACAGATGTTGGATCACACACCTGCACTCCATTGCTCCAGGCCCAGTTCCCTTCTGTCTCCTACTCACTGGTCTCTCTGTTCTTCACCATGGTCATGAATTCCACTCAGTCAAAAGATGGCACTCGCTGGTTCAGTCATGATAAGCAACTGGAGATCTAAAGGTTCTCCTGGGAATCTGGTCATGGGATTCTCAAAAACTTCATGGTATTGTCATAGCCATATTTCAAGAATGAAGAAGTTGACACTGTGGGTTTTAATTCATTCAGGAGCCATTGAGTGTTGAGGAATCTCCTTTTAGTAAAAGCTCTGGATATTGCATGCAATCAAGATTCCCAAGGAGTGGCGAAAGGTCACAGGAATCCAGGCCCATTGGGGTCTAAAATATGAGGTTCCTATGAATTTTGGCTCTCAACTATAGCTGAGAAGGCTTTCATAGCAAAATCATGTGAAATCCTGGCTGAGATTCCCAGTGCTGTGGAGAAAGCCACCCTCGGCCTAGGTCTCAGTTTCCAAAGGCTCCTCAAAACCCTGGCCTTCTAAAATCCCAACAAATTCATGGCAATGGTTCTCTGTGATCAGTTCCAGAACTCAGTCTCTAATGGCATCACACCAGAGTTCAAGCTGAGGTGGACCCAGTCATCTTTTCCAACCACCACACAAAAGACCACTATTCTAACAAAAACACTCCCACATGGCCCTCATCTTCTTCCATACAGACACTCATCATAACATTCTGGCTGGGGGTTTCTATAGGGTGAGCAGTCTTAGATGGTGTGCAAAGTAAGCTCTCATGCCCATCATATGCCAAATGTCATGGTGGCCTGGACACCCTTCCTGAGAAACAGGATAGATAAAATGGGCCTGTAGTTAATACTGCTCTGCTTGTCAAATTAGAGGCCTCCTGCCTGCCAGGGGTAGATTCTTTATGTGTACCTGACTCATGACAAAACCCAAACACCTGTGTGCTAGTTACTGGAGGGCTTGCAACAACTCATTTGACGCAGAGGATCCCTGGTCTGACTTCATAGAGGTAAGGAGCCTGACCAGAGGAAGGCAAGAGACTTCATCCAATAGTACACTTCTTTTTCATCCTTTTAGATTGGGATGGACACATGGGATTTTTCTTGAGTTTCCTGGGGTGCTGAGAATGTAATTCACAGCCACACACAGGGCCAAGAGTCTGATTCAGACACAGCTTTTACAAAGCACTTTACTTCAAAGGCACAGATTAGGCCTCTTCATTTCCATTTGAAACTGTTTTCTTGAGGAGTCCCAAAGGAGTGCTCTAAGGCAAACACCTCCCTGACATTCAGGGGAACAGAACAATAGGGAAGAAAGAAGCCTGGAGAAAAACTTTTCTTTAATTGAACACTGTGGCACTGACAGCTCCTGATCATGCAACTTGGGTTACTATCTATCCAAGCAGGGATTCTCCAGAGAGATCCTTACCAGTCTTGCTAATTTTTGAGATTTCTGAGATGCTTGGCATGCCCTTCAGCAATCCAGTCCATGGCCATGTCACAGAGCTTGAATGTGGTACACATCTTAGACACAAAACCTCGAACCCCTTCAGAAAGTGGCCAAAATTTAGGAAGAATACAGGAACTTAGGATCTTGGTAGGTGTTGCCCATCTGCAAGGCAAGCAGCAGTCCATTCATAAATTGGCATGAAGAGTCCTGCAAAGATTTCCACTAGACAGGACACATTCACGGCTGCATTCTTCTCTCTACTGTCTTTAACCACAAACCCAGTGGGATCCACTGACATCAAAAGGCTCACTAGTTTACAGTACATTTCAAACCAACAACAACAACAACAACAACAAAAAAGTTTTTCCTTCATGTTCTCAGAACATCAGACAAAAGGACAAATTGAAACACACAACCACTGACACACACAAACCACCCCTGTATTTTGTCTGCATCTATCCACTCTGTCCTCTGACTGGTGGGTGAAAATAGGTTCCTCAGCCGTGGCCTGTCCTGTCTCAGCTCAGGTCTCCTTGGCCATCTCTGTGTAGTTGTGAGGAGCCAGCAGTGAGCCAACACTTTTTTCTCATAAAAGGCCCCTGTTGAGACCATTCAAGGCATTTGGCTATCAACACATCACTAGGTACCAACAAAGAATGACTCTGGCCTTGGTACAGACAATCAAGTGAGCCCACTGGGAGTGGAACTGCCTCTGAATGCCTCGCCTCCTGGATCCCAAGTTCAGAGAGTTCCATCACCAAGGAACTGAGGTGAGGTCACTTCCTTCAGGGAAGTGAATGAGGTCACTGCCTTGGCAACCACTTTGTCCTAACAGTTGTTTCCAAGGGTCCCATGAGATGGAGGCTGCC
Source organism: Callospermophilus lateralis (assembly GCF_048772815.1). Taxonomy (NCBI): domain Eukaryota; kingdom Metazoa; phylum Chordata; class Mammalia; order Rodentia; family Sciuridae; genus Callospermophilus; species Callospermophilus lateralis. Next base: position 269,305 of record NW_027514552.1, on the reverse strand, counting down.
CCACCTTCCTGTGACATTTTCACAAGACATAAAGGTCTATATACCCTAGAAGCCCGGGATCAGCATTCCACACAGACCTGATTGTGTCCATCTTCCCTGCATTGAGAAGAGAGAGGCTGATTCAGCCTCATCCCTTCATCCTGACTGGGTTGTTGGCCATGGAAGTTGACTTTAGACCTCACAGGTCCTACCTAGCTGCCTACATTTGCTCCAGGGATCATTTCTACATCTACCTTTGAGCTTATCAGCACCTGCAGTATTCCCTACATACCTGTATGGCAAGATCAACTCAGGACCTGCCGTTATGTGAAAATTGATTGAGGGAACAGAGTATGGTTAAGGGACATATCATGTTCGATTTGGGTTAGGAGTCATTCTGCTGGATGAATACAGGTATTGGGCAACCTGGATATTTATAGGAATGTAAGGTGAAATGTAAGTATGAAAATAGAAAGCTAGGTAAGATCTGAAGCACACAAGTTTATTGGGCCCTTTATTTGGATACATAGTTTTGAATTATGTTCTGCAGAGAAGAATCCTCTAAATCCATAGACAATGGCCTAAGATCTTGTACCTGGGACTAATGAATGTAAAAGAGAACTTGCAGTGAAATAGAGAGAGTAGGCAGGATTCCAGTGTAGGGTACGGAAGAATAGTGAGTTTAGGATTTGGACCAAAGGCCCTTTTTGCAATCCAATGAATTTCTATTAAAGTGTAAATGGGAATGCCAGCACACAGGAAGAGTCAGTCACAAGAAGGCTCTTGGGGAAATAGATATCATTAAGGATGTTAGGAGATCATGCAAAGTACAAAATGAGTGATAAGATCAGGGATAATTTCAACAGGGGGGTAGTTGAACACACTATCCTTGAAAGAATCAAGTGTATACTGACCATAGGATGGAAATTTGAAAACAATAGGCAATGCAGAAGTAGATGATTTTAGTAATCCATGCACTCTTTAAAATGAGGCTTTGGGAGAAGAATAAGATAAGTGTGAGTTTTGCATTTTTTTTCCAGAACATGATGTGATGAAAGGAAAATATAGAGCTGGTGACATGCGTAATTCTTCCACCATTACTGGGAGCATGTTTTGAAACCATATCATTTAGAGTTTGAAGGTAAAAATAGGTGTACCCTGGGTTTATGTATATAGAGATGATGCATGAATAGGCCATATGGTGAATAAAAAATATAACAGGTTACTATTTTAAATAATGGATTGAATTGATATTTTAAAAAATACATGAAATCTGGTATTCACATACAAACATTCAATCCAAGTAGTTATACGTGTAGTAGTAATATTAAGGTTACTAATAATAACAATCTGTGTTTGAGTTTGCTTTGAAAATGATGATGGAATTCAAAAGTTATGTGATATAAAAGATATCTCATGAAAAAGCAGGTAAAGCAACATGGAGAAATACATGGGATCTGATACAGGGAGTGAATGAAAGTGAATCATATGCATATCAATTTGTGAATTGTGGATGAAATGATACATCCTATGATGTATATATACTGAAGAAATAGGAATATAACAATTTTGAATAAAAATTTAATTCAAAATACACATCATGTTCCATATGAATATACTTTCATTGATCTTAACCTGGTTCACTTACTGTAGAAATATTAGGGTTAGTAGTCAATATTCACTGAAGTTCATTTTGAGTGCTCTGAAATGAATATGTATGTCAAAAATGAATATTTCTGAAAAATATCTCCTGAGAAGTTGATTATAAATCCACACAGATGGACATGAAAGAATCAAGGTAGTATAAATATATGACACATATAGTTCCGGTTTGCAAATTCATACTATATATATATATATATATATATATATATATATATATATATATATATATATATAAATTTAATACATTAAAATGTAATAGTATGTATGCCAATCAAAATTCATTTAAGTATATATATATATATATATATATATATATATATATAAATTTAATTATATATATATATAAATTTAATACATTAAAGTGTAATAGTATGTATGCCAATCGAAATTCATAAGGGTATATATATATCCTTCACATATGTACCTAAAATATTCATTTTCCTCTACATTGTTTCATGTCTAAACTTGTTGAAGTATACAGCTCACCACACCTTGAATTTTCATTTACCTCAGTGTATTGGGGGGCAGTGATCTCTTCATGAAATTCGTATTTACCTAAGTGAGAGTACTCTCAAAAATATACCTGTGATGGCAGTAGGATTATATGTACGTATGTAAAAATATACATTGTGACCCAGGCGACAAAGACAGGGAACAGGAAGTTACATATTTGTTGATTTTGAAAATTCTTGGAGAAGTAAAATGAGAAAAATGTGTCACAGGTTTTACAATATGTATCTCTGATGAAGCAAAAGGCAAGTCCAAGTATACACCATGCCTCCTATCTAATGCCTCTACTTCTATTCCTTTTGAATTATTTTAACGATGTTAGGATAAGTAGTCAGAGCCTAGAAAGTTATGGGTTAGTGTAAGAGATTCAATATTTCAAATAGCAAAACGGAAAATGAGTCTAATAAATATGGGAACATGTGGCACATAAAAATCTTCCACTGTCATCCACCACAATGCCTGGACATTACTATCACCCTAAAGAAGACACAATATTAGGAGAAGAGGAAAAAAATCTGTGAATACATATCTGGAATTGGAAATTCTGAGGAGCTCACAAACTTGGATGTAGCAGAAGAGATCCCAAAAGTAGAGGACAGGGTAAAGATTACACAAACATGGAACTTTGCTGGCCTAATGACTTCTTGACTATCTGCCTCTGTCATTTGTCCACTAGAAATAGAGCTTTGTGTTTTAGCTTCCTTTGTAGTGAGATCATGAAAGCTTGGTCTGAGTCTATGTGAACAGGAGGACATGGGTTCATATTTTCCAATAGGAACAGGAGGCAGCAGAGCTGAATCCTCTCTATGCAGGTAACTGTGGCCGTAGGAGTATGAATGTCTCCCTGGGTGCATTTTGAAGCCTTTGGCTCACTGCCCAGTTTTAATGGCATTTCTCACAGCTTCCCTGGAAAATTGGTGTTTGTTTTTGAAATACAAAAAGGTCAACCTGGACACAGTGCTGGAGGGAGATCTGCCACATAGGGTGAGTCAGGGTCTGAAGGCAAAAACACAAACTGGGCTGCTACCCCATATATCTTTCCCACTTGAGTGTAGCAACTTGTTTCTGAGCATCACACCAAATCCTCTCCCCACAACAACATGCCTTTAAATTTTTGAGTCTACTGGCTGCACCTTGTCAGTCACATGTCATTTGGAAGCCAATAACAGAACCACAGGGGCCCGAAACAGATGTTGGATCACACACCTGCACTCCATTGCTCCAGGCCCAGTTCCCTTCTGTCTCCTACTCACTGGTCTCTCTGTTCTTCACCATGGTCATGAATTTCACTCAGTCAAAAGATGGCACTCGCTGGTTCAGTCATGATAAGCAACTGGAGATCTAAAGGTTCTCCTGGGAATCTGGTCATGGGATTCTCAAAAACTTCATGGTATTGTCATAGCCATATTTCAAGAATGAAGAAGTTGACACTGTGGGTTTTAATTCATTCAGGAGCCATTGAGTGTTGAGGAATCTCCTTTTAGTAAAAGCTCTGGATATTGCATGCAATCAAGATTCCCAAGGAGTGGCGAAAGGTCACAGGAATCCAGGCCCATTGGGGTCTAAAATATGAGGTTCCTATGAATTTTGGCTCTCAACTATAGCTGAGAAGGCTTTCATAGCAAAATCATGTGAAATCCTGGCTGAGATTCCCAGTGCTGTGGAGAAAGCCACCCTCGGCCTAGGTCTCAGTTTCCAAAGGCTCCTCAAAACCCTGGCCTTCTAAAATCCCAACAAATTCATGGCAATGGTTCTCTGTGATCAGTTCCAGAACTCAGTCTCTAATGGCATCACACCAGAGTTCAAGCTGAGGTGGACACAGTCATCTTTTCCAACCACCACACAAAAGACCACTATTCTAACAAAAACACTCCCACATGGCCCTCATCTTCTTCCATACAGACACTCATCATAACATTCTGGCTGGGGGTTTCTATAGGGTGAGCAGTCTTAGATGGTGTGCAAAGTAAGCTCTCATGCCCATCATATGCCAAATGTCATGGTGGCCTGGACACCCTTCCTGAGAAACAGGATAGATAAAATGGGCCTGTAGTTAATACTGCTCTGCTTGTCAAATTAGAGGCCTCCTGCCTGCCAGGGGTAGATTCTTTATGTGTACCTGACTCATGACAAAACCCAAACACCTGTGTGCTAGTTACTGGAGGGCTTGCAACAACTCATTTGACGCAGAGGATCCCTGGTCTGACTTCATAGAGGTAAGGAGCCTGACCAGAGGAAGGCAAGAGACTTCATCCAATAGTACACTTCTTTTTCATCCTTTTAGATTGGGATGGACACATGGGATTTTTCTTGAGTTTCCTGGGGTGCTGAGAATGTAATTCACAGCCACACACAGGGCCAAGAGTCTGATTCAGACACAGCTTTTACAAAGCACTTTACTTCAAAGGCACAGATTAGGCCTCTTCATTTCCATTTGAAACTGTTTTCTTGAGGAGTCCCAAAGGAGTGCTCTAAGGCAAACACCTCCCTGACATTCAGGGGAACAGAACAATAGGGAAGAAAGAAGCCTGGAGAAAAACTTTTCTTTAATTGAACACTGTGGCACTGACAGCTCCTGATCATGCAACTTGGGTTACTATCTATCCAAGCAGGGATTCTCCAGAGAGATCCTTACCAGTCTTGCTAATTTTTGAGATTTCTGAGATGCTTGGCATGCCCTTCAGCAATCCAGTCCATGGCCATGTCACAGAGCTTGAATGTGGTACACATCTTAGACACAAAACCTCGAACCCCTTCAGAAAGTGGCCAAAATTTAGGAAGAATACAGGAACTTAGGATCTTGGTAGGTGTTGCCCATCTGCAAGGCAAGCAGCAGTCCATTCATAAATTGGCATGAAGAGTCCTGCAAAGATTTCCACTAGACAGGACACATTCACGGCTGCATTCTTCTCTCTACTGTCTTTAACCACAAACCCAGTGGGATCCACTGACATCAAAAGGCTCACTAGTTTACAGTACATTTCAAACCAACAACAACAACAACAACAACAAAAAAGTTTTTCCTTCATGTTCTCAGAACATCAGACAAAAGGACAAATTGAAACACACAACCACTGACACACACAAACCACCCCTGTATTTTGTCTGCATCTATCCACTCTGTCCTCTGACTGGTGGGTGAAAATAGGTTCCTCAGCCATGGCCTGTCCTGTCTCAGCTCAGGTCTCCTTGGCCATCTCTGTGTAGTTGTGAGGAGCCAGCAGTGAGCCAACACTTTTTTCTCATAAAAGGCCCCTGTTGAGACCATTCAAGGCATTTGGCTATCAACACATCACTAGGTACCAACAAAGAATGACTCTGGCCTTGGTACAGACAATCAAGTGAGCCCACTGGGAGTGGAACTGCCTCTGAATGCCTCGCCTCCTGGATCCCAAGTTCAGAGAGTTCCATCACCAAGGAACTGAGGTGAGGTCACTTCCTTCAGGGAAGTGAATGAGGTCACTGCCTTGGCAACCACTTTGTCCTAACAGTTGTTTCCAAGGGTCCCATGAGATGGAGGCTGCCCCACCTTCCTGTGACATTTTCACAAGACATAAAGGTCTATATACCCTAGAAGCCCGGGATCAGCATTCCACACAGACCTGATTGTGTCCATCTTCCCTGCATTGAGAAGAGAGAGGCTGATTCAGCCTCATCCCTTCATCCTGACTGGGTTGTTGGCCATGGAAGTTGACTTTAGACCTCACAGGTCCTACCTAGCTGCCTACATTTGCTCCAGGGATCATTTCTACATCTACCTTTGAGCTTATCAGCACCTGCAGTATTCCCTACATACCTGTATGGCAAGATCAACTCAGGACCTGCCGTTATGTGAAAATTGATTGAGGGAACAGAGTATGGTTAAGGGACATATCATGTTCGATTTGGGTTAGGAGTCATTCTGCTGGATGAATACAGGTATTGGGCAACCTGGATATTTATAGGAATGTAAGGTGAAATGTAAGTATGAAAATAGAAAGCTAGGTAAGATCTGAAGCACACAAGTTTATTGGGCCCTTTATTTGGATACATAGTTTTGAATTATGTTCTGCAGAGAAGAATCCTCTAAATCCATAGACAATGGCCTAAGATCTTGTACCTGGGACTAATGAATGTAAAAGAGAACTTGCAGTGAAATAGAGAGAGTAGGCAGGATTCCAGTGTAGGGTACGGAAGAATAGTGAGTTTAGGATTTGGACCAAAGGCCCTTTTTGCAATCCAATGAATTTCTATTAAAGTGTAAATGGGAATGCCAGCACACAGGAAGAGTCAGTCACAAGAAGGCTCTTGGGGAAATAGATATCATTAAGGATGTTAGGAGATCATGCAAAGTACAAAATGAGTGATAAGATCAGGGATAATTTCAACAGGGGGGTAGTTGAACACACTATCCTTGAAAGAATCAAGTGTATACTGACCATAGGATGGAAATTTGAAAACAATAGGCAATGCAGAAGTAGATGATTTTAGTAATCCATGCACTCTTTAAAATGAGGCTTTGGGAGAAGAATAAGATAAGTGTGAGTTTTGCATTTTTTTTCCAGAACATGATGTGATGAAAGGAAAATATAGAGCTGGTGACATGCGTAATTCTTCCACCATTACTGGGAGCATGTTTTGAAACCATATCATTTAGAGTTTGAAGGTAAAAATAGGTGTACCCTGGGTTTATGTATATAGAGATGATGCATGAATAGGCCATATGGTGAATAAAAAATATAACAGGTTACTATTTTAAATAATGGATTGAATTGATATTTTAAAAAATACATGAAATCTGGTATTCACATACAAACATTCAATCCAAGTAGTTATACGTGTAGTAGTAATATTAAGGTTACTAATAATAACAATCTGTGTTTGAGTTTGCTTTGAAAATGATGATGGAATTCAAAAGTTATGTGATATAAAAGATATCTCATGAAAAAGCAGGTAAAGCAACATGGAGAAATACATGGGATCTGATACAGGGAGTGAATGAAAGTGAATCATATGCATATCAATTTGTGAATTGTGGATGAAATGATACATCCTATGATGTATATATACTGAAGAAATAGGAATATAATAATTTTGAATAAAAATTTAATTCAAAATACACATCATGTTCCATATGAATATACTTTCATTGATCTTAACCTGGTTCACTTACTGTAGAAATATTAGGGTTAGTAGTCAATATTCACTGAAGTTCATTTTGAGTGCTCTGAAATGAATATGTATGTCAAAAATGAATATTTCTGAAAAATATCTCCTGAGAAGTTGATTATAAATCCACACAGATGGACATGAAAGAATCAAGGTAGTATAAATATATGACACATATAGTTCCGGTTTGCAAATTCATACTATATATATATATATATATATATATATATATATATATATATATATATATATATATAAATTTAATACATTAAAATGTAATAGTATGTATGCCAATCAAAATTCATTTAAGTATATATATATATATATATATATATATATATATATATAAATTTAATTATATATATATATAAATTTAATACATTAAAGTGTAATAGTATGTATGCCAATCGAAATTCATAAGGGTATATATATATCCTTCACATATGTACCTAAAATATTCATTTTCCTCTACATTGTTTCATGTCTAAACTTGTTGAAGTATACAGCTCACCACACCTTGAATTTTCATTTACCTCAGTGTATTGGGGGGCAGTGATCTCTTCATGAAATTCGTATTTACCTAAGTGAGAGTACTCTCAAAAATATACCTGTGATGGCAGTAGGATTATATGTACGTATGTAAAAATATACATTGTGACCCAGGCGACAAAGACAGGGAACAGGAAGTTACATATTTGTTGATTTTGAAAATTCTTGGAGAAGTAAAATGAGAAAAATGTGTCACAGGTTTTACAATATGTATCTCTGATGAAGCAAAAGGCAAGTCCAAGTATACACCATGCCTCCTATCTAATGCCTCTACTTCTATTCCTTTTGAATTATTTTAACGATGTTAGGATAAGTAGTCAGAGCCTAGAAAGTTATGGGTTAGTGTAAGAGATTCAATATTTCAAATAGCAAAACGGAAAATGAGTCTAATAAATATGGGAACATGTGGCACATAAAAATCTTCCACTGTCATCCACCACAATGCCTGGACATTACTATCACCCTAAAGAAGACACAATATTAGGAGAAGAGGAAAAAAATCTGTGAATACATATCTGGAATTGGAAATTCTGAGGAGCTCACAAACTTGGATGTAGCAGAAGAGATCCCAAAAGTAGAGGACAGGGTAAAGATTACACAAACATGGAACTTTGCTGGCCTAATGACTTCTTGACTATCTGCCTCTGTCATTTGTCCACTAGAAATAGAGCTTTGTGTTTTAGCTTCCTTTGTAGTGAGATCATGAAAGCTTGGTCTGAGTCTATGTGAACAGGAGGACATGGGTTCATATTTTCCAATAGGAACAGGAGGCAGCAGAGCTGAATCCTCTCTATGCAGGTAACTGTGGCCGTAGGAGTATGAATGTCTCCCTGGGTGCATTTTGAAGCCTTTGGCTCACTGCCCAGTTTTAATGGCATTTCTCACAGCTTCCCTGGAAAATTGGTGTTTGTTTTTGAAATACAAAAAGGTCAACCTGGACACAGTGCTGGAGGGAGATCTGCCACATAGGGTGAGTCAGGGTCTGAAGGCAAAAACACAAACTGGGCTGCTACCCCATATATCTTTCCCACTTGAGTGTAGCAACTTGTTTCTGAGCATCACACCAAATCCTCTCCCCACAACAACATGCCTTTAAATTTTTGAGTCTACTGGCTGCACCTTGTCAGTCACATGTCATTTGGAAGCCAATAACAGAACCACAGGGGCCCGAAACAGATGTTGGATCACACACCTGCACTCCATTGCTCCAGGCCCAGTTCCCTTCTGTCTCCTACTCACTGGTCTCTCTGTTCTTCACCATGGTCATGAATTTCACTCAGTCAAAAGATGGCACTCGCTGGTTCAGTCATGATAAGCAACTGGAGATCTAAAGGTTCTCCTGGGAATCTGGTCATGGGATTCTCAAAAACTTCATGGTATTGTCATAGCCATATTTCAAGAATGAAGAAGTTGACACTGTGGGTTTTAATTCATTCAGGAGCCATTGAGTGTTGAGGAATCTCCTTTTAGTAAAAGCTCTGGATATTGCATGCAATCAAGATTCCCAAGGAGTGGCGAAAGGTCACAGGAATCCAGGCCCATTGGGGTCTAAAATATGAGGTTCCTATGAATTTTGGCTCTCAACTATAGCTGAGAAGGCTTTCATAGCAAAATCATGTGAAATCCTGGCTGAGATTCCCAGTGCTGTGGAGAAAGCCACCCTCGGCCTAGGTCTCAGTTTCCAAAGGCTCCTCAAAACCCTGGCCTTCTAAAATCCCAACAAATTCATGGCAATGGTTCTCTGTGATCAGTTCCAGAACTCAGTCTCTAATGGCATCACACCAGAGTTCAAGCTGAGGTGGACACAGTCATCTTTTCCAACCACCACACAAAAGACCACTATTCTAACAAAAACACTCCCACATGGCCCTCATCTTCTTCCATACAGACACTCATCATAACATTCTGGCTGGGGGTTTCTATAGGGTGAGCAGTCTTAGATGGTGTGCAAAGTAAGCTCTCATGCCCATCATATGCCAAATGTCATGGTGGCCTGGACACCCTTCCTGAGAAACAGGATAGATAAAATGGGCCTGTAGTTAATACTGCTCTGCTTGTCAAATTAGAGGCCTCCTGCCTGCCAGGGGTAGATTCTTTATGTGTACCTGACTCATGACAAAACCCAAACACCTGTGTGCTAGTTACTGGAGGGCTTGCAACAACTCATTTGACGCAGAGGATCCCTGGTCTGACTTCATAGAGGTAAGGAGCCTGACCAGAGGAAGGCAAGAGACTTCATCCAATAGTACACTTCTTTTTCATCCTTTTAGATTGGGATGGACACATGGGATTTTTCTTGAGTTTCCTGGGGTGCTGAGAATGTAATTCACAGCCACACACAGGGCCAAGAGTCTGATTCAGACACAGCTTTTACAAAGCACTTTACTTCAAAGGCACAGATTAGGCCTCTTCATTTCCATTTGAAACTGTTTTCTTGAGGAGTCCCAAAGGAGTGCTCTAAGGCAAACACCTCCCTGACATTCAGGGGAACAGAACAATAGGGAAGAAAGAAGCCTGGAGAAAAACTTTTCTTTAATTGAACACTGTGGCACTGACAGCTCCTGATCATGCAACTTGGGTTACTATCTATCCAAGCAGGGATTCTCCAGAGAGATCCTTACCAGTCTTGCTAATTTTTGAGATTTCTGAGATGCTTGGCATGCCCTTCAGCAATCCAGTCCATGGCCATGTCACAGAGCTTGAATGTGGTACACATCTTAGACACAAAACCTCGAACCCCTTCAGAAAGTGGCCAAAATTTAGGAAGAATACAGGAACTTAGGATCTTGGTAGGTGTTGCCCATCTGCAAGGCAAGCAGCAGTCCATTCATAAATTGGCATGAAGAGTCCTGCAAAGATTTCCACTAGACAGGACACATTCACGGCTGCATTCTTCTCTCTACTGTCTTTAACCACAAACCCAGTGGGATCCACTGACATCAAAAGGCTCACTAGTTTACAGTACATTTCAAACCAACAACAACAACAACAACAACAAAAAAGTTTTTCCTTCATGTTCTCAGAACATCAGACAAAAGGACAAATTGAAACACACAACCACTGACACACACAAACCACCCCTGTATTTTGTCTGCATCTATCCACTCTGTCCTCTGACTGGTGGGTGAAAATAGGTTTCTCAGCCATGGCCTGTCCTGTCTCAGCTCAGGTCTCCTTGGCCATCTCTGTGTAGTTGTGAGGAGCCAGCAGTGAGCCAACACTTTTTTCTCATAAAAGGCCCCTGTTGAGACCATTCAAGGCATTTGGCTATCAACACATCACTAGGTACCAACAAAGAATGACTCTGGCCTTGGTACAGACAATCAAGTGAGCCCACTGGGAGTGGAACTGCCTCTGAATGCCTCGCCTCCTGGATCCCAAGTTCAGAGAGTTCCATCACCAAGGAACTGAGGTGAGGTCACTTCCTTCAGGGAAGTGAATGAGGTCACTGCCTTGGCAACCACTTTGTCCTAACAGTTGTTTCCAAGGGTCCCATGAGATGGAGGCTGCCCCACCTTCCTGTGACATTTTCACAAGACATAAAGGTCTATATACCCTAGAAGCCCGGGATCAGCATTCCACACAGACCTGATTGTGTCCATCTTCCCTGCATTGAGAAGAGAGAGGCTGATTCAGCCTCATCCCTTCATCCTGACTGGGTTGTTGGCCATGGAAGTTGACTTTAGACCTCACAGGTCCTACCTAGCTGCCTACATTTGCTCCAGGGATCATTTCTACATCTACCTTTGAGCTTATCAGCACCTGCAGTATTCCCTACATACCTGTATGGCAAGATCAACTCAGGACCTGCCGTTATGTGAAAATTGATTGAGGGAACAGAGTATGGTTAAGGGACATATCATGTTCGATTTGGGTTAGGAGTCATTCTGCTGGATGAATACAGGTATTGGGCAACCTGGATATTTATAGGAATGTAAGGTGAAATGTAAGTATGAAAATAGAAAGCTAGGTAAGATCTGAAGCACACAAGTTTATTGGGCCCTTTATTTGGATACATAGTTTTGAATTATGTTCTGCAGAGAAGAATCCTCTAAATCCATAGACAATGGCCTAAGATCTTGTACCTGGGACTAATGAATGTAAAAGAGAACTTGCAGTGAAATAGAGAGAGTAGGCAGGATTCCAGTGTAGGGTACGGAAGAATAGTGAGTTTAGGATTTGGACCAAAGGCCCTTTTTGCAATCCAATGAATTTCTATTAAAGTGTAAATGGGAATGCCAGCACACAGGAAGAGTCAGTCACAAGAAGGCTCTTGGGGAAATAGATATCATTAAGGATGTTAGGAGATCATGCAAAGTACAAAATGAGTGATAAGATCAGGGATAATTTCAACAGGGGGGTAGTTGAACACACTATCCTTGAAAGAATCAAGTGTATACTGACCATAGGATGGAAATTTGAAAACAATAGGCAATGCAGAAGTAGATGATTTTAGTAATCCATGCACTCTTTAAAATGAGGCTTTGGGAGAAGAATAAGATAAGTGTGAGTTTTGCATTTTTTTTCCAGAACATGATGTGATGAAAGGAAAATATAGAGCTGGTGACATGCGTAATTCTTCCACCATTACTGGGAGCATGTTTTGAAACCATATCATTTAGAGTTTGAAGGTAAAAATAGGTGTACCCTGGGTTTATGTATATAGAGATGATGCATGAATAGGCCATATGGTGAATAAAAAATATAACAGGTTACTATTTTAAATAATGGATTGAATTGATATTTTAAAAAATACATGAAATCTGGTATTCACATACAAACATTCAATCCAAGTAGTTATACGTGTAGTAGTAATATTAAGGTTACTAATAATAACAATCTGTGTTTGAGTTTGCTTTGAAAATGATGATGGAATTCAAAAGTTATGTGATATAAAAGATATCTCATGAAAAAGCAGGTAAAGCAACATGGAGAAATACATGGGATCTGATACAGGGAGTGAATGAAAGTGAATCATATGCATATCAATTTGTGAATTGTGGATGAAATGATACATCCTATGATGTATATATACTGAAGAAATAGGAATATAATAATTTTGAATAAAAATTTAATTCAAAATACACATCATGTTCCATATGAATATACTTTCATTGATCTTAACCTGGTTCACTTACTGTAGAAATATTAGGGTTAGTAGTCAATATTCACTGAAGTTCATTTTGAGTGCTCTGAAATGAATATGTATGTCAAAAATGAATATTTCTGAAAAATATCTCCTGAGAAGTTGATTATAAATCCACACAGATGGACATGAAAGAATCAAGGTAGTATAAATATATGACACATATAGTTCCGGTTTGCAAATTCATACTATATATATATATATATATATATATATATATATATATATATATATATATAAATTTAATACATTAAAATGTAATAGTATGTATGCCAATCAAAATTCATTTAAGTATATATATATATATATATATATATATATATATATATATATAAATTTAATTATATATATATATAAATTTAATACATTAAAGTGTAATAGTATGTATGCCAATCGAAATTCATAAGGGTATATATATATCCTTCACATATGTACCTAAAATATTCATTTTCCTCTACATTGTTTCATGTCTAAACTTGTTGAAGTATACAGCTCACCACACCTTGAATTTTCATTTACCTCAGTGTATTGGGGGGCAGTGATCTCTTCATGAAATTCGTATTTACCTAAGTGAGAGTACTCTCAAAAATATACCTGTGATGGCAGTAGGATTATATGTACGTATGTAAAAATATACATTGTGACCCAGGCGACAAAGACAGGGAACAGGAAGTTACATATTTGTTGATTTTGAAAATTCTTGGAGAAGTAAAATGAGAAAAATGTGTCACAGGTTTTACAATATGTATCTCTGATGAAGCAAAAGGCAAGTCCAAGTATACACCATGCCTCCTATCTAATGCCTCTACTTCTATTCCTTTTGAATTATTTTAACGATGTTAGGATAAGTAGTCAGAGCCTAGAAAGTTATGGGTTAGTGTAAGAGATTCAATATTTCAAATAGCAAAACGGAAAATGAGTCTAATAAATATGGGAACATGTGGCACATAAAAATCTTCCACTGTCATCCACCACAATGCCTGGACATTACTATCACCCTAAAGAAGACACAATATTAGGAGAAGAGGAAAAAAATCTGTGAATACATATCTGGAATTGGAAATTCTGAGGAGCTCACAAACTTGGATGTAGCAGAAGAGATCCCAAAAGAAGAGGACAGGGTAAACATTACACAAACATGGAACTTTGCTGACCTAATGACTTCTTGACTATCTGCCTCTGTCATTTGTCCACTAGAAATAGAGCTTTGTGTTTTAGCTTCCTTTGTAGTGAGATCATGAAAGCTTGGTCTGAGTCTATGTGAACAGGAGGACATGGGTTCATATTTTCCAATAGGAACAGGAGGCAGCAGAGCTGAATCCTCTCTATGCAGGTAACTGTGGCCGTAGGAGTATGAATGTCTCCCTGGGTGCATTTTGAAGCCTTTGGCTCACTGCCCAGTTTTAATGGCATTTCTCACAGCTTCCCTGGAAAATTGGTGTTTGTTTTTGAAATACAAAAAGGTCAACCTGGACACAGTGCTGGAGGGAGATCTGCCACATAGGGTGAGTCAGGGTCTGAAGGCAAAAACACAAACTGGGCTGCTACCCCATATATCTTTCCCACTTGAGCTTAGCAACTTGTTTCTGAGCATCACACCAAATCCTCTCCCCACAACAACATGCCTTTATATATTCGGGTCTCCTGGCTGTACCTTGTCAGTCACATGTCATTTGGAAGCCAATGACAGAACCACAGGGGCCCGAAACAGATGTTGGATCACACACCTGCACTCCATTGCTCCAGGCCCAGTTCCCTGCTGGCTCCTACTCACTGGCCTCTCTGTTCTTCACCACGGTCATGAATTCCACTGAGTCAAAAATGGCACTCGCTGGTTCAGTCATGATGAGCAACAGGAGATCTAAAGTTCTCCAAGAATTTCTGGTCATGGGATTCTCAAAAACTTCATGGTATTGGCCCAGCCATATTTCAAGAATGAAGAAGTTGACACTGTGGGCTTTGATTCATTCAGGAGCCATTGAGTGTTGAGGAATCTTCTTTCAGTAAAAGCTCTGGAGATGGCATGCAGGCAAGGTTCCCAAGGAGTGGCAAAAGGTCACAGGAATCCAGGCCCATTGGGGTCTAAAATATGAGGTTCCTGTGAGTTTTGGCTCTCAACTATAGCTGAGAAGGCTTTAACAACAAAATCATGTGAAATCCTGGCTGAGATTCCCAGTGCTGTGAAGAAAGCCACCCTCAGCCTAGATGTCAGTTTCCAAAGGCTCCTCAAATGCCTGGCCTTCTTTATCCCAACACAATTCATGGCAATGGTTCTCTGCGATAAGTTCCAGTACTCAGTCTCTAATGGCATCACATCAGAGTTCAAGCTGAGGTGGACCCAGTCATCTTTTCCAACCACCACACAAAAGACTACTATTCTAACAAAAACACTCCCATATGGCCCTCATCTTCTTCCATACAGACACTCATCATAACATTCAGGCTGGGGGTTTCAATAGGGTGAGCAGCCTTAGAAGGTGTGCAAAGTAAGCTCTCATGCCCATCATATGCCAAATGTCATGGTGGCCTGGACACCCTTCCTGAGAAACAGGATAGATAAAATGGGCCTGTAGTTAATACTGCTCTGCTTGTCAAATTAGAGGCCTCCTGCCTGCCAGGGGTAGATTCTTTATGTGTACTGGACTCATGAAAAAACCCAAACACCTGTGTGCTACTTACTGGAAAGCTTGCAACAACTCATTTGATGCAGAGGATCCCTGGTCTGACTTAATAGGGGTCAGGAGCCTGACCAGAGGCAGGCAAGAGACTTCATCCAACACTTCTTTTTCATCCTTTTAGATTGGGATGGACACATGGGATTTTTCTTGAGTTTCCTGGGGTGCTGAGAATGTAATTCACAGCCACACACAGGGCCAAGAGTCTGATTCAGACACAGCTTTTACAAAGCACTTTACTTCAAAGGCACAGATTAGGCTTCTTTATTTCCATTTGAAACTGTTTTCTTGAGGAGTCCCAAAGGAGTGCCCCAAGGCAAACACCTCCCTGACATTCAGGGGAACAGAACAATAGGGAAGAAAGAAGCCTGGAGAAAAACTTTTCTTTAATTGAACACTGTGGCACTGACAGCTCTGATCATGCAACTTGGGTTACTATCTATCCAAGCAGGGATTCTCCAGAGAGATCCTTACCAGTTGTGCTAATTTTTGAGATTTCTGAGATGCTTGGCATGCCCTTCAGCAATCCAGTCCATGGCCATGTCACAGAGCTTGAATGTGGTACACATCTTAGACATAAAAACTCGAACCCCTTCAGAGAGTGGCCAAAATTCAGGAAGAATACAGGAACTTAGGATCTTGGTAGGTGTTGCCCATCTGCAAGGCAAGCAGCAGTCCATTCATAAATTGGCCATAGGAGTCCTGCAAAGATTTCCACTAGACAGGACACATTCACAGCTGCATTCTTCTCTCTACTCTCTTTAAACACAAACCCAGTGGGATCCACTGACATAAAAAGGCTCACTAGTTAACAGTCCATTTCAAACCAACAACAACAACAACAAAACGTTTTTTCTTCATGTTCTCAGAACATGAGACAATACGACAAATTGAAACAAACACCCACTGAGACACACAAACCACCCCTGTATTTGGTCTGCATCTATCCACTCTGTCCTCTGACTGGTGGGTGAATATATGTTCCTCAGCCTTGGCCTGTCCTGTCTCAGCTCTGGTCTCATTGGCCATCTCTGTGTAGTTGTCAGGAGCGAGCAATGAGCCAACACTTCTTTCTCAGGAAAGGCCCCTGTTGAGATCATTCAAGGCATTTGACTATCCACACATCACTACGTACCAACAAAGAATGACTCTGGCCTTGGTACAGACAATCAAGTGACCCCACTGGGAGTGGAACTGCCTCTGAATGCCTCGCCTCCTGGATCCCAAGTTCAGAGAGTTCCATCACCAAGGAACTGAGGTGAGGTCACTTCCTTCAGGGAAGTAAATGAGGTCACTGCCTTGGCAACCACTTTGTCCTAACAGTTGTTTCCAAGGGTCCCATGAGATGGAGGCTGCCCCACTTTCCTGTGACATTTTCACAAGAAATAAAGGTCTATACACCCTAGGAACCCGGGATCAGCATTCCACACAGACCTGATTGTGTCCATCTTCCCTGCATTGAGAAGAGAGAGGCTGATTCAGCCTCATCCCTTCATCCTGACTGGGTTGTTGACCATGAAAGTTGACTTTAGACCTCACAGGTCCTACCTAGCTGCCTACATTTGCTCCAGGGATCATTTCTGCATCTACCTTTGAGCTTATCAGCACCTGCAGTATTCCCTACATACCTGTATGGCAAGATCAACTCAGGACCTGCCGTTATGTGAAAATAGATTGAACGAACAGAGTATGGTTAAGGGTCATATCATGTTCGATTTGGGTTAAAAGTCATTCTGCTGGATGAATATGGGTATTGGGCAACTGGGATATTTCTAGGAATGTAAGGTGAAATGTAAGCATGAAAATAGAAAACTAGGTAAGATCTGAAGCACACAAGTTTGTTTGGCTCTTGATTTGGATACATAGTTTTGAATTATGTTCTGCAGAGATGAATCCTCTAAATCCATAGACAATGGCCTAAGATCTTGTACCTGGGACTACTGAATGTAAAAGAGAACTTGCAGTGAAATAGAGAGAGTAGGCAGGATTCCAGTGTAGGGTATGGAAGAATAGTGAGTTTAGGATTTGGACCAAAGGCCCTTTTTGCAATCCAATGAATTTCTATTAAAGTGTAAATGGGAATGTGAGTACATGAACTTTGTGTCATAATGTATAAGAAAAGCTGCTTCCTTACCCCAAACCAGACATCATTGGAATAACCTTGTGTAGTATCAGCATATACAAGTTTAGAGGAGGACTTTTGCATCTTTTCTTTTTTACTTCCCATGTACAACATGGCTTATTTTTCACAAGCAAATTTCTATGCTTGTTAAACCTCTCACACATCTCAGAATTTACTAGGAGGGATCTATGACAATCTATAAACAAATGCATCAAATATTGTTGTTAAAGACTTTTTGGGAACACCCAAATTTATTGTAGTAATTTTACATTGAAAAACTACTGTTACCTTTAAACAAAACTATTCAATGCAATACATTTGAAATAGTTCTTTAGTATTGCAGAACAGAAAATTGCTGGCATTATTTACTGAATGCCAACATTTTCAAATAACACCCTAGGGGTACTTTAACAAAATGGATAGATAATTAAAGTGTGAAATGAGACCCAGAAACAACTAATTATAGTAAAATTTATTATTAGCTTATTTCAAATACTAGTGCACCCTTTTGCTTTTTTCCCCCAAAAGTTAATTTTTTTATCCTTTTTGTATGATATTTTACTTCATTTATATAACATGATAAATAGTATATTTTTTTCATATGCTCTCTCTGATGCATCCTGAATATATTTGCATACCCCAACACCTTAGCATATTTCTATATAAATTATTCACTAGAGAAACAGTAGTTACTTCTGAAATCGATATTGTCCTTTTCAAATGAGGTCTTGCAGGTTTTTTTTTTAAATATCTGAAATAATTAGGATGAACTTAGTTCTAAATAGCATATAGTAAATTCCTGATAAATATTGTGAAATGGATGAAGAAATAATACGAGAATATATATAATCTGTACAATATGATATGTGGTATTTCATGTTTTTAGCTACAACTTATTGAATATTATAACAATTTTACTATGTGGGTAAGATGTGGGTATGATGAACCAATAATAAATAAAAATTGCATGCTGCATTGTTAGTAATTCACCAAACAATGTTTTTCGAAAACATACACTCTGATGTGTGGTTTTTATCCACTATTATATTATGAATGAATGAAGTTAAGTAAATGAATAATTGGAATTACATACTTGCTGAGGGTGCCTATAATTCATTGTCAAAAAACCTTTAGCTATATAAAATTTTAATACTGTATCTCACATTGTGATTTAATGGAATTTTGATAAAATGTGCATTAATAATACTGAAGTCTTTTATTGAATCTTATATTAGTTTATGAAATAAACATGCTATATGTGACTTCCTCAATTCTAAGTGTCTTATGTTTTAAGAAACTGTATGGACAATTCAAATTGAAGTCAACATACTAATATCAATAGCAGAAGCACCACAGAAAAAAGAAAACAAAGAATTGGGAGATCCCACCATTATAGAAGTAATTTTCTAAGCATCTTTTCAACGTACTTAACCCAGTATTGATACCAAAATTAATGAGCAACCTCTTCTAGTGCTGAGAGTGCATGATGCTGTTATATAAAATGAAAACAATTGCCAATGTTTCAGATATGCATTTTACAACAGTATCTCACTGTGTTTGACCACAGCAAATACCTTCTCAGTGTTCAAATGGGTAAAAATTTAAAAAAAATTCAGGTAAAATTTATGTTAAATAATAACAACTATTTTTTCATGAGAAAACTGTTAATTTTTAGAGAGAGAAAAAGAGAGAGAGAGAGAGAGAGAGAGAGAGAGAGAGAGAGAATTTTTTAATATTTATTTTTTAGTTTTCGGTGGACACAACATCTTTGTTTGTATGTGGTGCTGAGGATCGAACCCGGGCCACACTCATGCCAGGTGAGTGCACAACCGCTTGAGCCACATCCCCAGAACCCTGTCAATGCTTTTTTGAAAAAACATGACAATAAACTGTGCCCTATGACATAAAGGAAAGCAATATTTCTTCGTTTTATTCTTTGAATATGCCAAGTATTCTTTGGCAAAATGCCACATATATTTTTTTTTTAATTTCACAGGTGTGAAGTACATCTGATTTTCTCTAAATTGCTACTTATTTAATATAAATTTGTTGAGAAATTATTTCTGCATGTGCTGGTTAGTGAAATATAGTGAGGAATGGAAGTCATTTAAAACTCTATGAATTGCAATCTGAGAATGGTAGGAGGAAGCTGTATATAATCATCAGAAACATATTGAGTAATATTAATGTATTCCAGATATTTATTTCCCTTAGTATCCACTTTTCACATAAACTAGTGCTTTTAAATTGAGCTATTAAATATCATAGGAAAAGCCATCAGAGCAATCAGAATAAGAAATTTTAAAGAGAATCAAACAAATCTAAACATCTGGTTGAAACAGCTAGCCAATTGTTGAATCTTAGCTTTTGACTTTACTAAATTTCCTCCTATTTTTTTGATGATGACTAAGAGAAAGGTACTACTATTAAGAGCATGACCAGAACAATTTATGGCAATTTGTTTTTCTGAAACATATAAAATTGACTTGCTAACTCAGAATACAATCTATTGAGTATATTTTTTTGGTAAAAAAATGTATAACTACACAACATGAAGATTGGCCTTTTGAAAAAAAAAAGAATGTGATGGTGAAAACCAATTTGGGAAGGTAGTATTGAATATTTTATAACAAAGAAAAAACAGGGATATTTAAAATAGTTTTGATTATTAGTTTCCTGTAAAAAAAATAAAAGGTAGTGTCCAGGCTTGATGTGGTGGTACACACATGTAATCTCAAAAATCATAGTGTCTGAGGCAGAAGGATCAAAACTTCAAGGCCAGCCTTGATAACTGAGACCAGGTCTCAAAATAAAATACTGAAGAATTGTGAATATATATGAGTAATAAATCACCCCTGGGTTCAATCCCCAGGACTATATAAAACAGTAGTTTCCAAAATTTACACCCAAATCAGTAGCCTCCACTCTATCTGCAACTATGTAAAGTTCTAAAAGGCAACTAAATTTAGCAATACCTACTACTAGTTGTCTGATATTGATCATAATTTTGAAATATATACATAGAAGACCCTTCACAAAGTATTAAGGATTCCCATTATTTTCTCCAATTGCAATGAGAGAGGGAGGAAAAACAATTTAGCTTATGGGGCCATTTCTTTCTCTTAAGGTCAAAGAGTCAAATATTAAAAGGCTTTAGTGTTTAATTGGTTATCATTTATGTAATCATAATGATATGTGTTCTGTGATTTCCTGCTTAATCTACATTGGACACTTTATTTTTTCTGAGTATCAGCATCTGTACATACCACTACACCCCACTCTATTATTTAATAGTTACAAGTCCCTGTGTTCATGCTTCATCAGTTAGTTATTCTCTTTTAAAAATAATTATGTGTTGCATTCTTTGTCTACATAAAATTTATAAAGTTTAAAAACCAGTAGGAATTTTCACAGATTTGACTTTAAAATAGTTTTCATCGCAAAACACACACCAGAAGTAAGAATGATTTCTTTTTCTAATTTATTAGCCTTTCTGACATCCAATATCAGGACATGAATGCTGCTCATGGAGGGATGTTCTTCCCATCAAGAACAATCAATACTACATTCTTCTATCCCATCAAATGTTAAAAAATTGCACATTTTACTGTATTTCATATGCAGAATTTGACTTTCCGTTATTTGTGTTTATTGGGATTTTACTTTCTTTTTCCTCAATTTGTTTTTTCTGTATTTTCCAATATTCATTTTTTTGTGTGTGGTGAGGAAAATAGATCACTAGAATCTTCTAACTTTTGCTACATTCAGTCACTTGACTACTCACTAGCTAATATTTCTATTAAACCATCATTTTGAAGGTAGGACTGAGATATGCTAACAAAACCATTTTCAAAGTCTACTGAAGAATCAGCATAACTTTCTTCAGCTCTGTAGTTACAGCCATTGTTTCGTCCACAAATTCAGCTCCCTTTGTTTTGTATTTCTTCTATATTGAGTAACTGTCTTTGAAATGAGGCATAAAAAATAGCTTTTTAGAATTTTACCATTTATGAAAATCTATTTTTATTCATCATTAAAGGACAGTCTGCTTCAGTTTAGGATACCAGATTGAATACTAGTTTTCCTTTAAATCATAAGGTTATTCTGTATTTATCATCTATAATCCATCATTAGTGATAAATACTTGGGTTCTATTCTTGCTTTCTTGAAGCTGACCATGGTTTTTCTTTTCAGGATATTCTCTTTTTTTTTTTTTTTTTAAGCGTAGCTACTTGAGAAATTCTGGCGATATATTTAGCATATTTAAATTTTATTTTCTTGAATATAGCATTCAATCAAAGTGGAATATTTCCAGACCTGATTTTCTTTCCAGTATATTCTTATAGGAAACTGGGTAAAAAATGGAAAATACTATGTTTATTTTTCAGACAACCAAAAGTGGCATAGCAGGGGAGTGAAACCATAGCAATAAGTGCAGACTGGTGAAGTGAAGTATAACTATATTTTTTAAAATTGTTCTTAATAAGTGCAGTTTGATAAAATGCTGTTAAAACTTTTGGGTAAAGGGGAAGTAAAATTAATCAAAGTATACCAGTGTAAGAAAAACTTGAATTCTGGCACCTGAAAGCAGATTGTGTGGGAAACTTCATGTTATGATACAAAAGAATCCCCCACTTTCCCTTCACCCTCTTACCCCCTTAACCTCATCAGAAACCATAAAGTTACTTAGAATAAAAGGTTTCAAGTTCAAGAGTCACACTCTCTTTAAATACAAAAAGAAGTTAAAATTCAACTAAACACAGAATCTTATGGAGATCTGAAACATCCTTAAAAAGTTAGGTTAAAGATGATTCTGTGTTTTTTTTTCCTTGTTTTTTTTTCTTTTTTTTTTTTTTTTTGTGTGTGTGTTTTGTTTTGTTCTGAGGGTGTGGCTATTCCTTGGTCACCTGAACTCAGCAAAGAAACTGTTATTTTGATGAAGGATCAGTGGCTGAACCACATTAAATACAGACAAATGTTTAAAAAATTTATAAAGCCTAATTATGAAAAAATATGTTGCTGCTTTCTCCCTGCACATTTTTTCAAAGTATTTCTTAAAGTTTTTGATTTTTTTTTTAGTCTTGAAAAATAGTGAAAAAATTTGTAGAATTTACAACCAACTGCATAAGGGTCTGGGAAGCTGAGAGGCTGGAGGAGGGCTGGGAGGAGCAGACAGAAAGGGGTCTTTCCCTTAGTTACTGGAGGCCAAGTATAACTAAAAAAGATACAAAAATCCATAAGTGTTTGTAAACCAGGAAATGATAGAGATTATCATGTTAGTATCAGTTATAAAAAATCATATAATCAAGAAAATAAACAAACCATGAACAGGATTAGAAAAAATAGGTGTAAATTGTATTTTTAGAAAGTTATTGGTGATACATAAAAATAAAGATGAATTTTATATTTTGATTTTAAATGAAAGGCAGAGAGATATTAAAGTCATATAGTACTTCAAAAACCTTACTTAACTTACAAAGGTATAATCAATTGATAGTTCCTACTTATTTTACTATATATCTTCCTTGGCATTTCCCCTGAGGTCACACTTGTAGAGTGTGACCAATAACTAAGAAAATAACTAACCAAGAAGATAGTCACTGAAGTTATAATCTTTTTCAGAAAACCCCAATCAATTTCAGAGCAAAGAAATGGTACAACACCTATTCATTTCCTACTTTGGAAAAAGGTCCCTTTTGCGAATCAGATAGAAGAGGAAATTGGTGAACCTTTATAAAAATATTACTAGAAATAAATATGAGTTTTCTTCATTTAGAAGTAAACTGAAATAAAATAAGACCATTGTACAGTATCTTTCAGGGTTAGCCTTAAAAAATGAAAAAAAAAAACTCGTTCTAAAGAGCAGAATACCTGGCAGTACACTTCATCCTTAATTTTATGTGGATAAAGAAATTACCTCAGGTAATAAGGTACATAAACTAATAGGAAGAAATCAAGACTTGATCAAGGGTCTAGAAGAAACTTTTGATGACTATAAAATTTGGGGGGTACAGTAATAAGGAGAGAGACAATGCAGTGTAAATCATGGGATTTCATGCTATCACATACGAAAGCACATACATCATGGACATTGAACAAAACAGCCAAGTTGACAACTTGACTTGGCTAGTTATTTTTATCCAGCCTCGGATGCTGCACAGGATGAATGAGGACTTAGTACCATAATGGTTTCCATAACTGCATTTTATCTATCAAATACCTCTTCCAAATATCCAGCCAGCTAGGAGGAGAGGTCTATCTCTAGGTTCTTGTTACAGCATAATTCTTTTCATCATTCTCTCATAATAAATTAACAAGTGGACCTCTTAACTGAGAAATAATTTTAACCAGAAAAACTCAAACTTTTTTTTTTACATTTTGCTTTTAGAGACAATAAATGCTAAGCAAACACCACTAATAAAGTGTCAAGAGATTATGCCTAAAATTCAATCAGACCACACTTAACAAAAATAAAGATATTACTATTGGTCTATGACCATGGTATCAACTCTATTATCATCTACAAAAGAAACAAAAAGCTACTGGCATGGTAGAATACTGGAATATTGAGTTCAAATTAGGGCTCCTCAGGAGGTAGATTAAGACCATGACTTAAATTTCATTATATCAGTTTGTGCTACTAAGAGATAGACTACATACATCCAGGAGCCAGAAAGTCAAAGTTTAAGAGTCCTCACTCACGATCATTTCCATTAACCAACTTGGCAATTATATTTTCTTACACCATTCTTCTGCATCCTCCAGTTTTAGAAATTCTAATATTTAAGAGGACACTTTTCCAACAGGATGTCTAACAAGATTCCAAATAACATTTAAACTGCACATGAGAACTCTAAATTCGATGTACTAAGAAAACAGAAAGGAAGAGAAGAAATTACAATCCTAGCTAGGTCACTATATTCTCCTTAACAGAAGGACATTTATTCCATGTTTCAATGAAGACAAAAATCAGATAATGCAATCTGAAAACAGATGATCCTATTTTCTACTTTTTTGTACTCACTTGCCCTACAGGAATGGTTAAAAAAAGAGTAGTAGTCATTTCTTGAGAAAATTATGGTGAGGAGGCTCAAATAATTTGGGGAAGAGTATAAGTTTCACTCAATCAGCTAAGTTATAGAGATCAAAAGAAATATTTTTAGGGGATTTAAAATGAACAACAGAAGAGACATAAGATGACCATTAGTATGACATTCAATTAACACAGCTGTCAAAACTGTAATTAATTGCACTGTTTTTTCTTCTTATAAGTTTTCTTCAGGAATAGAGGCTCACCAGTACCATGAACTAAGTACAGAACTTAGACTGAAAAGTGAATTTTTGTGGTGTCACTATAGGGAACTGTGCTTTATGGCAACATTAGGACTGAAGGACTCATTTGCCAGACAATTGCTGAAAGTGGTCTTTTAAAAATACTTTCATCAGGAGAAGAGAGTTTTGTGGCTATGACCATTCAAGGTTTTCTACACTCAAGACTGTTTGGAACTCATGTAAATCACACTCCATGTCTCAATGTAGGAACAAATATGAGAGTGCAAGACAGCTCCAAAATTTCACTTTGAGTAAGCAGAAGCCTCCTTTGAGATCAGACTGCAACCCCAGATTCTGTGCACCCAAACGTGCTTCCTTCCCTTTATTTCCATTGTGCTGATCTGAAGCATACTCACTCATGGACTTCCAAGATGCCTAGTCATGGTCTTAGTCTACCTCCCTGGAAGCCCTAATTAGAACTCAAATGCATCCTTAATCTGCTTCCAGACTTTTTTGTTTTCCAGAAGTTCTTTGAAGTCTTTTGTCACTGGAGATCACCTCCTCTTTTCATTGTGGATGTTTATCTCATTTTATGTTTCTCTTTGACTGTTACTTTAATTCATTGTGGGTAAAATAGACTTGTATATTTGAAGATCTGGATCATTAAGTAAAATACTTAGATTAGTTTATGGGCTTATAATACACAATCAAAAATGTTCAATACATTTTAATATAAATTTAGATCCATGATTAAAATTGAGGAAATAAAATAGGCTTTATAAGGATGTAATTCAGCACTGCAAAATTATCATTGTTTTTCACAAAGCATAAGAATTTTGGAAGATAACATGGCACTAAGAAAAAGAATCACTATTTTTTATATATGGTTGTGCTTGAAAGAGAATTATAATTTCACCATAAATTGATGATATAATCTAAAACAAAAAGCTTTATGAACAATTTCTGTTTATTTTTGACAAAATATATTTGAAGCAAAAATTCCAAAGCCATGAATCTACCCAAAATACTATAAAGATACAGTGAATAGCATTTCTACACAAATCATGTAATTTTTGTTATATTATGTAAATTTTCTAGACATAGATGTAGAAGCAAAATACACTAATATTCCTTCTCAAGGCACATTTATAAATCTGCAAATATAATTAAACTTTATTTATTATACACAGATAAGTACATCAAAAACGACAAAATACCTGGAAATAATTTCTTTGGCATATTCCTATTTCCTAGACAATAAGGTCAGCTTTAATATAATATATCTTCTACCTTTTCAGTGACACATAATTTTTAAATTTTAAGTAAACTTCTCATTTAGGCTCAAAATTCACCATATAACTATGGTACTAATACTATGAGTGATGGATGTTAGAAGAAAAATTCTTAGTACTTTTTAGAGATTTGTTTGAAATGAAACACTAGATCAACACATAATCCTTCAAAAAAATTATAATAATGCAAGCACAGCAATAAATTTGAAATAAAGAAGGTATAGACATTATTAACTACAGGACTTTGAAACCTCATGCTTTGGACCTAAAAGGCAATTATTTTGCTTTGTAATTACAGCACTTTCATAGCTGTGTGAGGAGTCTTAAATCCATGTTTTTGTTTTGTGATCTCATATGCTTCATTTATTCAGATGTATTAATGTAATATATGCTTATATGAATAATTAGAAATTATATGCCTCTTTCTATTTATAGAATTCTTTAAGAAATTCTTGGTAATCACACAGTTTCTACATTAGAGAGCAATTACCCTGCAAGCTAGAAAATGAACATTGGCTTAAAGAACTCTTCATCCCAGAGTTTAGCCTTAAAATTTCACATAGTTGATGGTCAATAAATTTATATGGTTCATAAAGTTAAGATCTGTTGAATCTTAAAGTAAAGAAATAGGAAACCAGAGAGTGCTTCTTCACAGATGCCAAGCTGTCATTATTTGGAAACCCAAGGAGTCTTACAGGGCAGTCTGTCTCTCTGATTGATGTAGTTATGTAAAATTCAAGTCCTGCTTTTCTTCCCCACAACTTTGGCTTTCCTGTGTCATCTTGTTCTTTGCTTTTCAGTGATCAGAGAAGGAGATAGGTTCACAATTATTTGTTCATGCTAAAAAAGCAAACAACAAGCAAAACAAACAAACAAACAAACAAAAAAAAACAAACACAACTAAAAAACAACTGAGTTTGTGAAAACTTCAGAAATTTAAGTACAGTGATCAGGGTAGGATGGGATTCCACTGACCTAAATGTTCCTTTAAGAAAAATTAGATTCGGACATTTTCATTGTAACAGAAATTCGAAAGGACATATATGTATGTATTTAGGCACACATGAAACTAATAAATAAAGAACTAATAAACACAAATATTCCTCCTCTAAACTTGGAAATTATATTCCTGTGTATTTTTAATCCAGAAATGGGAAATTACTAGCATGTTCATTTGATTTTTCAAAAATTTTCAGTGTGCTTCCAAACCCTTTTATCATGATCCTCTTACTTGTCATTTCTTAATTGAGAGAGTACAGGGTCAGGAAATTTTTAATTTTTTGAGTTAAATGGATGCAAAGACTTTATGAGAAATATAAGTAGTTTATGGCATTGTGATATTGCTCTCTATAAAATGAAGTTTTGAACATAGAATCTCATTTCCTTCTAAAAATTTTAAAACTTATAATTAGTCAAATTATAAAATTCACATCATTAGTAGTTCTATTTTTTTATTAATATTACAGTAACAAGTTTATAAATAAAAAATGCTTAATTACAAATGGAGATATGGTACAGTGGTGGAGCACTTGCCTAGTATGTGTGAAGTCCTGGGTTTGATCCTCAGCACCACATGAAAATAAATAAAATAAAGGTTTATAAAATATCAAGTTAAAACTCATGTCTTCTTTTATGATATGTATACAAATAAGTAATGTTTAAAATCTCTAGATGACATTCCATATGTAAGTTGTATCAGTAGAACTCATTAAACTTAGAACAAATGGGAAACTAAAATTAATCATCATTCCCTATTTTAAAAATGACTTATTTTAGGAGGATATTAATTAAAGAAGCAAACATTGTTAGAAGAAAATATCCTCAATGTACCATATGGAACACAGTTTTCTAGGCTGAGTAGAACTGTTGGAGCTGAAGTCTCTCTTCTGCAGCTACAAGAAACCTCACCAGTATGCTAAAATTCCCTCCTTCCACAGCCTTTCCATGAACCAACTGCACACTACTTCTGAATCTAAGAATGCAGAGGCACTTATCCAGATGGATGAGGTGCAGGTAACAGCGTAAAGAGTTGCACGTTTTAAGGAAAGACATCTGTCTCTGCAGGCCTATAATTTGAATATCTATAAAAATGACAAAAATCCCCCTGGAAAACATAGAACTGTGGCTTTCCCAGTGTAACATGTCAGCTTTCTCTTAATTTTACTCTCTTCTTTGTTGGATAACAGCAATCCTTGGAGAGCTGGTCTCCAAACTTTTTTCTGGACTTATTTGGAATGAAATTTCAATTGGAATCATGTCCCAGTCAAAGTTGCTATTATTCTGATCATAATATCAAATTAGTCCAGTACCATTAAACAATTTACAATGCCTCAACTTTGGCGTGAGGGATTCCCGGCACCTCCAATGGTTCCACTATGGCTCTGAGGGTCCTACCTCTATCATGTGTGATAGGCTCCTCTTCCCTAGCTTGTTCCCAAATGAAGCACCTGGTTTCTGGGTACTTTTGTTTCTGTATGCCACCATTTTCAAAGTGGCAGTTTTGTGATTCAGGCTCTGTGTAAAATATTAAAATTAATGTCAAATTTTAAAAGAAGAAGAAGAAGAAGAAGAAGAAGAAGAAGAAGAAGAAGAAGAAGAAGAGGAGGAGGAGGAGGAAGAAGAACTGAAGGCCACAGGCTGAGGAGATCACAGGAAGATTGAACATGGAGCTGAGTCAGAGCACATGCTGGAAGGCCACCCTAAGGAACCTGTGATGAGCCCTCATACTCACTAATGGTGGTAGAGGGGAGGTCTGTCCTTTCTCTTAGAGAAACCATGTAATATAAGTTTGGGCTTGTGTGTTCTATGTACAAAGTTATATAAAGTGTAAAAAATAAAATGGAGACTTGTGATGGAGAATCAAAAGAAAGTGTAATCATTTTAAGCAGGTCACTGATATTCCAGGTGTTGAAGTCAGAAAATATTGCTTCATCACAACCATTGTCAATTTGTGAAGGGTTAATAAAGGTGTCATAAAAAATAAAAAGGGTATTTCAGAGAGATTTGGAAACTTGAACTAAATGGTAATACAATAAAACTATAACCTGTACAGGTAATATTCTACATGGTTGATTTGGGGATAGTTTGAAAGATGCATAAAAAATATAAGAAATACCAAACATGAGACCTCCAAAGCCATGTGCAAGAGAAATATAAAATAGGAGAAAAGCATAACTAGTTGAACAAGCATTTGTGTGATAAGGCAAGGCTCATTTGTGGAGGAGGAAGCCCTGGGCTTTATGTGCCCTGGAAAAGTTTATTCTCTATACCAGCCCCCATCCTGGCCCAGCCACACCTCTGTCTTTGCTGAAGTTGGTTGTGCCCTATTCCCTTGCATCGCGCCAATTGATCATCAAGGTACCACTTGGAATTGTCTCCTATATGTTCACTTATTCTCTGGGAGTATTGTTGGGTGAGTTGTGGCAGAGGGTTTGACTTGTGCCTCCCCAGCTTTGTGGAGTCTCCTTTTGTTTTGAGCCACAGAGAGCTCTTTGCAGAGCTACAGAAGTACAGACATACACCCTGATTTTCCTGTGGACTTGACACACAACATTGAGCAGGTGAGTCCAATCTCTTTGTTTAAGCTTCCCTGATTTTTAATAGAAAAGTGATTCCATTCCTAATTGTGAGCATTAGATTCAATTACCCTGATACCCAGACTTTAGCTCCAATCAGTGAAACAATAATCTCTGGAGAATACTCTTAAGCATTGGATTTATTAATCTTTCAGGGAGGTTCCTAGATGTTATGACTAGTATTAAATAAATGTTAATGGACCAAGGTCTTGAGTACATATCATACATTTGTATTGTGGCTTTTATATATTTTCAGAGGCTTGAATAGTTTTTTCCTTTAGTACTTGGGATTGAACTCAGGGGCTCATAACCACTGAGTCACATCCCCAGTCTTCTTTTGTATTTTATTTTCAGACAGTGTCTCACTGAGTTGCTTAGCACCTCAGTTTTGCTGAGGTTGGCTTTTAACTCATAATCCTTCTGCCTCAGCCTCCTAATCTGCTGGGATTGCAGACATGTGCCACCTCACTCAGCTTGAATAGATCTTTAACATCTCCCAACTTCTATTTATTTATCTTTAAGATGGGGCTGATGCCACTTGCTTCCCAAAACTGTGGTGAGAATTAAATGAAGTCATAGATAGTTGGCACTTGGTGCCTAGTGAATGCTACATAAGCCAGGGGGATGACAGGCCCTTGTATTTTTGCTTTGTGGGCACCCAGCTTTTTGTCTGTTGGCAAAGCCTTGAATAACTTAGCAAAACCCTGTTTCAAAAAAATATACATAAAAGAACTGGTGAAGGGAATGTTGATTTTATT
Organism: Callospermophilus lateralis; assembly: GCF_048772815.1. Taxonomy (NCBI): domain Eukaryota; kingdom Metazoa; phylum Chordata; class Mammalia; order Rodentia; family Sciuridae; genus Callospermophilus; species Callospermophilus lateralis. The sequence goes on along the minus strand of NW_027514552.1, from coordinate 238,614 downwards.
AGTATATTCATTTGTGACATATACATGTATGGGCATAACATCATTGATCAGTCTCATTTCTCAGTGCCTGGATCATCTCTCTTATCTTCTCTTCCATCTGTCTAAACTCAACTATTCTCTCTCCAATTTTTTTGCGATCCACTTCTTTTTTCACTCCATTTTTCCGTTTACCTTTCACATATGAGAGAAAACACTTGACAATTGACTTTTTGAGTCTAATTTATTTCATTTAATTTGATGATCTCTAGATTCATTCATTTCCCACAAATGGTATAATTCCATTCTTGTTTATGGCTGAGTAGAATGAGTAAATTTGTGAAAAGATGTGTAGATGCTATTTTCTGGGTATGTCACCTGCCAGCACACAGAACCTTCAGTGTCCAAGCTCAGCCTGACATTGTTTGAGTCAGGGAATGAAGATGCAGGACGAAAACGGTCTCATGTGAACCATTTGAGGTCTTTCAATCTGTGGCTCTGACTGCTTGAACATGCACCAAACAGCCTGGTAACTTCTAGAGTGTCCTTTAATGTCTGCATTGATGACTAATCTTTCTTGTGGGTCTGTTTTAAGTACAGTTTTATTCTCAAGAGGAGGGAGTCAATGTGAAGGTAAAACCTCCTGATTCTCCAGGTGTCAGATATAAGATTTGGCTCCTTCCCACAATTCTTTCTCTTTTGTCCATTCATGAAACTGCCTTTATCAGCTTTACATTAGTCCTTTATTCATGTGGCACTGTTGTATTTATCCTGGCCCTGAGCTCTGATTGGGGGCAGGGAATCTAGAGTCTGAGCAGACCTGGGCCAACTGAACTTAATTATTTTATTTTTTTTACTTTTCAGGGATTCATGTTCCCATGTTGTGAAGTGAGATTGACAGCTAGTAATGGTAACATTTAATGACATCAGGAGCCATTGATAACCATGTACTGGACTATTGTTTTTGAGATTTTTGTCCCCTGCCCCCTTCACTGGCAATAAGAACTCCATGAGAAGAAGCCATGTTTACATCCATGTTGCAGGAAAGGGATGCTCAGCTGTGTCGAGTTAACTTGTTTAAGGTAATACAGCTAGCAAATGGCAGCTTCATTGTAGCTGTGGGAACAGAGGGAAAAAAAGGCACAAATGATCATGGTAAAGTGTTGGCACATAACGATCAGGTCATAGATCAGTAAAAGGAGGTACAGGTACAAAGGAAGGCCTGGCTCTAACCACAGTACAGGCAGGGCTGAGGAGGTGAGAGCAGAGTCCAGAGTACAGATTAGAAGCAGGCTTCACTCCTACCTTAAAGAGGTAGCTCAGAGAGTAACACCACAGGAGGTCTGGGACTGCCTTTCAGGGATGGGGCTAAGTGGGTGGTTCCCAAATTTGACATGTAGAAATGCAGAATATGAGGATTGTGCTTGGTGGAAAGCCCCAAGCTCCTTGCTGTTGTATATGCATGTACATAGATGCATACATGAGGGATGCCCAGAGAAATGTCCTCACCAAACATTGAATTGCCTTGTTCCTTGATCTCACATACTGTGAAAAATGAGTGTCTGTGGCTTATCAACCACCCAGTCTACCATAAATTATTGTAGCATCTTGATGAGAGTAAGGAAGTGCACCATCTGTGTCCTCACAGGATAAATTGAGAAGTTTCTTTGCAGCTCTCTTTTAATAAATGACAATAATCCCATTCCATGGCTCTACCCACATGACTTAATTGCCTTGCAAGACCACACCTTTGTCTCCCTAGGCTCATGATAAACTACCACAACATTCAAATACATATGCACACAGGGTCTAGGACTGGTCATTTTCCCCCAAGTGTGTATAGCCAAGCTTCTGAAATCTGGACCTGGAAATAATTGTCAAGTCCTCTCTGTGTTCTTGGCATTAAACATTCAAAGAATTCTTCAGTGTATGTTAATAATCGTATCTGTGTATTCACCAGACTGCTCACCCTAGATAAGAAGTGGCTCCTGCACTTGGAGACTCCAGTCTAATGGAGAAAGTATAAAACCCATGTTGTCCCTTGCTGTGCAGACACTAAACATTGCATATGAATCCTGGAATCCTTTAATGCCAATTACTGATGAATAAATGTTACAGCACAACAAGCATTGCTACTTTCGGTAAAAATTTTGATCACACTGGAGAAAAAGATCCTGGAAATCATGCAAGCTTAAGAAATTAATTAGTCACAGAATAGTATGGTTCATGTTTGAGTTGTCAGACTCTTACCTGTCTTTTGGCCCTTGATTTTTGTCCTTTGATTTTATTCTATGTTTTGAACGTGGTTGTTGTTTATGTGGCTCAAATATAAACCCAGTTAAAATACATTGATGACTCACCTATATTCCATCTCCACTAATCTTTTCACATTGCCCTTCATAAACATATGTTTTAATTGTTTCTAGTATATATCTTACTGTTTCTTGTTCTGGTAAGAGGCAATAACAATAATAAGTTATTATGTAAATTTCTTTCTTACCCCAAAGGGAGTGCTCCTGTATATCCTGTCTGCCCCTTATTTTTACTCAATGAAACAACCTGGAAAACACTCCACATATGCAAAAATCTTAAATTCCCACGGTGTAGGTTGACCAAAGTTGGAACTAAACAAATGATGGACATTCGGGCTATTTCTGAACTTTATTTATTATCAATATTTCTGTATTGAAAAGCTCTGGGAATCTATTTTATATTCTTGCAAATGTACATTCAATGTTCAGTCCTGCAAGAAATATTGCTTTATCAATGGCTACTTTTTATAATTTCAAATAATAAAGCCCAATTTGCTGGAAGATTGGAACATTTTTTCTTTCTCCCATCAGGTATACATGTTCATGCTTTCTGTAGATGCTCCAGTAGACAGAGGCCACATTTTGGATATTCTGTGCACAACTACATTGTGCTGGTAATGTCTTCTTTTTCTGAGGGAACCATTTCTTATTTCTGTTATTTTTTTTTTCCTTCTTACATATGATTGATACCATGTCATGGTTACAGAAGAAAATACCAGTATCCTACCCTTAATAAATCCATGGCTTGGTGAGAGTCCAATGCTAAAACCAATAATTTCTTCCCAGTGCAATGATCACCAAGGACACAATGCATTTTGGTTGTTTGTGTCTTCCAACAAATTCATCTATGTAATATAAGTCCTTATACCTATGGGCTGAGAGTTTTAAATATTGTTTATTTATTTTAATGTTCAGGTATTAACAGTGATAACATTATTTACTTTTTAGTTAGAGGTTTATCTATTTATTGAATTTTAGAAAGAACTGAGGATATGAGCCCTATAAAAGAGAATTCCTGGAACACCTCAAATATTTTAAATAAATGCCTTAGAAAGTAATACAATGTTATAATTATTCAGCATACAGTAATAAACATAAGATCACATTAGGTCACATTGACGATGGCAGTAGAAGAAAATGAGAAGCAAGCATTCAAGAACATGCAGAATTCCCACAAGGAACAAGGAACCACAGGCTCTGATGTGAGAATTTATGGTTTAACTTTGCCAAGCAGGAGCTTCTGGGGCTGAAGGTGATGTCATAGAGAACACACAGCAGGCAGATGGTAAAAATGGAGAAGTTCCCCCAAACCTGTGAAAGTAGATTATTAATTTATATTTGATGAAATATCCAAAATACTGAGACAAAAACATCTGTAACTATAAACCCCATAATTTTCAGAATCCCTAGATATATTAGGGCCAAGAAACCAATGGTAAAGTTCTAGGGTTAAATCTTGTGCGAGAAAAGGAATGTGAAGTTGCAGAAGAAAATTATGGTGTTAGCTGAGATCTCAAGACGAACTTCAGAGGAAAATGTTTCTTATACAAAAAAAAATATAGTTTGTTGATCATTTTTTCATATACCATATTAATAGTATATATATTAGGAGAAAATGAAGCAGAAGCCTTTATTTCAAATATTGTCATCTTTATCAATCTCAGCCTACCTATTACCAGAGATGTGATATTTGTGGAAATAGCAACCAAAAATAATTTATTTTTAGAAATAGTTACATAATATTTTCTTAACATCTTATAAGTGTTTTAGATCATTTTGTTTTTTGAGTCATGCTCAGTCTCTGGGCCTGTGATATGCTTTTTAAACCCTGTAATCTCCAAGCATTTGCCCTCTATAAAAATCCGGTTTGATAGATCTTGCTTCAGAAGAGTTCCTTTAACATGTAAGATGCTAAATCAGTTGTGTTTCTCCTGGGAAGTATTTTTGAGGTACTGTCTTCAAAATGAGGAAGAAAATATTTCTCCAGACTGACATTCTTTATATAAGGAGCAAACCAAACTTTGTTAAGCTTTGAAGAAATTTCATACTCTTCTGTATTCAGGTAGTTCTGTGTGTGTTGCTGAGTTGCCTTTTGATGTCCAGAAACCTGTGTTTTCTCAGCTCTACAATGGGAATAATTTTCGAGGACAAAGATTAGCAATGTTCCTCATGCAGCCTACTAATACATGACTGCACTGTGATTCAGACCTAACAAAGCACCCCTAAGACACCATGAAGATTCCAATTTTTTAAACATTATCTGCCATTCACATATATCACATATACTTTCTTTCAAAAGATTGTAATAACCTTTTTAATGTAGGCCCCTGTGTCATATACATGAACAAATATAAAATGTTGAGTCCTCCATGTCTAAATTCCATTTTTTCCCCTGTGGTGATTCAAAATGATACAACTAATTTCATGTTTCTCCTTGCCTTCTTTTTACTCTATGTTCCCAATTAGAGTTCTCTACTTAGAGGCATAAAGAGATATCTATAATATATGATATATATACATATATACTGTGTGTGTTTACATGCATAATAAATATATACTATGGATAGTATATGTATATATATATACTATGTTTAATATATGTTTTCTATATACTATAGTATACACATGCTATTATATAAACAAAATATATTTATATTATATAATATACATATATAATACATATACATGTATTATACATATACACACAGTATATATATATATATATATATATATATATATATATATATATACATATATATATATATATATGTATATATATAATATATCATTATATATATATATATATATATATATATCACTGTTTTGAATATTTATCATTAATCAAGGCCTAAAATAATAGGAAAATTTGTATGTGTGGTAAAGGTATTTGGGCTTTCAAATTAGGTACAATTTCTTAAATTTATTATTTATTTATTTTTTGGATCTAGGGAATAAACCTAGGGGTGCTTTACTACTCAGTTACTGCTGGGAGCCATCAGCCAAGTAGGTATGACAAATTCCTTGCCAGCTTACTCCCATGCTGTCTAGTGGAAGGACTTCTGAAAGGTGACCTTGCTCAAGGACCAGGGCAGGATCCGTGTTTAGGGTGTTCCCCCTTTAGAATAGGGCAGTTTAGCATAATAGGAGAGTAGGGTGTTTCCCCTTTAGAATAGGGCGGTTTAGTAATAGGAGATTAGGGTGTTCCCCCTTTAGAATAGGGAAGTTTAGCATAATAGGAGAGTAGGGTGTTCCCCCTTTAGAATAGGGCGTATCCTGCTGCTGAGTTCCTCTTGAGTGCTTAGGGTCAGACAGTATATTTTGGGAGATAGAAGCCCATGCGGAGTGGATTTAGGCAGGAGTGGATTTGGGCGGAGTGGATTTGGGCAGAGAATGTGGATTCCCCCAGAGCGTGTTTGTAGACGGCCGGTGTGAGATCGGGAATAAAGAATTGCTGTTTGAATCTACAAGCTGTGTGGAGACTCGTGATTTGTGCCCAGCCGAGAGACTGCGGCAAGTTACATTCCCAGCATTTTTTAATATTTAGAGACAAGGTCTCAACAAAGTTGTTTACGGCCTCATTATGTTTCTGAGAGTCATTTTGAAGTTGTGTTTCTCTTTGCTCAGCCTCTGGAGCCACTGAGGTTTTACACATGTGTCACCATATGTGGTGATACCTGCTTAATAATTAAAGTGTCTTTAATCATGGAAGAAAAACAAATGTCATAGAGTAGTAGTCATTAGGTCTAAAGTCAATTATGAAATAAGGAGTTTTTGTTTAATGCTTTTAAATAATAGACTCAAAGTTGTGGTTATATGTGAAGACATGGGCACCACTTTCTGGAACATCTTCTTTTGCTTCTGTCTGATATCTTAAATGAAAGGGTCAATTGCCAGCATTTGGTGGGAAATAGTCTACTTTTGAAAACTCTCCAGTTAGACCTTCCTGCTTTTATCCATGGCATTATCTCTCATATTTTTTGGACTTGAGAAGAATATTGGAAAAACAAAATACATCCCCCACCTAGAATAAAAGAGAAGCAGTCAGGACCTTTATGTTTTTGAGGTCAGAAAAATTAAAGTTCTGAAGTCTGGAATGTGGTTTTATGAGCTGTGATATTCTGGAGGCTTGACATATTGGTTTTGAGGGCACAGTTTCAACAATGCATATACTTTTAAAATAATATTTTATTTGTAACATAATTGTAATATTCCCATATTAAAATATTTATGCCATTAAAATCAATTTTTTACTAAATATTTATTTTGTGAATAGTAAAAAAAAGACTACATTTGTGTCTGATGTATTCTTATCATTGTGCTTACTGCCTTAAAGAATTGCATCCCAGTTAAATTTTCAATGTTTCTTCAGAAGAAGAGAAAGCAAGAAAGTTAAATAAAATTTTTCATTATTGTTATTTTATTATTTCCATCCAAAATAATATACAGATTTATAAAATCACAGATTAAAAAGACCTTATGTGAGAGGTTAAATGCAAATGTTCTTTTGGGTAGGTTGGGTCTCACTACTACCAGGAAACCTTAACTTAAGCCAATTGCAGCCTGAGGCTCTGTATTTCAGTTCCCAGCAACTGAAAAAAAAAACTGCAACCAAGAATCTGTCTTTCTAACCTCATTTTTTTTAGCATTTGATGACATGTCACTAAAACAGAAAACTCAGTAGGATTAGCCTGGGAGAGTGAAAATATAAGTGCTGTCCTCTTAGGTGTGCTATATCAAATATAGCACATGGCCAATGATGAGAGGCAGGCTTTGGCCATCTGGTGTGGCTTTTTTTCCTCTAGAGATTGCCAGCATTTTTTTACCTTTCTAAGATTCCTCTTTATTTTCAGTGGATCTAATTTTTTCCCTTGTTTATGTGCTGGAATATTTACTGACAGAACATTGGGCCCCTCAAAAACTAGTAAATGGTGGTGTGCTCTGGTACCCTGACACTGGTGGGCAAGGCTTCATGAAATTGGCTGTACTCTCGTAGGAACTGGCAACTGTGGACTGGTAACCCTGGGGTAGTCTCTAGAATCTGCAAGCCATGGTCTTCATCTAGGTTAGGTTATCTCTGAGTCTTTAGTGGCCAGTAATTTTGGGCATGTGTCAGTGATAGGGACTTTGGGAGTCCTGTCCTATTTCTGCAGAGTATCTTCCATCCTTACCTGAACTTCTTTCTGAAAGTGCAACATTTTAGCCCCTTTCAAGATTGTGCCCTGGAGTGAGCAGAGTCACTAGAATCAAAACTCCATGTGTTCTCTCCTTGCATGAGTGTGGTAGTGATCTGTAGGAGTCTCAGTTATTCCTTCCTCTCAATCTTGCTAGTCTTTCTTTTTTGTGAGTATAGTGGTACTGTAGATTAAATCCAGAGATCCTTTATCACTTAGCTACATCCCTGGTACTTTTAATTTTATTTTTAGACAGATGCTGAGACTGGCATTGATCTTGTGACTTAGTCTCCAGAGTTGCTGTGATTAAAGGTGTGTGTCATTCTGCATGGTTAAACCTGAATATTCTAAATCTGTCAGTAAATTCATAAATTCCATCTTCCTGTCCAGATTCCTAATGACAATATCTCCGCCAATAGTACTCACTTTTTTTCTCATACTACAGTTCTAATGGGCACAGTATTTTTGAATTTTTATGAAAAAATTGGATGGACCTGTTTATAGGATTTGTTTTCTGTTTGGGTTCAGTGCCACATAACTGTACTCCCAGAGACTCAGGTGGAAAAGGCAGGAAGATTACAATTTTACAGTCAACTTCAAGAATTTAGGTAGACTGCGGGCAAATTAGGTAGACATCTCACAATTTTAAAACAAGGGCTGGGGACACATCTCAGATTTAACATGCCCTTTGTTAAATCTTCAGAACCACAGACAAATAAAAAGCAAAACATTTGGTTTTTTTGTTTTTGTTTTTTGAGCATTTCACATGAGTAGAGAAGAATCACTAGATTTTCATAAAAATTTGTATATGTGTGTTCTTTCTTTGTCTTTTCCAGGACAGACACCTTGTCAGAATGTCTTTGGGCTGAGAATCCTTCTTGTGGAGTTTATGTCATGGGGATATCATGCCCTCTCTGATTTTTTTCTGATCCTGTGTTTCAAAACAGCTAGATATTAGTATCTCACAGCTGACACATGTAAGATCTCTAAGGCACAAGTTCAAGGTCAGACTCAGTACTTGGGTCCCATTCTGTTAGAGAGAGGTGTAAGTTTCAAAACAGCCTGAGTGCATTATGGCTAGTAAGAATCTTTTGAATCTCCTGGTGTATCCTTAATCTAAAAATGCACTTAAGTTTCTCCCCACCCCGTGTTTTGGCTTCTGTGAATGCTGCTACAATGAAGATTACAATGCAGCCATTATTTGACATGTTGATTCCAGTTCCAGTTGTATTTTCCAGAAAATACAACCAGAATTATTTTTACTGTGTTAGCTTTTAAAGAGCTCTCATGATTTTTTTTAAAAATGTGAGTTATTAAACTTATATTCTAGTTCAATGTGAAAGTGTTTATTTTTTCTTCCATAACCATATAATTGGAATATTAGTTATCATTCAACTTTTTGATAGTAACCACTCTTGGTTTTCTTTGACATTTATTTTTTAGTTGCAATTGTACACAATACCTTGATTTTATTTTATTTTTTGTGATGCTGAGCATTTAACCCAGTGCCTCATGCCTTCTAGAAAAGGACTAGAACTGTGAGTCATAACCCTAAGCCCTGAGAGTAGCCATTCTAAGAGCCGTACACATCTTCAGAAGGCCTTAAATTTTGCTGGTGAACTAAATTTCTGATTCAAGTTTTTAAGAATCTATTCTAGAAATAATTATGAACCTTTGATTTTTACCCCTTTTTCTTCACTCCTGTTGTGGATTTTAGACTAAGGAAATACTCACACATTAATGTGAAGCCACTTATTTGTGATCTTGAAAGATTTGCACATGAGAGCTGCTGCTTTTTTTATGAGCAGAGTTCTGAAGAAATTTAGAAATTTTTTCTTTTGTCTTTTCTTTAATTAGAAGTAAAGCATTTTGAAATTTTGGTAGGGTGTTGTTAGTATTATTATAAATTAATTTGGGGGTAATGGTCATCTTTATAATGATGAGTTTTTTCATCTACACACATGGTGTTTAAATGAGAGTTTTATGTGATTCTATGCATTTTTTATATTTTCAAATTTTGCATATTTTCTATTTAAATATGTTTCCTATAAAATATAACATTCATATGACATTAAAAAAACTTATATAGTGTTATTTTTTGAAACACAATATCTTTATTTTATTTATTTATTTTGATGTAGTTCTGAGGATCAAATCCAGTACCACATATGTACAAGGCAAGCACTCTGCCTCTGAGCCACAACTCAAGCCATACTTGGTGTTTTATAGTCCCCCCCTTCTGGATTTAACGTGATAAAAAATTTGTTTCTTCTTCTAGAAACCATTATTTTCCACAGTTTATTATTTATCTCTTTCTAAATGTATTTCCTCTTTAATCAAGATGTTATCTTTAAACTTTTTGGAAAAATACTGCTGTATACATATCTAAAAATGTACTATAATTTTAGTCTGTTGCTTGCGGATGTGTATCATGTATCTTCAATAGAAAAACAGTCTGCACATGTGGATAGCAAAAACTAAAACACCATCTTTCCTACATGATAGTTAATTCATTCCACATCTTTGTCAATAGTTTTAAATGTGGTGTATATTGTGATGTTATTTTACATTATCTAATTTTGAGTTTTTTAGAATTATTGAACACTTAGATATCTCATATAAATTATATGTTCAAGTTTTTTGCATGCTTTTTCTTTGCAATATTTTTTCCTCAACACATAGGTTGTTTAATTATATGTGAGGAAATTAGTTTCTTTTACTCTGTAATTTCACCTTGCACTCCTTGATGGTATTTGATGAGGAGAATTTTATTTTAATATTATAAAATTATAAATTTAAAAATATTTTATGTAATTTCGCAAAGAAATAACTGTCTAATTTGTGTTGCTGTTGTTTTTTTCCTCTTTGTGATATGAATATTGAAACCAGGGTATCTATTTCTGAGCTATATCCTCAAGCTTTTTTAACCTTTTATAAATTTTATTTTGTGAAAATATTTTGTTCAGTTGCTGTGATTATCGGCGTAATTGTGATCCTTCTGTCTTTGGCTCCAGAATACTGGATATTCAGTTTTGTCCCACCACATGAACCTTATCTCTCTTTCTTACAATAACTTTTAAATTCTTTATGTTTTCTTTCATATTTTAGTATTATTTATTCATAATTTATAATGCTCAATATTTACTACATAAAAATGGATTCTTATACTGTGTAAATGAAGGGTACAATAGCATCTTTGGGAGAGGGCAGAAGTTAAATTCAGAGGTCCTTAGCCACTAAGCCACATTACCACAGCTTTCTTTTTTATTTTTTGTATTTTATTTTGAGAGAGGGTCTCACTGAATAACCTAGGGCCTCATTGTTTATGAGGATGGCTTAGAACTATTTTTTAATGCATTATATTTTATTTTATGTTGTAGTAATATTTACTTAAATTTTTTTTAAAGAGAGAGGGAGAGAGAGAGAGAGAGAAAATTTTAATATTTATTTTTTAGTTATTGGCGTACACAACATCCTTGTTTGTATGTGGTGCTGAGGATCGAACCCGGGCCGCATTCCAGGCGAGCGTGCTACCGCTTGATCCACACCCCCAGCCCTACTTAAAATTTTTATATAGAGCATTATATGAAAATGAGGTGCTATGTTTTGAGTGAAGGGTAGAATTGCATTTTTATTGCAACACCGATGTCCCTCTATTCTAACATATTTTTTTTTTGGAAATAATGCCATTTTCTCACTCCATTGCAATCTATGAGTTTTATAGTCTATGAATTTATTTTGAGGGTTACACTAATTGTCACAAATCACAGAATCAGTTGTTGATGTCATTGTGATGTTTTGATCAGTTGTAGTCTTCATGTACAACAATGCATGTGGCAAATAGCCTGGGCATGTAGTAGTCTGTGCCATCTAGATTCTTGTCATTAAATTCAGCTGTTTGTAAAATGGCAGAAACATCTTTATATATACTTTCCAGAATATAATCTCAACAAGTGAAACATCAGTGTATATATACATATATTTGCCATTATATAGTGTATAATTGACATGATTTTTAATAATAAAATTTTTCAGTGCTCTTTTAATTTCATTTGCTTTTTGAAAACACCAACATTGACATTTGTGATTTTTTATGTGGTATTTTTAAATATTTGCTAAATTTGCTCCTTTGCTTAGAATTTTCTCTAATCTTATTTTCATAAATACACTCTTATTCCAAACAATTAAGATAAATTATTTGCTAATAAATTCTTACTCATTTTATTGCTTACTAATTTAAGTCTTACTAATTTGGGAGAGGGCAGAAGTTAAATTCATGTTTCCTTAGCCTCTGAGCCACATTACCAGCTCTCTTTTTATTTTTGTATTTTTTTTTATAGAGAGGGTCTCACTGAATAACTTAGGGCTTCATTTTTTCTGAGGATGGCTTAGAACTACTTTTTTAAATACTTTATATTTTATTTTTTGTTGTAGTACTACTACATCTTTGGATGCAGCTTTGGATGCAAACCACTCTTTTACAGTATTGTGGAGGTTTAATTAGCACATATTAACCTTTACACTTCTTAGGAATATACTTTTATCTTTTGACATATATTCATACCCAAGAAACCAGCACCACAATAAAAATATATCATGTTCATTACTACATAGTGTTTTCTAGAACAATTTTAATCCCTTTTGACATTCTCTACAATCTTTTACAAAAGAAATTTGATTTTATTGAGCTCATTCAGAAAAGGACATTGAAATTATATAGATTCTTGAATTACCACAAATAATGAATACTATGTACTATTGCCTACATCAAGAAATAGAACACTAATTATGCCCTGACAACCCCTTTATGTCCTATTCCTCTTACTACCCTTCATAATCCCCAACTGTAATGACTACTTTATGTTTTCATCTAATGCTATTAAAACATTTTAAAGAAATTGACTCCCTCTTTACTCATTAATAGGAAAGCCCCTCCCTTATAATTCTCCTCTTCCACTTCTATATTTTTCTCTCTTTAGCTTGACTTTCTTTCAATTTTCTTTCTATTCTTCAGATCATTTTTACTAAATAAACCATTGCCATCTGGTCTCCTCTATGTGATGTTTGGGCCATGTTTGGACTGGTGTGAAAACTGAGCCTCAGTGTACTGATCAAACCTCTTGCACTGTAGGGTGTGGTGGTAGATGGAGAAAATTTTTCAGTTGGTAAATGTGGCAGTTTTAGGGGCAAGTTAGAGCATTCTCATAGAATATATATATTTTTCCTCTTCTCTTCTGTCTACAGGTAGAATTAAGTGTTCATTGCGTAAGCCTGAATAGATAGCATCACACCATGTTGCAACGTTGCTCTACCTTTGACCTTAGCACAGCAAATTTGACAATTTTTGTCACTTAACATCTCTGTGACCATTAGTCTCTTTTTGTGTATGTTTATTTTTTTACAGTTTGGTAAATATACAATATTCTCTTGGCTTGAATTGTAACTTCTTTAAATAGTATAGCTTTATACTCACATATTTATTCATTTATGTATTTATTTTTCATTTTAATATTTTCTCTTCTTTGGAATATTTTTTGAAACTTCTCTTCTGTGTTGTACTCTGTTGTGATGTCTTTTTCCCCCAAAGAAATGAATAGTACTTCATATATTATCAACTATAAGCACTTTATTAGAAGAGTTAACTAAGTATATCTCCCACTCTAGACCTTACCTTTGGACTTTGGAGACACACTGACTTATAAAAACAAAAGTAGATTTTTTTTTTTGACTGGGGATTGAAATCAGAGGCACTCAATACCAAGCCACATCTTCAGCCCTATTTTGTATTTTATTTAGAGGCAGGCTATCATTGAGTTGCTTAGTGCCTCACCATTGTTGAGGCTCATCTTGAACTCATCATCCTCATGTCTCAGCCTCTCAAATTTCTGTGATTACAGACATGTGCTACCATCACTGGCACCAAATTAGGATTCATGGAGGCAATCTCCTAAAAATTTACCAGGTTGAATTAAGAAAGAATGAAATAACTAAATGAAATACCTGAAGTATATAAGAACCCCCAGAGATGTTATGAAAAGACACATCATATTGGGATTAGCAGGGACATCCACACAGGTTGAAAATGATCTTAGTTGGGGTGATCTAGTCAATATTCACCTAGGAAAGTTTCTCAAAGTCAAGTTAAATACAAAGCCAATACCTGCTATCTTAACAGGGCTGTATCCTCTGCTGTGCTTTTGAGTTTGATTATGTCCAATGAGCATACTTAGGTTTGATGATCTCTGAATTTTATAATATTTCACAGGTAGTGTTCTAAGCAGCTCTCTCTTCATTCCATATTTTTGTGAATCTGTTTCCTGAACTGCTTCAGTTTGAAGGCCCATGGTGCCATACATTTCTTCCTTTTATTGTCCTTATAGCTTCATTTTCTTAAATTCTGGCAATTACTGTAAGCAAAGACAAGCTCACAGGTATCTGCCATATTCTGTGCTAGGGACATAGACTGTGTGAGTTTTTCAGTAGCTGTTTGTGTACCATCATGTACTATTGTGTTATTTTTTAGGGTTACATCAGAACAAAACAAGAAAATATTTTATGACCATAAGCAGAGCAATGCCCACAATCACTGGAATCTAGAGTAGCTTTTTTTCCTACATAGTTTTGAAGGAGTGTGGCTCTGCAGACAAAGTGAGAGTATTCTGTTGTCAAGATACTTAAACATTCTTCACTTTCAAAGAATAAACTCCTATTATTTTAAGCATTTACATTTATGTTTATGTTTCAAGTGGCAAAGTAAGATTTTTTCCTGAAATTTAAATTAACTATGTAACTAAATGCTAATATGAAAAATAGATGTTAAAACTAAATAGTAGTTGTCAAAGCTGTGCAAATCTTTTGCAAAATATAATTGAAGATTACTATTTTTGTCAGGAACATCAATGGTTTGGTCATAAAACTTCTTTAATCTAAAGTACTAAGCTTCTATGGAATGAAAATTATGTATTATGCTATTAAGAACATTTCCAACTTTGCTTTAGACTACGTCTCATGATTTGTACCTGAAGAAATATTTTCAAGCAAAATATGACATGTTTTTTTTTATTTGCATTGAACAACCCTTTTCTATATAAGGGGAGGTATGATGCTTAAATTAATGTCTTTGCAATTATTATTTTTAAGTTTTTAAGATTGATGGGTTACTTTCTTCATTCTACCTCCTTCTAGATTGAGATAAGAAAGATTTGCTGGCTACTGTATCTATCATCTACTGTTTCTTGAATGTGTGTTTGTGGAAATTTGTTGTCTTGCTTTCTGACTCATAGTGATTACAGATGGCTGAAGATTTCAGCAATATTTTTGCCTTTGGAAAAATAAGAGGCATTGTAACTTGCTTCTGTCTCTTACTGCCTCAATTGTTTAATTTTTTCCAAATGAGGTATTAGATAGAAGTGTTTTCAAGTGGATATTTTAAAAGTAAAAATTTATCATGAACTTTTAGTATCTATAAGTGAGCTCAGAAAAGTAACAAGATTAAACATAAATCAGTTGTTAATGTATATAAGAATATGAATATTTATATTTTAAATTAAAAACCATTTTCATAACAATCATATTAAAAACAAAATACTAGGATAATTTTTAGAAAGTTCTTTAAAAGGTAAAAATGAAAAAATAGAACACATGGCTTTCTTTTACCAGATCTAGTCACATCCCTAAGTCCTTTTTTTTTTCCTACGGGCTTTATCTTTAAAGAAAAAGGGCAGAAATTATGTTTCATCACTGTGGTACTGCAGATTGGGCCTAAGTATGTTATACCAGTGAGCTATATTACCAGGCTTTTTATTTTATTTTTGGACAAGGTCTTTCTAAGTTATTGAGACTCAACTAAAAGCTGTGATCCTCTAGACTCAGCCTCTCATGTAACTGAAATTAGACTTGTGTTCCACAAACCATGGCAAGGATTCCATCCTTTACTTTCAAATAATTAGAGTTGGATCAGGATGAAATTTAGGGTTGCAAATATGTAGTAATTTTGCCATTTTTATGTGAGAAGATGGAGACCACAGAGAGAGGATATGGCTCTTCACATCTTAGGAAGTGGAACACCAACTATTAATTCACCTGGCAATTATTCAGCATTTAAAAGTTCCCCAGATATAAAAAAAATTGTTTGAGAGAGATATGTGTACAAGTGCTGTGAGGAAGAGCAAATAATTATTTCAAAGTGTAAGGAAGAGGACTCTAAGAAAATCTGTGTTGAGCTAACAGGGTATAAAGAACAGAGTCTCTGAGGTTTAATTGTAGAATCATAGAAGATACATATGACGTAAAAAATGCAGTTGATGCATT
The DNA here is from genome assembly GCF_048772815.1 of Callospermophilus lateralis. Lineage (NCBI taxonomy): Eukaryota > Metazoa > Chordata > Mammalia > Rodentia > Sciuridae > Callospermophilus > Callospermophilus lateralis. Next base: position 222,845 of record NW_027514552.1, on the reverse strand, counting down.
TAAAGAAATGATTATTTGGGGATGGGACTGTAGCTCAGTGGTACAGCACTTGCCTTGCATCTGTGAGGCACTGGGTTTGATCCTCAGCACCACATAAAAATAAATATAGATATTTAAAAATGATTATTTATAGGACTTGGTCAAATTTCCTAACTCTCACACACCATCTGCATACCCACCATGCTACTTCCACCTCACCTGCATTCTAGCATTCAAGCCCAGAAAAAATTTTCCTCAAGATGAACCTTGCTTGAAGAGAAGTGTGCTTGGCAATACTTCTCATGAATCACCATGGGCAGAACTCCTTGCCTAGACTGTGGTAGTAATCAGGCAGAATGACAAAGTTTAAAACCAACTCTCTCTCTCTCTCTCTCTCTCTCTCTCTCTCTCTCTCTCTCTCTCTCTCTCTCCTTTCTATCTTTGTAATAACTGAAGATTTCAATTATAGATATATTGATGGATGACATAAACTTGGGAGTATTGAGCAAAATAATTGTAACACCAAAAGTATACATGTGCGGAAAGAGTATGAATCATACATTGTCTATCACACTGATGTTTTATTTCATTGGTTGCCCTAGAGCAGGTTTTCTGTGTAATGTAATATAATCTATTGAACACTATAAAGTTAGTTTTGTGTGTGAAAGTTACAAAGAGAATTAACATATTGATATCTTGTTTACAGATAAATTTAAAGTAAAGGAAATCTTATTTATTTATTTATTTATTTATTTATATGTTTTGGATTGCTTCTCTTGAGTTTAATAAAAATAGGCCAAAAAGCAGTTCCCTGTATTTTTGGGGGGGTTTCTGTTGTTTCCTTCTTTTGTGATATAAGTTTAAGTTTTATAACTGTGCTTAGTGATACATATAAAAAGAAAAATCAGTTTTACCTGAACAACTTAATATATCTATCAGAAAGTATATTATATATTCAAAATGCAGTATTACTCAGACATAAATATAAATAAATTGGATGATGTGTTTTAAGTGAATAAGGAGACAGAAATCTATTACATCTCTTATTCAAGATAACTAAAATAAAATTTTGTTAAAATAGAATATTGATTACTATATCTAGGGTGTGTAGAAAGGTAACAAAGATGGAATAAGTATATATTGATATTATTAATATCTGTGAATGTATGCATGAAAACATTACATTTAATCACATTAATATGTATGTTTTTATGTTAAAAAATCCATCATCTCACAAAATTACTTTATTCTGTATTAGGAATGCCTAAAATTCTACTGTCATTGGGATTTTCAGAATGTGATGCATTACTGTTAACTATCATCCTGAAATACACAACATTTTATTTGTGTGCACTCATTTTTTTTTTGTTGGTTGGGACAGGGTTCTAAACACAGAGTATGGAATGCATTTCTTATTTCTTTCTGTGTCTTGATAATTTCACTTCGCATGAAGTTCTCCAGCTTCATCCATATTAATTTAAATGGTGAAAAAAATAGGGAGTTTGAATTCAGGGTTGCATTTTTATTGAGATATATCCTCAGTAATTTTTACTATTTATTTTTAAGACAGCCTCTTATTACATTACAGCCACCTACAGCATCCTTCTTTGAAAAATCAAGGTTTAGTGGCCAGCCTCAGTATCTTAGTGACATTCTCAGCAGCATAAAAGATTCTGACTCAAGAAAAATTTTAAAAACAAGAAGTTATACCTGTCTGTTTCTATCTGTGTGTGTGTGTGTGTGTGTGTGTGTGTGTATACATATATATAGTATGGATATATGAACATATAAACATAGATTAATATGCATGTGTAAATGTATTTGCTATAAATTATTTATACATTATATGTATATCATATATATACAGATTTTATATTTAGGGTTTTATTTTTTTAATTCTACAAGGAAAGAATATCTTTTTATTTTTATTTATTCATTGATTTTTTATGTGGTATTGAAGATAAAATACAGTGTCTCACATGTGTAGTTTAGCATTCTACCACTGAGATACAGCCTCAACCCCAGGCACTTTTTATTTTATTTTATTTTATAGACATTTAAGTTTTTATATAAAATGGCTTTTATGGGTAGTGTTTCAGTTTACTGGGAGTGCAGATATTCTCAAAGTTGGATTTTATTTTTATTTTTTGGTTTTTGTAATGGTTACTTTGAGTGGTCAACCTGAGCAGATTTAGGTATTCCTAGAAAATTGATATAAAATACCTCTGGGTGTTCCTGAGTGTGTTTCAAAAATTGGGTCAGAACCCAGTGGGGAAGAGGTGTCATGAATGTACATAAAACCAACCAGTCCATTGTATTTGAATAAATAGAGAATGAAGACTGTCACTGGTTTGTGCTTCTATCTTTATAGATTAGTTTTTGTTTTGTTTTGTTTTGTTTTTCTCCCTCTTGTTGTGTGACCTCTGGACATCTGACATCAGATTTTTCAGTCTTTGAATGTGGACTTGCACCATTGCCTCTACATGAGCCTTTTAATCCTTCTGTCTTGGACAATAGCTGCTTCACTGAATTTGATTTAAGAAGTTTCCAATTTCTTGGCCTGTGATCTTATAAGTTTTCCTTTTTTTCCCATCTTATAGTCAGCAGCTTTGAGGACTACTCATCTCATTATCATGTTAGTTGATCTATTAAGTCTCCTTGTCCATGAACATATACATATATGTGTTCTATTAATTCTGATCTTTTGAGGACCTGGATAATACAGTATATGGTAGAAAAATATCTGAGTCATATGGTTTTTCTAGTTTTAATTGTTTGAAACTCCCACATTATTATTCATGTTGTCAGTATTAGTTTATATTTTTAGCAAGAGTGTCCAAGTGTTTCATGAAATAAAATTATTTACAATAACATCAAAATAATAAAAGATTACCTGCCTATTGTAGGAAATCATAGTCCCAGATAGTTGGGTGGTTAATTGGGGAGGACTTCTTGAGACCATGAGTTCAATATCACTCTGTGCAACATAGAAAGAGGTCAGTCTAAAAAATAATAAAAATGTTAAACAGTAAATTTCATGAAAAAAAGTGTAAAAGTTACAAGATGAAAATTATGACTTTTTAATATATTTTTAAGTTAAAGATCTGAACAAATGTGAAAAAAAATCTTATGTTCATGGATTGGGAAGTCAAATATTCTTAACATGCAAAACATGGTGATATTGACCTAAAATGCCACTGCTCTCACTTTCAGCATCTCAGATATGGAAATTGACAGTCTGATTCTAAAATTCATACATGAAATCACACAGGCTTTCAAATACCCAAAACAATCTTTAATGGGAAAAAATCTAGGAGGACCATGCTTTTTCTCTATTTGAAATTTGCTAAAAATCATCAGTAATCAATATAGTATGGTATCGACAGAAAAATATATATGTGGAATTAAGGAATAGAGCTGAGAGTCTACAAATTTGCCTATTCACAAATTATTTTAAATGAATAGCTTTGAAACAGGTGTTGCTAAAATGATAGATATATAAATACAAGTAATTAATTTGGAAATCCATTTATCTCATATACAGAAACTCAAAATGGACCAAACACATAAATCTAGAAAATAATATGAGAAAACTAAAAGGAAATATAAATATAAATATATATTTTAGAGGATATGAGGAAAGAACTAATCAGTGATTCCTGATCTCCCCATAACACTTAAAGGAATCAGTGAAAGAAGAGCTGATCTGAGAGGTGAGTGCCAAAACCAAAAGGAGACGTCAGTAGTCTAGAAATGTGGTAAGACATGGGTGAATAGAAAGTTAATTAGGAAGAACCCTATGTATGCCCTGTGGTTGGTGGTTTGGGCTCTACAGGCAGACAAATATGGCTGTGAATTTCTACTCCTGCCATTTAAGAGCATTGTGCTCTTGAACAAGTCACATGACTTATTTGTGCCTCAGTTTTCTGATTTGTACAGTGGAGATGATAATAATATGTGCTATATAGAATAAACATTAAATGGGTATATATATATATATATATATATATATATATATCACATTTTTTAATCCATTTCTCTACTGAAGGGCTACCATTCTGGATACAGTGAGATGATATCTTTGAGTAGTTTTGGTTTGCAATTCTCTAATTGTTAGAGATAATGAACATTTTTTCATATATTTGTGGATTGATTTTATATCCTCTTCTGAGAAGTGTCTGTTCAGGTACTTGGCCCATTTATTTATTTTTTATTAATTTTTATTATTGGTTGTTCAAAACATTACATAGTTCTTGACATATCATATTTCATATATTTGATTCAAGTGGGTTATGAACTCCCATTTTTACCCCGTATACAGATTGCAGAATCACATCGGTTACACATCCACTTTACATATTGCCATACTAATGTCTGTTGTATTCTGTTGCCTTTCCTATCCTGTATTGTCCCCCCTTCCCTCTTCTCCCCTTCCATCTTCTCTCTCTACCCCATCTACTGTAATTCATTTCTCCCCCTCTTTTTCCCCTTTACCCTCACTTCCCCTTATATGTAATTTTGTATAACAATGAGGGTCTCCTTCCATTTCCATGCAATTTCCCTTCTCTCTTCCTTTCCCTCCCATCTCTCATCCCTGTTTAATGTTAATCTTCTTCTCATGCTCTTCCTCCCTGCTCTGTTCTTAGTTGTTCTCCTTATATCAAAGAAGACATTTGGGATTTGTTTTTTAGGGATTGGCTACCTTCACTAAGCATAATGTGCTCTAATGCCATCCATTTCCCTGCAAATTCCATGATTTTGTCATTTTTTAGTGCTGAGTAGTACTCCGTTGTGTATAAATGCCACATTTTTTTTTATCCATTCATCTATTGAAGAGCATCTAGGTTGGATCCACAATCCAGCTATTGTGAATTGTGCTGCTATGAACATCAATGTAGCAGTATCCCTATGATATGCTCTTTTAAGGTCTTTAGGGAATAGTCCAAGAAGGGGAATAGTTGGGTCAAATGGTGGTTCTATTCCAAGCTTTCCAAGGAATCTCCATACTGCTTTCCAAATTGGCCACACTAATTTGCAGTCCCACTAGCAATGTACAAATGTACCCTTTTCCCCACATCCTCGCCAGCACTTGTTGTTGTTTGACTTCATAATGGCTGCCAATCTTACTGGATTGAGATGGTGTCTTGGGGTGTTTTTGATTTGCATTTCTCTGACTGCTAGAGATGGTAAGCATTTTTTCATGTACTTGATGATTGATTGTATGTCCTCCTTTGAGATGTGTCTTTTCAGGTCTTTGGCCCATTTGTTGATTGGTTTATTTGTTTTCTTATTGTTTAATTTTTTGAGTTCTTAGTATACTCTGGATATTTGGGCTCTATCTGAAGTGTGAGGAGTAAAAATTTGTTCCCAGGATGTAGGCTCCCTATTTACCTCTCTTATTGTTTCTCTTGCTGAGAAAAAACTTTTCAGTTTAAGTAAGTCCCATTTGTTGATTCTTGTTATTAACTCTTGTGCTATGGGTGTCCTATTAAGAAATTTGGAGCCCTACCCCACAATATGTAGATTGGAGCCAACTTTTTCTTCTATCAGACACAGAGTCTCTGATTTGATATCTAACTCCTTGATCCACTTTGAGTTAACTTTTGTGCATGGCGAGAGGAGGGGATTCAGTTTCATTTTGTTGCATATGGATTTCCAGTTTTCCCAATACCATTTGTTGAAGATGCTATCCTTCCTCCATTGCATGCTTTTAGCACCTTTATCAAATATAAGATAGTTGTAATTTTGTGTATTAGTCTCTGTGTCCTCTATTCTGTACCATTGGTCCACCCGCCTGTTTTGGTACCAGTACCATGCTGTTTTTGTTACTATTGCTCTGTATATATTTTGAAGTCTGGTATCCCTATACTGCCTGATTCACACTTCCTGCTTAAAATTGTTTTTGCTATTCTGGGTCTTTTATTTTTCTACATGAATTTCATGATTGCTTTATCTATTTCTACATGAAATGCCTTTGGGATTTTGATTGGCATCGCATAAAACCTATAAAGAACTTTTGGTAATATTGCTTGGTCCATTTATTGATTTGGTTATTTGGTTTTGTTTTTGGTGCTTAGCTTTTTAAGTTCTTTATATACCTGAGAGACTAATGCTTTATCTGATGCATGAGAGGTAAAAATTTGCTTCCAATATATAGGCTCTTTATATACCTCACAGATTGTTTATTTTGCTACAAAGAGACATTTTAGTTTGATTTTTTCCATTTGTTGATTCTTGATTTTAATTCTTGTGCCACAGGAGTCTTATTAAGGAATTTGGAGCCTAATCCCACATGATGAAGATTAGGGTGTACTTTTTTTCTACTAGATGCAGAGTCTTGGTTTAATTTCTATGTCCTTGATATTGAGTTGAGTTTTGTGCGTGGTCAGAGATAGGGGTTTAATTTTATTTTGTCACATATAGATTTCCAGTTTTCCCAGCACCATTTGATGAAGAGGCAATCTTTTCTCCAGTGTATGTTTTTTGTCATCTTTGTATAATATAATATCATTGTACTTTTGTGGGTTCATCTCTGTGTCTTCTATTCAGTACCATTGGTCTACTAGTCTGTTTTGGTGTAAATACCAGGGTGTTTTTGTTATTATTGCTCTGTTGTACAGTTTAAGGTCTGATTTATTGATGCCACCTGCTTCACCCTTCCTGCTAAAGATTGATTTAGCAATTCCGGGTCTCTATTTTTCCAGATAAGTTTATAATTGCTTTTTCTATTTCTTTGAGGAATGCCACTGGGATTTTGATTGGAATTACATTAAATTTGTATGGTGTTTTTTGTAGTGCGATCATTTTGATAATATTAATTATGCCTATCCAAGAGCAATGCAGATCTTTCCATCTTCTAAGGTCTTCTTTAATTTTTTCTTCTTTAGGGTATGTAGTTTTTATTCCATAGCTCTTTTATCTCTTTCATTATGTTGATTCCATGTATTTTATTTTATTTTTTGAGACTACTGTGAATAGAGTAGTTTTTCTTATTTTCCTCTCAGAAGATTTGTCACTGATATACAGAAATGCGTTTGACTTATGGGTGTTGATTTTATATCCTGATACTTTGCTAAATGCATTTTCTAGTTCTAGAATTTGTTCTGGTGGAGCTTCCTGGTTATTTTATATATAGAATTATATCATCAGCAAATAGTGCTAATTTATGTTCTTCTTTTCACATATGTATCTCTATAATTTCTTTAATCTGTCTAATTGATCTGTCCAGTGTTTCAAGAACTATGTTAAATAGAAGTGGTGAAAGAGGGCATCCCTGTCTTCTCCCATTTTTTAGAGGGAATGCCTTCAATTTTTCTCCATTTAGAATGATGATGACCTAGGGATTAGCATAGATAGCATTTATGATGTTTAAATATGTTCCTGTTATTCCTAGTTTTTCTAGTGTCTGAAATATAAAGGGGTGCTCTATTTTGTCAAATGCTTTTTTGCATCGATTGAGATAATCATATGGATTCTTATCTTTATGTCTATCGATGTGATGAATTACATTCATTGATTTCCATATGTTGACCCCACCTTGCATCCTACTTGATCATGGTGCACAATCTTTTTGTTATGTTTGTATTTGATTTGCTAGAATTTAACTGAGAATTTTTGCATCTATGTTTATTAGAAATATTAGTGTAAAGTTTTCTTTTTTCTTTTTGGTGTGTCTTTGCCTGGTTTTGGAATAAAGGTAATATTTGCCTCATAGAATGAGTTGGGAAGTGCTTCCTCTTTTTTTATTTCCTGAAATAAATTGAATAGTATTGATAGTAGTTCTCCTTTTCAGGTCTTGGTGAACTTGGCTGTGTATTTTTCTGGCTCTGTGCTTTTCTTGATTGGTAGGCTTCTGATAGCATCTTCTATTTCATTGTGTGTATCTTCCTGATTCAATCTGGGTAAGTTGTATGAGTTAAGAAATTTGTCAATGTCTTCAATATCTTCTGTTTTATTGAATTGTAAGTATTCAAAATAAATTTTAATTATTTTATGTACTTCTGTAATGTCTGTTTTGACATTATCTTTTATGAAATATGTTGGTAATTTGGGTTTTTTCTCTCCTCTTCTTCAGTGTAGCTAAGGATCTGTCAACTTTATTTTTTTCAAAGTACCAACTTTTTATTTTGTAAATTTTTAATTTTTTTATTTCATTGATTTCAGCTCTAATTTTAATTATTTCTTGCCTTCTATTGCTTTTGCTCTGGATTTGTTCTTTTTCTAGAGCTTTGAGATAAAAAGTGGGGAAATTTATTTGATGACTTTTTGTTCTTTTAAAAAATGAACTCCATGCAATGAACTTTCTTTTTATTACTGCTTTCATAGTGTTCCAGATATTTTGATATGTTGTGTCTATTTTCTCATTTACCTCTAAGAAGTTTTTTAATCTCCTCTTGATGTCTTCTGCAACCAATTGTTCATTAAGTAGCATATTATTTAGTCTCCAGGTTTGGGATTAATTTTCATTTTTTATTTAGTCATTGATTACCAATTTTATTTCATTATGATCGGATAAAGTGCATGGTAGTATCTCTACTTTTTTTTAATTTGGTAAGAGTTGCTTTGTGGCATACTATATTGTTTATTTAGAGAGGGATCTATGTGCTGCTGAGAAGAAAGCATATTCCCTGGAAGCAGGTTGAAATATTCTTTATATGTCAGTAAAGTCCATGTTATTGATATTATTATTTTGAGTTCTATAGTTTTTTAATTCTACTTTTTTTTTGGAAGATCTCTTCAGTGGTGAGAAAGGTGTGGTAAAATCATTCAATTCTTTATAGCAGATCAGTAAAAGAACAATAAATATTTTTGTCTAAGGTGACAATAAATATTTAAATATTTAGTTGGGGAAAAAGCAACAAAATTAGATAGGGAGAAATAAACTATCTCTGTTTACAGGTAATATGATCCCATTTATAAAAGATGCCAAATAATTTAGGTTAAAAATATCACTGCCACAGACAATATAATGAATTCAGCAAAATTACTGGTTACAAGATAAATACTGAAAAGATCATCTCATTTATATAACAGTAATGAACAATTTAATGTAAAAATTTAAAAAATTATTTATATTTGCATAAAAATAAATTCATAGAAAAAATAACCAAAATTAAAAAAAAGCTGGTACATAAAAGTATAAAACTTTCCCCAAATAAAATCATGCAAAATATATAAGAAGATATTCCATGTTCACAGATGATGTAGTTAGTTTGACAAAGGGAAATGGTGAACAAAATAATCTACAGCTCTAAAATAATCTTTGTCAAAATCCCAACTACATTTTTTTATTTTGCAGAAAAAGGACAGCTGATCATCACATTCAAACTAAACAGAAAAGGGACACAAATAGCAAAAATAAAATATTTTTAAAAGAAATATAACTCAGCCTTCGTAATTTTAAAACTTACTATAGAAATTTATAGAAATTACAAAAATGTGGTACTGGCATAAAAACACACACACATTGATGGAAGGAAAAAGTAGATAATCAAGAATTAAACTGATGTGTCTGTTGCCTATGAATATTTTATAAGAATACACAATGTTTAGAGGACAGTCATATCACTGATGGTGCTTAGACAAATGGATATACAGATGCAAAATGAAAATGTTGTTGGAGGGCTGTGAATGTGGCTTAGTGGTAGTGCACTTTCCTTGCATGTGTGAAGCACTGTGTTCAATTCTCAGCACTATATATATATAATTGTTAAAAAGGTTATTGGAGTCACATCACACTGCAATCAAAACTTAAATGTTAACTTTGAGTTGTGCAGAGGGAAATAAGGAGAAGAAAGGTGGATATGGAATTGGAAAAGATGGTGGAATGAGATTGACATTATTATTCTAAACATATGAATGATTACACTACTTGTGTGACCCTACACTATTGAGAGACAGAAGAAATTTTTTTACACTGTGTAAAAATGCATCCAACTGTCCTGTATAACTACTTATAACAAATAAGAAAAAAATGAATGTTTTAACCATACATAAATATGAGTCCTGTTTAAAAGACATTCAAATTTTTTACACCATATGCCCTTGGACAAGATAGGATTTCCACTAAGTATAGAACTTTGTTTCCAGCTCTAGGATAAGATATGTCATTCCATGCACCATTGAAGATAGATCCACATAAAATTCAAGTCTTACTTGAGAGAATGAGGTGTGGGATATATAAATGAAGGACAAATAGGATAACCACAGTTATTTATGAAAGAATTAAACCACATGATTAAGAGAAGAGTGGCTCACTCAGGAAAGTGATCTTTAACCTACCTTAAATTCCAGGGGAATTTTTCCATTAGTCCATGTATTTCTTCCTCTCTTCTCTTTCTTTTTTTCTTTCTCACTAACTTCTGCCTTCACTTTCTTCTTTTCTTGGCAGTTCACTCTATACATTTTCTTTTTTCCCTACACTTGGGACACCCAGACCAAGACATGCAATGATCCCAGGACAGGGCAGCATAAGTGGGCCACAGGTGGGTATGAGACCATCTTCCCAGTCTCCTAAAAGTGTCTCCTAGCCACTCTTGGTCACTTACATCTGTTATTGCCTCCAGTTCTGCACATGTCCAGGGGAGCTGGCCTTTCTTGCACAGGTGCTGACATGAAAAGAGCATCCCCTCTATGACAGGACAAACATTTTAAGTGAAATCACACATTCAAATTTTGTTTGTATAGGCCAGTTCCCTCTGTGCTGAGCCTGGTGGAATCAGGGGGAGGAAAGGCAGTGACTGTTTATGTTGCAAAGGCTTATAATGGTATTACCCTGGCCCTACTATTTATAATAGTTATACTTTTTTTCTTGTGTTTTGAGGTGTTTATGTATGATGTAAAGTCCACCAAACAAAAAAGAGCAATGCTTGCTGAATTCCTTGTGGAACAGCCAAAGGGTGGAGATGTGGGGACAAGTGCATGGAGTACTGCATACATGGCATACATTAAGGGCGACTGAGTGTGTTTGTCTGATGTGCCCACCCTGCTCAGGTTCACAAGTGCAGACGGCTGGTTGGGCATGGGTATTTTTTTCATCCCTCATCTAGTATCTGAGAAAAGAGAGGCCCAGAGTTTTTATGTCCTGCTCCAAGTGACACCAGGCAGGTCTTGCCTCTAAAAACCTCACTCAGAACAGATGACCTGATGAGCCATTTGGTCCTAACTGTGCCCTAACCATGGATTGACTGCACAACGGATCTCTGTATGAGAGGTATTTATGCATCAGTATCATTGATTCTTAGCATGGCAAAGGGTGGCATAACACAAGTTTGTGCATAATGGATGTGGGTATAATTTGTCACAAAGACAAATCCATGATGAGGGTCTGGACTTAATATAGATCCATTAATCCAGCCAGTTGCTGCCCCTTTGATGGGCTCAGCAGCCAGCAATATTGGCATAATATCCATCATGCCATACTGATTTCCTGCATAATAGTTGGTAACTGTTTGTCCCGTTTAGCAGGTACTGAAGTAGCTCATGTAATTTTGGGGCATTTCATATAGGGAGCTGTGCCCACACAGGTGCATAGATGTTGCTCTTCCCCAGAGGAATTTCTCTTATCAAGGAGATATGGTATGCAGTGACATATTGATTCCATGGGATTCTATCATTATCTGAGGGGGCTTTCTGAAAAGCATCATTGGGCATGTTGGCAGCAAGGGTTTCTTGCATTTGTCATGGGGGGATCAATAAGGTTGGAATTATTAGAGAAGCTTAGGTATGGATCCTTCCCAATTGGCCACTACTAAAAGTGGTGGCCTAGTGACCAAAGCCCAATTTACCTGACAGGAGGCTTCACTGTAAGCAGTGAGTACTGAACACATTAAGACCATCATCATAGGCCTGGGGATGAGGTTGCCACCAGGCAAAGGTGCCAATCTAATGTCTTGGTCAACAAGACCTTTAAGATGAGCCCAAGTTACTTTACGTGAGGTCCGTTTGCCTTGTTGAGTCTTACTTGTGGGTTTTCTCCTCCAGAGTTAGGCCCTTCATCTTTTTTGATGGTGGTTCTGGGGGTTCAGGGCTTGACTTTCTGGCAGACACCCAGATGGGGTGAGGCTCCTCTGAATACATGCAAACCTTCGACCAATGGTTAGGAGGTTCCCCAGACCATCCCATGCATTTATTATGGTATCCTTCCATGAGACCATAGGTAGATGGGAGGGCCCCCTGAGGGGAGGCCTATCTTTATGGACTGCTGTTTATACAGAAAATTTTGACATTGAGAGAAAATTGAAAGCAAATAAGGTATTGTTCAAGGCATTGTGAGGGGACTTGTTATAATTTCCCCCCTCTGTTTTGTAGCATGATCTTTTATTCCTTGTGTGTTCTTTCTATGATGCCTTGAGCCTGAGGGTTATAGGGTATCCCAGTTAAGTGCTGTATATGCCAATCATTACAAATGGTTTGAAATGTCTTGCTAGTATAGGCTGGCCCATTTCCAGTTTTTATAGACATGGGAACCTCCATAACTCCAAAATATTTAAGTGGATGGGAGATGACCCTTTTTTTGTGGTTTCTCCTGTGAAGCCTGTGGCCATTATACAGCCTGAATAGATATCAATAATTACATGAATATATATGTTAAATTTTCAAAGTTGCATAATGAGTGACATCCATTTGCCATAAACCATTAGATGTTAATCCTCAGGTATTCACTCTAGCAGATTGTAAAAGACCAATGGGGAGAAAAGGTGTACATTTTTGAGTCTCTGACAAGCTGTTGATAAACCTGCTTTTATGCAACTGCCATGGCCAAGGCCAGCAAAAGGCCTGAGCTGCTTGTGTCCCTATAACCTGGGTGGCCAAAATCCAGTCATAAAGTGTGCCATTTTGCACTGTCACTTGTAGCAGCAATTCACTTGCAGGTCAGCATGGGAAAAGAAGGAAGAAGAAGAAGCATAGCAAGCGAAGCAGCAGCAGAAAAAAAGTCCTTTATTGTGTACAAGCAATCTTTTTATAGTATTGTGAGCAAAGAAGGCAGCCTTCAAACATCAATAAATCAGTTCTTTCAGCTAATTAAACATAGCACACAGAAGTTTTTCTTTCTAATCAGAAGTGACCCACTTCTCATGGCTAATCTACTTTCGGCCCAGAGTATGTTGAACTCTGCTCTTTGTTAAGAACAGATAATAAAATTTTTCTCAGCGCCCTCCTAGCCCACTTGGCAGAACATCCCGTTTGCAGGCAGACTCCATCAAGGACAGTGATAGTAACACAGTCACATCTGATTCTCTACATCTCCCTTCTTTTGTTTTTGTAAAAGAGCCATATCAGAAGCGAAAAGAGAGGTTTCATGTTTCAGTTGCCTTCACTTTTTTCAGCGTTGGAAGACTATGTACAAAACAAAACACAAAACAAGAATTATTACAGTGTTAACTGAAGAAGCTGACAAAAGGTAGAAATATGACTTAAAGGATTTAAATTAGCAATACTTGAAGACAATTTTTGTAAAATGTCAGATCCTGTTAGTTCAGGTAATGTCTTACTAAAGTTGTCCATAATAGTTTTTTCTAAATTTATAATTTCTAAAGTTAAATTTTGATGTCTATTTAACCATCTTTTAACAGTTTTTCAGGAATCACTGGTATTATATGGCACAGGAGTCACACAAATATGAGAAGAATTCCAGTCACACTTCAGTACACTTCTGGTAGCCAAGATAGTCTCTTGATTGCCAAGCCAGGAAACAATATGTTGAAAATTGATCACATCTGTAGCCAACTGAGAGTCTAAGTCCTTTTGTTGTTGCCACAATAAAAGAGCATCTTGATGCCATGTTTTCACGAAATTCACAGTTTGAATGCCTTGATGTAAAGCAATGCCAGCTACTGCAGCAGTGGCAGTTACAGAAGCAACTGCAAAGATTGAAGCTATAACTATTTCTATTAATCGTCGAGAGCGATGTAACAAAACTTGAACAGCATTGTACAAATGAGTAACAGACAATGAATCAGACCAAGGATGAGTCAAATTAACAGGCATCCACAATTCTGTGCCAGCTTTAACAATAACTAAAGAATAATTATTAATTTCTATTAATTCCCAATTAGTTTTATTTACACATTGAGTAAGATAACAGTCTATATATGATATTGTTCCCCAAGTTACATTTCATTCCCAGTTTCCAATCATAAGAGATTAAGGGAATTTAAAACATGTAGAAGCAAAATAAGTCAGATTATTATGTAGATGTACTTCAAAAGGAGAGGAACGGGACACATCTAACGTGAATTTTTCAGTCCATACAGTGAGTTTCCCAGATACTGCCCATTTTCCATATATCTCCTTGAAAATTGGAAAACTTTATATGCTGTAACATTGGAGGGACCAAAGCATAATGTTGCATTTTAATTGTCTCATTACCCCAAGCATTTATTGTCCCATTATGTCGATGCCATCTTAAAGTACGATTTGACCAACTTTCTATAAATTCAGAATGATCAGGACTCCAATCAACTATAGTGATATTTTGATATTTGACTACTGTTTTAGGGTGATGATCATGGCATTTTTCCCACTCTAAATGAGTTAAAAAGGTTTCAAAATATTTAGCTGAACATAAAGGAAGATGAGTTCTGACAAATCATTCTTTAGATGATAGGGATGATTGATTAACATATACACCAGAGGTATTAAATCCTTGGGAAGATATTATGACAGTAAAAACAGCAGTAGAATAACTACGATAATTAACTCCCCAAGTATTATAGGAATGAGTGTCATTATGTGCTATAAGAGGCAAACAGAAAGAATGAGCCCCTATGCACAATGGGACTCCTTCAACAGCTACAGTTATATTTGAAATATTATACAGATTTTTATGGAATGGAATATCTTCAATTCTCCCACATACAGGAACGGGGAAAAATTAGTATTATTAGTACACACATGAACTTCAGGTTCTCCCCAGGAAACACTGCGCACCAAAGGAGGTTAGGAACATAGGCCCAATAAGCAAAAGAATGAGCAGAAACTATACTTACCTGGCAATTAATAATGGCAAGCATAGCTAAAGAAAGATTAACAGGATTTAAAGGCTGATTTGCCTTTTGAAGGGTTTTTTCAGCTTTTTGAGTCAACTTTTTCATCAGTGCCCATGTTGGGGGGTCTGCTGTTTTTGTTGCCATCATAGGAGTTCTCTGCATTGCCAGATCCTGAAATTGTCTGACAAATGGGTCACTCATTCTGTAATTTGATAAGTCTTGAAGGTACCCAGAAAGGTGTTTTACCTGTAGAAATAAGAGCAAACCCCCTTCCCATGTGGTGCAACAACCCAGAAATCCATTCTTTATTATCATCCCTGTACCATATAGGTATTTCTGATTTTAGAAATAATGGCTGAGATTTAAATGTTGAGAAATGTTGCTGAGCTGCAGGAACCTTGGAAGCTGACCAGACATTTAAAAAATTTAAAGTTAGTAAAGTTTTATGAATTATATTTTGAGGTGAATAAGCCATAGCCATATCCCCCCTTATTATTTTTAATAAATATTTTCTTAACGTATGATTAGCCCTTTCTATAATAGCTTGACCCTATTGTAAGGAATGTCAAATGTATGTGTAATGTCATACTTTTGTAAAAATGAATGTAATTTTTGTGATGTATATGCAGGTGCATTGTCAGTTTTAAGTTCTCTAGGAATTCCCATGATAGCAAAACAAGATAATAAGGGAGAAATGACTGCATTGGCTTTTTTTTTAAGATAATGCTGTGGCCCATTGAAAATGAGTATGAGTGTCAATAGTATGATGTACATATCTTAGTATTCCAAATGACTGAATTATAACAACATCCATTTGTCAAAGGGCATTAGGATGGAGTCCCCTTGGATTAACACCAGGAGGACAGTAAGGAATATTAAAAGGAGCACATGATGAACAGTTATTTTGTATTTTTTATAAAGTCCTTTAGTGTTTATATGATGTAAAGCATGTTCTAGATGAGCCTTTTGTAAGGGGAATAATAGTTGATCAATATTTTGATTTTTTTTTTGTTAAATGTCCTGGCAGTTTAGAATGTGTTCTAATATGAGTAAAATATACTGAAATTTGGCCTACTATTTTTGTTGTTATATTTACATGTACTCAGATAGCACATAGAGTCTTATTTTAGGTAAGTAGGGCTCTTTATAAATTTTAAGTAAAGTGTTGTAGTTTTAAAGTTTATTTTTGTTTTTTTTAAATATTATATTATAAATTTTATATAAGTAATTGTTTAAGTTTATTTGAGTAAAAACTAACACAATATGATAACACATCTAAAACATGAAATAAAGAAAGGCTGAAAGCTATTAGCCTTTTTTTAGAAAAATAGAAAAATGTTTTTGTGTTGTATAATATTAACCTTTATGTAGATAAGGCTCTCATTAACTTAAAAAATACATTTAAATTGTATCTCAGTGTAAAAAGTATCATAAAACTTTATATATCTTATTGATAATAGGCCCAGTTATAGAACATTAAATGATATAAGTAAATCTCCAATGTTATTTTTTTAAGCCTAAAATTACCATGCAACCTTTTGGAGAACACCAGCGTGATATAATTTTGTTTTTATTTTAAACTTTTATCTTAATGACTTATACACCTGGAAAATATGAACACATTTATATACAAAGAAGAGTAATAGTACCATAATTACTATTGATGTTTTTATATTAATTAAGTTTAGCTTTGAAAGAAATAACTTATTAGAATATTGCAAAATAACAGTTGTTGTTTAACCGTATTTGTATAATCTTTAATTTTTTTTAAGATTATTTGTTCAAAAATTTATATATATAGCCAACGTACACAGACCTTTTTTATCACTTACTTAAAACTATATAGCCAACATACATAGTCCTTCCTTATCACTTGTTTAAATCCTTTTATTTACTCACTTTTAGAAACACATTTTTTTATTAAATCCATACCTAGAACCTTTAAATTTTTTTTGTTAACCCCTTCTTTCTTTACACTTTGAAATGATCCTTGTAAATTTTTGAATTTATGTAAATTATTTTATTTTAATAAGAGGTATTTTGTTATTTGTAGTACACAATTAATCACATTTGTTTATATTATGAAAATATAGTGTCTAAATATTAGGGATGATAAAGAACCATCTATTTATTTATTTATTTATTTATTTATTTATTTATATTATTTACCAACTTAAAAAAATTATTAATAATGTTATTTAATGTAATTTAAGGAGTTAAAAGCATTTAATGGTATATTTAACATTTAGCATATTAACCTTGTAAATCAATCAGATATTTAACAAAAGTACTCATAAACAAGTAATCTTATATCTAATTAATTTACTAATTTTATCAAAACATTAGACAAGTATAATGAACAGTGTTAGCCATTTTGTTGTTGTTGTTGTTGAAGAAAAGTCCTAGAACCAAAGCACATTAGTCATTAACATGTTAAAGACATCTTATTTTTTATCTGTTTACCCAGTTTAAATTGAACCATTAAAATCAGTGAATTAAAAATATTTTATGAGTGCTCTTTACATCTATATCAATCTTTATATCATGTACATGATATATGGACATACGCACAAACAGACATACAACATATAATACAAAGGTGCACACATAACACAATAAAGGCTTTGTAGCTATTTTAGGTGAAATTTCCATTGTACTGTTTAAATATTCCACAGTTGATCAAAAATAGAACTGATCAGAAAAACATTAACTCAGGTCTGTAGGATCAAAATTATGAGTTCAAAAAATACAGAATGTAGAAAATAGCAAGAGTCCTAGAAAAAATAACTGGCCGGTAATTAGAAAGTATCATAAAATTTATTTATTTATTTATTTATTTATTTATTTATTTATTTATTTATTTATTTATTTATTTTACAATCCCTTTTAAAATGACCTGCTTTTCCACAATTGAAACAAGTTCCTGATTTATTGGGTTTAAGGGCTCCAGCCATGGCTGCAGCAAAAGCAGAAACTTTGATGTTCAATTCCTCCCATTCCAGCACAAGCTTTCACATATTTACTCAATGAAGTGTTTTGCCCTTTTAATGGCCCCAAAATATGCTTACATTCAGGATTTGCATTTTCAAATGCTAATGTTTCCAATAATACCTTTGTTATTTGATCTTGACTCATTGCCCTCATTACAAAAGTACACGGTCTTGCAAGAAAATCAGTGTAAGGTTCAGTAGCCCCTTGTATAGTTTTAGTAAAGGAAGGTTGTTCCTGACCAGTGGGTATCACACATATCTAAGCTCTTAAGAAAACCTGTCAAACTTGTTGAAGATCTGGATCTGTATATTGAACCTGCTCTATATAGGCACGGTAATTACCCTCCCCCATAAACTTATCCTCCATAGGTCCTGGGGGATTTTGAGCTTCATTCTCTCCAGCTTGTTTCTGTGCCTCATCTTCCCATCAACTTTTCAATTGTAACCACTGAGATCCCTCCAAAACTGTTTTGGCTAATGTCTCCCAATTCAAAGGAATAAGTAATTTAGAAGTTCCCAAATATTCTAACATAACTAACACAAAAGGAGACTGAGGGCCATATTGAAAGGCTGTAGCTTTTAAATCCTATATAAACTTGTATTCCACTGCAGTATAGTGAACATCAATCATTGGGGGATTTTGAAGGTTTTGTTGTCTAGTTATAGGAAACATATGTGGTGGATAAACAAAACAACCAGGAGGAGCTGCAAGATCATCATCATCATGTATCATAGTAAGAGGAAATGAAAAACATTGTTGTTCTCTACCCTCATCAACTCTATACTCTGTCATTGGAAAGAGAGAAGCATTAGAAGGAGTAGTAGGTTTAAGAGAAGACCTTTGTTTTTAATTTTATTTTATCCACAAAGGCCTCCATAATTTCTTTAATATTGGAGTCACTATCTGAACCTTTTAAATCTTCCTTATCACCCAGATCTGATTTAGGAGAGTCATCTATAGTATCACAAATATCTTTATTGGGTTCCGTTTTATTAACCTTATTATCAGATTTTGATGTATAAACTTGACTTTCTCATAGAGAACCCTTTTTATTATTGCTTTATAATAATTGTAATGCCTGAGTAATAGCGTTACAAATGTCCAAATCTTTAAAGAAATAACATTTCCAGCCTGATGTTGTTTACGGAGCTCTTTCTGAACCAATTTTCATTCCCCTAAATTTAACTGGACCTTAGTTTGATACTGGAACCAGTGACAATGACATTTTATAATTTTAAATAACTCCTTGAGTCTCTTATGAGATGTTTTCACACCTATGGAATATAATAATTCCTGTAGTAACTCCACATATTGTTCCTTTAAGAACTGGGAGTTTCCCATGTTAGTTCTGAAAGTCCCCCTAAAGTTTCTTTCAACCTGGGGCGATGCCTTTCGATATTTGTTAGTTCTGAAAGTCCCCCTAAAGTTTCTTTCAACCTGGGCGATGCCTTTCGATATTTGTTAGTTCTGAAAGTCCCCCTAAAGTTTCTTTCAACCTGGGGTGATACCTTTCTATATTTTTTTTAATCCTGAAAGTCCCCCTTTCATTTTCTTAACCCGGGGTGCTTACCCTTTCGGTGCTGGATCCTGCCGACTACGCCAAGTGTAGCAGTAATTCACTTGCAGGTCAGCATGGGAAAAGAAGGAAGAAGAAGAAGCATAGCAAGCGAAGCAGCAGCAGAAAAAAAGTTCTTTATTGTGTACAAGCAATCTTTTTATAGTATTGTGAACAAAGAAGGCAGCCTTCCAACATCAATAAATCAGTTCTTTCAGCTAATTAAACATAGCATACAGAAGTTTTACTTTCTAATCAGAAGTGACCCGCTTCTCATGGCTAATCTACTTTCGGCCCAGTGTATGTTGAGCTCTGCTCTTTGTTAAGAACAGATAATAAAATTTTTCTCAGTGCCCTCCTAGCCCACTTGGCAGAACATCCCATTTGCAGGCAGACTCCATCAAGGACAGTAATAGTAACACAGTCACATCTGATTCTCTACAGGCACTACTGCTGCTTTATGTTACTTATTGAGTCCATCCCAGATCAATTCCTTGATTAGGGCTTCCCTAGCTCCTTCATGAGACACCTTCCCTTCTACCGCCTTGTTTTCTCTGTCAGTAAACTGTGGCAAGTCCTCAGTGGCTTTATGCCTTAAGCCCTGTAGAGAAACTGTGCCTCCCCCAGCTTGTAACTTCATCCGGGCTCTCAGAACACAGAGCTGCACCTGATCAAAATAATTTTCTGAGCCTGTAGCCTGTACCACAGGGGAACTGTAGATTCCCTCTTCCTGAAAGCATTCAGCTGGGAGGTTAACATTTGTGATGTGGTTATGATCCCCCTGCTATTCACATTCATCATAGAAGAGTGTCTTCCACTTAAAAAATGTTGCAGGCTCAAGAGCTGCTCTGGCTAGGTCTTTCCAAACTTGAGGGCAATTAAGTCCAAGACTGAGTGATTCCAACATTTGTTTTAAATGGCCCATGGGGCCCATCCTCTTTTACTTCCTTCTTGAACTCCTCAGGGTACCCTATGCATGTGGTTACCAAGTGGCAGGGTGCCATATTGACGGGGAAGGCTTGCACTCCCCTGCCCCACTTCTCATCTCTTATCTTACATAAATCTTCAAATGGATCTCTGGCCTCTTGGAATGAATTTCTGGGAGATCATGGCTTGGGCATGTCTGGTGCGATGGTCATCTCTAAGCTGTCATAGTTCTTTGCTGGCTGTGACATTGCCTCATAAGGAGGCAGGTGCCATTGACTCAGGAAAGGATACAATCTTTGCCTGTCAGTAGAAAGTGAACTTACATCATTTGTGGTCACCCCTTCCTGTACCATGAAGGCTAGCAGTACTGTTTCCTGCCTCTCTCCGTTTTGCACCTGTTTTGATTGCTTTCTTTGAAATAGATTGTCGTCCCTGCTTTCCTTTGCCTGCTGTGTTTGCTTGCTTAGAGGTAGATTGTCACCTCCGTTTTTTTTTTTCCTTGCCTGTCTTTCACAGCCTCATGTTCCCTCAGAGCCATCATTATATGGCAATGGTCTGTTGCAGGGCCCCCTCAACATTGCTGAATGGCTGTCACAGTAGGAAAAAAAATGTAGTGGTAAATTATACCCCTGTCTTACTTCAGCTTTCCATGCATTTGCCATTATCTTGTCCCATATCCTAGGATAAAAAACATTAGTAGCACTTATTCATGGACTGGTATCAATCACAACTCTTATTCAGGGTAGAAACTCTGGTATCTAAGAGAGTGGGTAGCACTTTCATCTGTGAGACTTTAGTGGTTCTCCCTTTCCCCTTCCTCGCTGCTCTGTGAGGAGTCACACCCTACCTTATTGGATTACCCCAGGTCTCTGTCCAAGTGCCAGCTCCATGGGCTCTCTCTCATGCAGCAAGGAGGTCCACAAAACAGGGTAGAGGAGTGTGTGGCTGTGGAGTTGCTAATCAAGACCTCTGGAGACCAAGCAGGAAGTAGGTGTAATTTTAATGTGCAGTTACCATGTATATATACTCAGGCAGTAGCTAAGCAGATTACAGGCAGCCACCAACACAATTTCTGGCCAACTGGCCTTGCAACGACTAATAAAGAAGCAGGCTGTGGGGCAAGTGCAGGGACTGCAATACGTGGCCTCAGCTCAGGGCTGCGCCTATGGGGTAAGCAATTTGCCTTTCGTAGGCCTAGCACAGGGGAGTGGTTGGCCACTCAGATGCCCTTAACATATGCCATGTATTCAGTACTGCACGCACTTGTCCCCACAACCTATATCATTGGTTAGTGGATCATTATGTTCCTAGAATTAAAATAGACAGACAGGATGTCTACTTCTTCTAATTGATACTTTCTCTATATAGTGGAAGAATTCTAGGTCAGATGAATTAACATCCAATTTAATAAAACGTGTAAAGTTATTGTTAATAAATTTGCAAACCCTGAGCCTCTTGAATAAAGGGGAGTCTGGATTCTTTGAGGAAGGTCTATGATTCCCTGTGAAAATGTGTACTCTTAATTTTTCTCCCAGAATTCCCTGAAGAGACATACAGTCTTTTCAAGGGTAAATGCTCATATAGGGGAAGGAAATAATACTTTTTTCGAGGATTAGTAGAAAATGGTTCATAACTGAGATTAAATCAAGAAAATTTAAAATGTCACTGTGCTCTTCCAGAGTATTGGCTTATAGAAATAAGATTATCCATAATGTTTTTGCTTAGTGTCATCTCAAAATAGGTCCGGTAGTTTCCTGAATTGATTCTAAGGTCATTTCCTCAAATATTAAATGTATAAATAAAATAGAATTACTTAGAAACTGGCAGAAATATCATATTTGTTTCCTGACCAATGCAGAGCTAGCCATTATGTCGGAAAAAACTCAGTGGAAGCAACTTGAACTGCTTCTACCTAGGAAATCATAAACCAAAAGCAATATTACCTTCCTGGAAGGATTTCAGAAATTAGTGCCACTATGAAGAATTTGTAGGATATATAGAAGTGGTAAGTCTTACTATATTTCCATTCAATTTAGCTCTTTGAATTTTGCAGAAAGCAGATGAATCTTGGAGAACAGCAGTAGTTTTTTATAATCAAAAATAAGTGTTATTTTCAATTTAATCAGTTGTACCAAATGCATTGCTTGAACAAACTAATACATCTTCTGATGTCTGCCATGCAACCACTAATAGGGCAAATACTTTTGTACCCATACCTCCAAATGGAAATTACCAGAAATATTTTGAATTCCATTGGCAAGATCACCAACACGTTTTCACTTTCATCTACAATTTAGAGCTTAAAAATGTACACCCAAAGGTCCTTTATTTTAGAGCTTAAAAATATATACACCCAAAGGTCCATATGTTATAGGCTTAGTCACCAGACCCTAAATGGTGTATGGAGGATATGAAAGTTTTAAGGGGTAGGGCCTAATGGGAGGAAGTTAGGTCATTAAGGGTGTGTACTTGGAGGTTGGGACCCCAGCCCTTTCTTTCTTTTCTTTCTTGCTTCCTCACTCTGAGGAAAATGGCCTTCTCTACCCCATGGTTCCACCAAAACGTACTGTGCCACTAGAGGTCCAAAATAATGGGGTCAACTGATCATTAACTGAAAATTCCCAAACTGTGAAACAAAATAAACCTTTGCCTTTATAGCCTTTTCGTCCTAAAGTATTTGTTGAGGTAATGGAAAAATGACTAACATACTGTCCTACCTCAGGGTTATATCAGTTCCCCAATAAATAAATAAATAAATAAATAAATAAATAAATAAATAAATAAATTAATTAATTAATTAAAATAAATACACCTTTGTTTGCTATAATGGAGTTCAACTTCTCATTGAAATACCTGAAGAAAATATTTTTCCACTTCTATAATTCTGTAGTACATATTTTTTCATTAATGATCAGACTTATTATAGGTTGTTTTAGAGGTATTTGCTTTACTTCTGCCTTCTAGTCTGACCAATTAAAGGCAAACTTTATAAAGAATTGTAAATGTTATAGCTACTATAGAAAGAGTTATGCATACATTATTTAGCTTAATATAACAATTGTGTCATGAGTAAAACATCACTAGGCACCATTATTAATATTTTAAAGTTGAGGAATCCAAGGCACAGGCATACTAAATTATCTTTCTCCATAGCAAACAGTAAGTAAAGAAATCAGAATTCAGATATATTTTACTTGATTATAAGTTCTTTCTCAATGCCACCATACTGTAATGGGACTGATATTGTCTTAAAAATACCTATTAACTACAGTTTTCATACACAGTAAAAGCTGAATAAATGTTAATTTCTTGATCTTCACAATGGAAAATAAATTTACAGCTTTAAATGGCATCTTGTGTCTCACCAGAGTCCCTCCTAGCTTTACTAAAAAATAATTATAAAGACAGAGAAACATTCAGAAACTCACAGCTTCCTAAGCTTGAAAGAAAACCATTATTGCTATTGTGTCTTTTATTGTAAGAACTACGGAGATTGAGAATGGTGATTTGTCTCCTGAGAAAATACTAATAAGTTATGATTAAAGATGAAGTGACTTATAAGTTTTTATTTTAACATAGCATTAGCCTTAAATTACCCAATGCAAACTTGCCTGTATGTTGGAAGATAGAGAAAATGGAAACAATACAATTATGTAAATAATTACATAGCACTTATATGCCAGGCATCATTCTCAGAATTTGCACAAGTCTATCCCCATTGCTACATCAAACTACCTGAAACTGGGAAATGTTTAAAGAACAGAAATTTGTTTCTCACAGTTCTGGAGGCTGAAAGTCTAAGGCCAAGTCACCAAGAGATTCACTGTCTGGTGTGCATCTTCTTCCTGCCTCTTTGCTGGGCAGGAGAGATGACCACCAAGTCATCACATGCCAGAAGGACAAAAGGGCATAGCTACTTCCTTCTAGTCCTTTTATAAGGTAATTAATATCACTTATGAGGATATTGTGAAGGCTTAATCCCATTCGAAGACCTCACCACTTTTTTTTTATATTGGGGCACTCAACCACTAAGTCATATCCCCAACCCTATTTTGTATCTTATTTAGAGACAGGGTCTCACAGTGAAGACACTGTGAAGGTACTTTATAAATTGTATTGTTTCTCATGAATTTACATGTATTTGATGACACTTCAAATTTCACAATTGTAGTAGTGATAAAACTATTGCACAAGAAATACAAAACAAATTGTTCCTCCTCTTTGTTTATGCCTGAAATATGCCTAAAATAATCCATATGATACCACTTAACCCCATACTAGCTCAATTCCAAATACAAGAGTAATCTTTACATATTTGAACTTAAGAAATGTAACTGTAAAAGCAATTATAGCACAAAAATATTTCTTAAAGACAGTAATTTCCCAAGAATAAGTGTCCATTAAACATTTGTTCAATATAGAATGATTTTACTTTTTGTTTCCTATTAATAACTAAGGGACAGCAAGGATTCACGATAGCGTCTTCATTCCAAATCACCTGACAAAAACATATATACAAAATAAAGTGAAATCCAAATTAAGTGTTTGGATGTTGTCTTTCTGAAGTTTCTTGGGAAATTGTGAGAGTATTTGGAAAGATCTGTTGCCAACTTTAGGAAGTCTGACAATACATAATTACAGTTCAAACGCCTTTCTAAATACAATGCACTTTTTTTTGAGGTGGGGGCATAATTAGAAGCCCTTTTTCTTAAATGCTAGCAGAATTGATGAAGTCTTTCTCTGAGTTATTGTACAAGGCACCACCTATTAGTTTTATTGGTCTTACCCTCAATGTGGCTCAGGCCTTCAAGTGTGTCTTTGGAGCTCTTTTTGTTTGTTTATTTAGAACTTTTTTTTCATTTTGTTTCAACATGGAATTCTTAGATATAATGAATGCCAAGAAGAAGAAAAATATGGATTTACAACCAAGGCTAAACTTTCCCCAGAACCTCTCCCACTTTTTTCTAAACATCACCAGTTGCATTCACCTTTATTTGAAAAAAAAATTTTTCTTACCCCCTACACAGCCACTGGCAGTGACTGCCTCTGGCTACCTCAGCTTTTGAGACTCACATTCATTCCTTCAAAAAATAATAATGGGAGTCCTAATGCTGGTAATGCTGGAGGGATTCAAGATACCGATTCAAATGTTGCCTGTTATTATTTTTCAGGACCTCTGATCCAGAGAATTTATACACATTGGTGAGTGAGTGAAAGTAGCTACCCTCTCCCAAAGATGAACTGATGGCTCTCAGCTGCCTTGATTCACAGAACTGGAGTTACAGAAAGAGGCATCAATATGCTCTGAACAAAAGACTCCAAAATTGCCTTATTCCTTCCTGCCCTGTCTTTCTAGTCTACTTTCTTCAGTATTAATTAGCAAATGAACCAATCCAAAAACCACTTAAAGGTTGGCTATTTACACACTCATCCTCATTTTTGAAGAAAAGAGGTTGATTAAATTACTTTAAAAAGAAGGGAGGTGGTGGTGCCAACATACTTAGTTCATTAATTTATATTTAAAAAGAAAAAAAATAATTGTTATTCCTCCTTCCTCCCACATTCCCCACACCCTCCATGCTTTCTACTTTCTCCCGACTTTGTATGGGATTAGTAAACGGGAAAGAATGTTCATGGAGAAGTTATTACTATAATGTGCTGATTATTACATTAATTCTTCCCTCCTCCTCCCCAGCTCTATTGCTTGGCAGAAATTTTGGAATTTACTCAGGAACTACTTAGTGAGATTGTCGGTGGGTGGGGTTAGTTTAATCTCCTCTCACAAGCCTCTAAGCACTGGGAGAGGTTGTCTTTGAAGAGGAGCAGTGGTAAAATGGGGAGGGCAGGGATGAGAAAAAGAAAGGTTGCTGATGACCAATGGCAAAGTTTATTTTGTCTTAGAATTAGATTTGAATAGTGAGGAGAAGTGAGGGAGGGAAAGCGCGAGGTGCCAGGCATGGTGGTGAATAAGAGTGTTAAATTGGGATGGGTTGGGATGATCTCTTCATGATTTTTTGTGTCTGGAATGCCTCCAACTCCTGAGATCAATGTACCGATGAGAGGGAAAGAAGATGGGGTGGTTAGGTTGATGATTAAAATCTACAATTAAAGGACATTAAGCAAAGGGGAATAAAACAAGGGAAATTCTGGATATGAAGGGAGTGTGGGGGTAGGGATTTGACACACTTGTTTAGGGTGTACTTTTTCTGTCATTAGGACAGGCTATGTTGTGACCCAGGAAGATTTTAATAGAGAATTCCTAACTTCTTTCCCTTTAATCAATGTTTTTTGAGAGTCTACATGAATTAAAATGCATGAGTTTTATGATACAAAGCTTATAAAATGTTTTATAAACTCTTCTGTGCAAAAGAAATACAGAGTAGTTATCACTGTCATTGATTTCTCTGGACATGTCTGAGACAAATTCAATTTATATATTGAGAAGTGAAATATTAATTTTTATTTAATTAAAAACATTATTATATACCACTTTCTATCCCAAAGAACGTAAATGAAATTTTTAAAAAATATATATTTTTTGTTACACATGGACACCATATCTTTATTTTGTTTATTTATTTTTACGTGGTGCTGAGGGTAGAACCCATGGTCTCACATGGGCAAGGCAAGCACTCTGCCACTGAGAGAACACCCAGCCCAAGTGAAATTTTGTTGGTGAAGACAGTATGCTTCTCTTCATATTTTTATAGACAATGGGAATAATTTTAAAAAATTCTCCTACAGTTTTGAACATAAATAACATTAAGTACAGACGTGCATTGCTTAATGACAAGGATATATATTCAGACATGTGTTAAGTGATTTTCTTGTGTGAACATCGCAGTATGTATTTATGCATTTATACAAATCTAGGAGTATAGATCAATCACCAGATGTGGTGTCTTTCTTTTTTCTTTTTGAAAGTTAAAATTTTTTACTATTTAAAGGTCATTTTATCAAAATCAAGCAATCAAATAAGAAAAGTAAACTAATTTAGTGAATGTGAGATATAATGAACATAAGATCCTCTTGTCAGTGTAACACATCAAACTGTTTTACAGTAAAATTTTTCTTTATTAGCAGAAGCACACTATAAAACAGCAAAGATATAGTAAATTCATAAACAAGTAGCATTATTATTATGATTATAAATCATGTTGTTATCATTATAAATCATTATGTACTATTCATAATTGTATGTACTATATTTTCATATGACTGTGCAATAGGTTTCATTTAAATCAGTATCACCACAAACGTGGGTAATGTATTGTTAATGATATTAAGTGCTATGGTGTTAGTAGGAAACAGAAATTCTTGGCTTTATTACAAATTTATGGAAACATTTTTATGTGTGGTTTGTTGTTGACCCAAACATAATTTAAAGGTGCATAACTATTAAAGATGAGTACAAATTTTATTTTTGCTCAAAAATAAAATAAAACCCAATACTCTCCTAAAATTATCTAAATTTGAAAAGTATAAAAAATGAGAGGTTGGCTGAACATGGTGGCACACATCTATAATCCCAGAAACTTGAGAAACTGAGTCAGGAGAATTGCAAGTTTTAGGCCAATAGAAGCAAGAGAGAGAGCCTATCTCAAAATAAAAAATGCTGAGATGTGACTCAGTGGTAAAGTGCCCTGAGTTCAATCCCCTCTAACCACCACTCCAAATTGAGATGTTGATTAAAGAACAATATTCATCTTTTATATTTTTCTACCAGTTACATTGTAATACTTACATTTTGTTTTTTCATTCAGTTGATGAAGATTTAGATTTAAATTCATAAACTGACAGGTATATTGCACTCTTTTCCTACATATTTCTGGTTTCCTCATCAATGATACATCAGTTCATATAAAAATTATTTTAGGGCTAGGGATATAGATTAGTTGGTAGAGTGCTTGCCTTGCATGCACAAGGCCCTGTGTTCAATCCCCAGTACCTCCCACCCACAAAAAAAAGAAGAAGAAAAAATTATTTTATATGCTTGAAACCCATTTAATGGCTATTAAAACAATCAATGATTACAATCTTGAGTATGTTTTTGTACATACTTCTTAAAGTTATAAGTACTGGGGTGATTTTTATAATTTACTTCTTGATTATCATATTTCCACTATTTACCAAATCTGTGTATTGTCTATATAAGAGATTTTTCAGTTTTATTAGTTTTATCTCCAAGAATTTACCCTTGTATTTTTTACCATCTTAATGGTAGGAGAGCTTTCTAATTCATTACATTCTTTTCTTACCTTTATTTACATATGGGGGATTTATTCTATTACTCTTATGTGTAAACATCTATTAATGTCTCATAGGTTTTAATTATCATTAAATTTCAAGCACTGTGAATTTTAATGATTAATTGTCCCATTAATTACTACAATTATGTTTATAAATTTTCAAGCGTACTCTTTTTCAAGGTTAGCCTTAGCAACTTAGTAAGATCCTGTCTCAAAAAAATATTTTAAAAATTCAGTGGTAGAGCACTCATGGATTTAAATCCCAGTACAAAAAAATCTAGCTCATTAACTTTGTTTTTTTTTAAAAACTTCAAGATTCTGAAATGATTTCTTTCCATGACTTATCAGTTCTGCAAGATAGAGGTTAAAATCGTCACTATCACTCGCTTCTGTACACTCAGTCATTATGGACCTTTTATGATTTTTAAACACTCCAAACCTATTCAAAGTCAAGGTCATTTATTTAGTATTTTGAAGTGTCTTTGTTTCCAGATTCTTCAAGACTAGTATCCTTACTTTCTTCAGGTTACATGACCTGTGCACTAAGAACCATTATGGCCGATTTAATCAAGTGGTAGCCTATGAGATGTCTTCAACCAGCCCCTTCCTTCTCACCAAAATAGTAGAAGAGAAGCAATATTGTATTCTAGGAATAACCTGAGATATTAATGCCACCAAAAAAGAAATATATCAGAGTTCTCCTCATCATATTTTTCATTCAACTTTTCCTTGACTCCAAGAAAAAGCAGATAAATTGTGGCAGATTATGATATATCATCAAAAATTTAAACAACTGGTAAGTTGTTTGGTATGGTATCCTTACTGAAATGGATTAAAAACAGAATCTGGCATTTTATCTATTGGTCTAGGGAATGCATTTGTCTCAGTCCTCATCAGTTCTTGTTTATGTGATAAGAAAGAAGTACACATTTGTTGTATTGTCCCGTGGTTAGTTTCTGTTCTTTTTTACACTAGAGTCTGCAAATATTTTGGTTATCTTGACTTTCTGCAGCACATCATGTATATGTATGGGTGGGAGAAAACTTAATGAACATTCAGAGATCTACCACAGCAGGGAATATTTAGGAGTCCAATGTCTTGTAATAGGCTTGAACACTCTTTTGGGGTAGGTATATTTGGATTCTGGTAGCAGCA
Source organism: Callospermophilus lateralis (assembly GCF_048772815.1). Classification (NCBI taxonomy): domain Eukaryota; kingdom Metazoa; phylum Chordata; class Mammalia; order Rodentia; family Sciuridae; genus Callospermophilus; species Callospermophilus lateralis. The sequence continues at coordinate 192,999 of NW_027514552.1, read as the reverse complement.
TGCTGTGGTCCAAAAGTTTATGTTCTCCTAAAATTCAGGTTGAAATCCTTACCTATAAGTTGAAGGTATACAGAGATAGGGCCATTTGTGAGGTGACTAGGTCATGAAGGTAGAGCCCTCATGAATAAGATGAGTGCCCTTATAAAAGAGACTTGAAAGAGATCCTTTGCCTCTTCTACAATGTGAGGTTAGAGTACAGACAGCTGTCTATTATTAAATGGGCTCTCATCCCACACCAAATCAGACAGTACCTTGATCCCAGAATCATCAAAAACCTCCAGAATTATAAGAGGTAAATTTCTATTTATAAGTGATGTAGTGTGTGGTATTTTGTCATAGGAGCCTGAATGGACTATTACAAAGCACAAATTTCATTTGGAATTATAATCAATTACTGATTTTTGGATGATGTTTTGAGTAGGACAAACAACAATGCCTACTGGACTATATTGCAATCTGTCCTTTCTTTTGGCCCATATGATCAGTAGGTCACTTACACCAGACTAAACAAGAATATATGAAGAATAGAGTGAATTCAGTTGTCAGTGGATGATAGAGTCTATAAATGTCTGTTAGTTCCTGTTGATTAGTACTAATTTTTAGTTGTGAAGCATACATAGTGTATGTCTGAATAATCTACTTAATGGTAACAGAGGTGTGCTAAAATCACCCAGTATTACTGAATTATGATCTGTTTGATTCTGTATATTGAGAAGGGTTTGTTTTATATATGCAGATGCATTATTGTTTGGGGGATAAATATGTATTATCTTATCTTGTTGCTGGATTATTTCTTCAATGAAGTGACCTATTTCATCTATTCTGATTAATTTTGAGTTGAAATTACTTCAGTCTGAAATGAAAATAGATACCAGTGCTTATTTTCAATTTCCATTTATATCATATTTCTTTTCTGGTTCTTTCACCTGTAGTCTGTGGATGTCTTTGTAAGGGGAGTCTCTTGCAAATAACATGTTGGTATGTCTTGTTTTGTCATCCAATCTGCCAATCCATGTATTTTTTTAAGACTTAAGACATTTTTATTCAAAAAGACAGTATCCATATAAATTATTAAGATTTTATTATTGATATAGTTTAATGACAGTATCCTTATAAATTAGTAAGATTTTATATTGATATAGTCTGACTTGACTGTATCCATCATGAGCCATATCCACCATAATTGCCCCTGAGCAATCTGGATTTTTTTTTGCATAGTTTCCCAGCAGATCACAAATACATAAAACCATTGAAGTCATATGTGGTGCTTTACTTTCAAACACTGCATGCAGGGATACATCTGACTTTTCACTATGATTTTAAGATAAGCCAGATTAAAAAAAATAAAAAAGATAAACCAGGTACATTGCAGCCAAGATGAAGTCACTTTTTTTCCTCAGCCTTAAACACTGTCCTCTTTCTGACCTAAATTGTGGGGATTCAACTGGTCTTGGTGCTACTAGAACTATGCTTCCATCAGTAAGTCCCCTAAGAAATTGGATTTAGTCTGTCTGATTTCTTTCTTGTGTCTATGGCACATTAGGGTTAGTCCCTTTATACTAGGACTGGATTGTCCCAGAACACATTTCAAAAAGAATACTGTAAACAGTAGAGCAAATAAAATCTTTTTTCTTTATTCTTTTCTTGGTACTGAGGATTGAATCAGGTGCATTTTATCACTGAGCTACATCCATAGCCCTTTTTATTTTCTCTTTTGAGGCTGGGTCTTGCTAAGTCCAATTTTTGTCTTTTGATTGAAGAGTTTAGGCCATTTATATTAAATATTACTAAAGATGATTTTATTTCTTGCCATGTTGATTTGTTTCTAATATTTAATTCAGACTTGACTCTCTTTTAATTGACTATTCTAGTGAATTAATCTCTATTCGGCTTTCATTTTTATTTTTCATTTCTTCTACATGAAAAATTTAATTGAGTATATTTTTTTGTGTAAGCTCAGAGGTTATGAATTCTTTAGTTTCTGCACATTGGAAGATTTTTATTTCAGACCACAAAAGTCAAGGGTAAAATATTTTCTCTCATAGGTGGATGTCAGAACAAAGTAGGGGGAAAATATAAATAAATAGTGGTATATAAAAATAGAAATGAGATCAGTGGAGTAGGATAAAGGTATTGAGAGGGAGAATGGAGGGACAGGAAAAGAGAATGGTGGAATAAATCTGACCAACCTTCCTATGTACATATGTGAATATACCAGAGTGAATCTCACCTTTATGTTTAGCCATAGTGCACTAATTTTAAACAATTATAAATTGAAGAAAGATTGGTATGGTAGAGAAAAAATGATCATGGTGGGGAGCAGAAAAGAGGATAAGGGGAAGTGCTGGTGACTGAAATGGAGCAAATTATATTCTATGCTTGTATAATTATGTTGAAGTGAATCCCCATGTTATGTGTATCTATAATTAAGTAATAAAAAGAATATATGCTGAGGTTCTGTAAAGCCCTAACAGAAGGTATTTTTTTTAGTACAGATCTTTAGTACGTAGAACAAGATATGCTTTCTAAAGTATAGAATAACTTTTCAATTGAAGACAAGCTCTCGATGTGTTGCAGGCTCTATAGAAACTAAACAATTGATGCTGGAAGATGAGTAGCCTATTTCATGTGGTCTGCTGTAAGATCCATCAGGTAAGTACAACTACCATGCATTGTTGAATGCAATTAGTACATTGAAGTTAGTCTGACTCAACAATAAGGGCTCCCTCCCAGTGATGCCAATCTAACTTCTGATGATGTTGAATGAAAAACCTGCCAGCTGTGGAGCATGGCACTCAGCTCATGATGAAGCACCTTGGTGAGAACAGGTGGCCTTTGGTGATAATTCAATTATATCCAATTTTTTATATCTCGCAATTCTTCCTTACCAGACTGACAACAGTTCCCAATTTCCCTTCTCTGGTTATGCTACCATCATCATCTTTGAGGTTTAAAGAATACATGAATTAATAATATAAAATCACACAAATATAGCTGAAGACTAGAAAATTAATTTTGTAGCCAAGAGTAGAGAGACAATGCCCCTATGACTAGAGTACATTGGTTCCTCTGTATGCCTGGAATTGGCCAGCCAAATTGAATAAAGACATAGGCTATTAAAGATTCAGCAAAGGCCCTAGCTTGACCATAAGCTTTGTACTCCAGGATATGATATATGCATTAAAGCAGAAGCCAAAACATAGTCTTCCCAATAAGTCTTCCCAATAAGTCTGGAAAACAAGGTATCAAAATAGGATTTTCCTATGTCACCATTACTCATATTGATTGAATAATATTCCTCTTTCCTATAATCTAATTTATACATTCTCTTTTCTGGGGAGAGTGCTTCAACCATAAAATATGGTAAGGTTGTATGACCTTAAAAATATACCTGTTGTCTTGTGTACATTAAGAGTTTCTTCTGCTTGTAGTACACAAAGTAGAAAAGAAGTTACCACTGACAGAAATGGTTGATCTGGGTTACACCAAGGAGATAGTGTTGTTGCTACTCAAATAGGGAAGAAAGAAGTGAGCCTAAATCCTAAAAGATTCATTGTGACATCTCTTTGGTTTTCTGAATATAGTGGCAACACTCCAGACTATAGGCACAGGGAATTCCTCAATAAGGCCCCTAAAACTTGGAAAATAAACGGGATGGTGTTAAATTTAAAAGTTTCTGCTGCTACAGAAAAAAAAAATGATTTTACATATCAATTATTTATTTATTTATTTATTTATTTATTTATTTACTTACTTACTTACTTACTTACTTATTTTTGGTACCAGGGATTGAACCGAGGGGTGCTTGGCCACTGAGCCACATTGCCATCATGCACATTAATTCTTTCCCATCAGTATTTCTAAACTAATTGTTGCTTTAAGTTTTCTTTGAGATACTTTTGAGTTTTCTGTATACACTACCTCTAGTCTAAGCATATTATCAGTTTTATATTTTCCTTCTAATCCCTGTACTCAAATTTTTGTTGTTGTAGTTTTTGCACCACACTGGACATCCTATATACTGTTGAAGAAAGAAGTGGTAGAGCAAGCATGCTTTTTTTGTTTGTTTGTTTCCAATTTGTCAGGAGTAGGATTTTAGTATTTCATGATTAAATATATTTGGCCTTAATATTTTTTGTGTGGATATGCTATCAGATAAGCAGTTAAGGAAGTTCTCATCTATTCCTGGATTCTTGTATTTCTTCTTTTTGAATCATGAATGGTTTTAATTTTATCAATTTAATTTTCATATATACTGAGGTGATGTTTTCTCCTTTTGCCTTGCTAATGTGATAACACTGATTTATTTTCAAAAATCGAAACACAAATGTACAAAAAGGCAAACACCATTTAGTTATGCTCTTACTGTTAATTTTGGCTCAATTGTCTTATGTGTTTTTTTAAGAGAGAGAGAGAGAGAGAGAGAGAGAGAGAGAGAGAGAGAGAGAGAATTTTTTAATATTTATTTTTTAGTTTTCGGTGGACACAACATCTTTATTTTATTTTTATGTGGTGCTAAGGATTGAACCCAGTGCCCCACGCATGCCAGGCGAGCATGCTACAACTTGAGCCAAATCCCCAGCCCCTGTCTTATGTTTTAAAAATATTTTTCTTAGTTTTCTTACATTGAAGTTTAGCATACAAACAAAATGTCATTAATTCCAATTAATAACATCCTGATAGTAAGCACTATTCTTACTTCTACCATTATAGATTTGATTTGCTTATGCCTTATATATGTAGAAACATCTGTGTAGTATGTAATCCCATGTATCTACCTTGATTAATTCAATATCATATCTCTTTTTACTTGCATGAAAGTCAATCTATATTTTATATATTTATGTGTAGTATGCCATTTATAAAGATATGAACAAAAGTTATGAGAATATGTATAGCAGCTTTCAGGGGCCTATATCATTCATTTCTATTGAGTTTGTTTATTTATTTATTCACTTATTTATTATTTTTTGGTACTGGAAATTGAACCCAGGGAACATAACCACTGAGTCACAGCTCCAGTTCTTTTTATTTTGAGACAGGGCCGTTCTAAGTTGCTTAGGGACTCACTAAATCGCCAAGGCTGACTTTGAACTTGTCATCTTCCTGCCTCAGCTTCCCAAGATGTTTGGATTACAGGTGTGCACCACCACACCCAGCCCTATTAAGTTTAATCACAGGAGTAGAAGGACTACATTAGAATATTGTATATTCAGATTAGTAAATAATGGTAAAAGTTTGTGAAGATGGTTTTATCAGTTGAAAGTCACACCAGAAGTGTACAAGAATCCTAGTTGTTTCGCATCCACACTAACACTCAGTGTGGTCTTTCATTCTTTTCTTTTTAAGTTTTGCTATTCACATGGAAGAGTAGTAGTAGTGCATTGCAGTTTTAATTTTTATTTTCCTGTAACTAAATATTTTAAAACATATTCATAGCATTTGCATATTTTGTTTTCTGAAGTGTCTGTTTATTATTTTTCTCATTTTAAAAAAAGGTTTTATAACATTTTCTTTTCATTTGTAGTTTCCTATGTATTTCCATAGAAGTAAGATATGTGTATTGCAAATGGTTTCCCAGTCCTTAAATTCATTTTTCTCACTAGCAATGTCTTGATGTACCACAATTTTCAATTTCAAAAAAGCTTAATAACATTAATATCTATGATTTTGTATTTAAGAAGTCTGCTTAAGTAATCTTTGACTACTACAAAGACATGAGATTTTTCTTTTTTTATCTTTCAGAAGCTTTCTTTTCTTTTCTTCCTTGTTTTAATGTTTGCTTTTAGATTTTGAGTTCTTCTGGAGTTTAATTTTGGGCACAGTGTAAGATGGATATTCAATTGAAGCAGCACCATTTGTGAAAACAATCAGATCTCCCTGTGTATAGATGTGTTGTTTTTAGTGCCTTAATTACTACAGCTTTTTATCATTTTTTTTGTTGTTTTCACTCCATATTTCCATACATATTTTTAAAAAATTTCTTTTATTTCGATTGAAATTACATTAAATCCATGGATGAATTTGGATAGAAATGATATCTGTGATATTAAGTTTTTTAATCCAATTATATCATAGTCCTCCTGAATTTTATCTTAAATATATTTTATATTGGCTTCAGCACACTGTTATATTTTAGTTATCCCTTCAGTTACATCCACATTATTACTAAAAAATATTGAACTATGCAGAAGGTGACAGAGGGTGCTGTGTCAACCAATGAAGAAGTTTCCTCCTGGAAATTGATGTGGAGATTGATGTGGAGATTCAATGCCTCTCCATATTTATGTTTATTCAACTAATTATGAAATCATTAATATTCATTTTCATGAATCTCTTATTTTCCTTTCTTGCTGCAAATACAGAAAGATATATTTTTTACATTTACAAGAAAGCATAATTAGAGTTTTTATGTTATTTGCATACTGTATATTCAGGGGAAATTAGAAGCAGCATCAGGCTTTCTGGAAAAATCCTCTCAGCTCCTTGTGCATGGTTACTTTCCTTCCTTTGTCTCTACTCTGCTCCCATTAGCTTTAATCCCAACTCTTATAGTTGTCTGTGAGAACACATTTGTTCATTCAATGTGCTACATCTTTAGTGCTTTGTTAGAACATATTGTTCACTTGATATTGTTCAGCCTTAAAGTTTGGTCTGAGTTTCTGCTTTCAGATATAATACCTTATGGGTAAAGGCCAAAACAATGATCTACCTGGATTTCTAATTAGGCTCAATATTCTTCCCATGCTTACATCCTGACTATTGTAATCAGTGGCAAAATCCTACATCTATAAATTTAGTGATTCTAAGAAAATAAAATTTAAACCTAGTTGGTACAAATAATTCCACCCATATTGGCTCCTCATTTTCTAATTTTGGAAATCTGGTAATGTCCTGTTACTAATTTCCCCTCTGTAATTTTACCAGTATCAATTTTAAGTTCACATTTGTAACTGTCAGATCTATATGTTACATCTATCCACAATTATAAAGTACTCTGTCTTCTATAAACTGTTCTTTTTCCACTTGTAAGTATATCATTGAAATCAGTCTTAGGATATACACCTAGTTACCAACAATTTTTTTCCTTATTATTTTTTTCTAAGATGTTTTTAATAATATTTATGAATTGATATGATTTAGTAAAAGACCAATGAGAGAAACTACTTATCACAGAGATTCAATTTTTTAGAGTCATCCGGTAAAGTTAAAGGTCACTTATAGTTGTTGAACTGATCCAACAAAGAGGTTATGTGGCAACCTGGACTCACAGTTGAGTTACTTCTTACCTGTGCTGGTTTCCTGGAACAGAGCTAAAACATCAGATGAAAATAATTTGGGCTTCCCAGGAGCTTCTTCTAGGTACCAGGGCAAGTTCTCAAGGGAATCCCGACACTGCTCTAGATTCCATGATGAAGGGCAAGGGGCAGATTGTATCCTTTACCAGGACAATTATTTGCTTTCCCAACTGTATTAACCACAGAAAATTTTAATTATAGATTTGTTCCTATCAGTTATCATCTTTTCTATTGTTTTTAGTACAGTCCAGCTACCCCTCAACACATTACTTGAGTTCTTCACAAAAATTTTTTGTAAAAGTACCTCAGTCTCATATCAACTTATTCTTTGGAATATCTGTGGTATTTTAAATCTTCAAAGCTTAAAAATTCATTATAGTGAAAGACAGAAAGAACTTAAGCTTGCCAATACTATTTTACAGAAGGAAATCCAGGACACAGAAGTGAGTTAAATGGAAAGGACAAGTAAATTTACATTGTGTATATTTTTAAAATATGTATATTTAACAAAAATATGTACATTTATACATCTGGTCTCATATATATATATATATATATATATATATATATATATATATATAGAGAGAGAGAGAGAGAGAGAGAGAGAGAGAGAGAGACACACAACATACATGTATGTAATACAGTGTGTCGGTTGGTCACCCTTTTGAGTATTTTCTTTGTTGTCTCTTTTATTCTAATCATATAGTGTCATTTATTTATCAGATGCTGAATTAATTTGGAAAAGATCTTTACAGAATAATTCTATGAAGACCTCAAAACTATAATAGATAGTGTTTGCATATTAATCTTAGTAACTCAACTTTAATTTAATCTCTTTTTATTCTCTTCCTCTCTCTCTTTATGTCTTAAACACACACACATCAGGTTAGAAAATAAGAAATGTCAATAGAAGAAACCATGGACTAATAATTGATCCTTCTCTTAAATGTGCAGAATAGGGCTGGGGATGTGGCTTAAGTGGTGGCGCGCTCGCCTGGCATGCGTGCGGCCCGGGTTCGATTCTCAGCACCACGTACAAACAAAGATGTTGTGTCCCCCAATAACTAAAAAAATAAATATCAAAAAATTCTCTCTCTCTCTCTCTCTCTCTCTCTCTCTCTCTCTCTCTCTCCTCTCTCTCTCTTTAAAAAAATGTGCAGAATAGTGTAAAGTTCAAAGACAAAAAAAGACACATTCTAGCACCCAGCAAAACAAAATGTCTAGATGGTTTCTCAATGAGCAGTTAAATCCTGCTCTGAATGGAAACATTAAAAATTCTTCCCACTGGCCCCTTAAAAAGCCACTTGTGTGCCAGGTTGGACTCTGCTGCCAGCCCTAGCTGGGACATTCCTCATCTCTCACCACTGAGATTCTCTAAATGTCTGTCAGCCATTTTCAGCACTTACTGAATAGGTCAGCATTACCTCACGGTCCCAAAAAATGTGGCAAAACAAACGGGTTGTCTGTTCTCTCTGCTTATTTTTTACTTTAGGCAAATGTGAGCCTTAGGTTTGAGACACAGTGCTGGGGGTAACTAGAGCCCAAAATAATAGCTTGAAGGAGGTGAAGGGAAGAGGTTGGCAGGCAGCTCTCACTTGGGAAAGCTTGAGGAGTTGGTATGTGGGGACGAGTAGGGGCAGAAACGTGACTTAAAAGAAAAGTCCAAGTGTGCGTCTGGGATCCTTTAAGGGAGGCAGAATACTGACTAGTTGAGCAAATTAAGTTCTTTCAGGGGCATCCAAATAAATGATTGGTTTGCATTCGAGCAGAAAACACCATTATTTCTGGCTTCGTGTAGTGCAAATTAGAGAAATGAGATGACAATTTCTTCTCTGTAACAAGAACCCACGAAAAGATGAGAAAGGCCAGTAGGGTGAAGGAGAAGTATGATGGTCTTCCTTTCCTTCAAAGAAGGTAAATTTCCTGAAGATATGTTTAAAATATAAAATTTATGAAAAGCGAAAAAAATACATACTCATTTGCTATGAAAATACATACATCCTAAATTGTGCTGAAGGTGTGGTGAAGATGAAAGAGCTCCTCAACAGAGGGACCAATTTTCTCAGGTGCTTGTTGAGAATCCTGGCTCCATTGTGGCCAATGGAGGCTGCAGATACTTTAGAATCAGCAAGTGTCAGGGCTTTCGTGTTTCATTTAATCCAGAACCTCCCTTGATAACCTGAATCTGAACAATCTTTCAATAATGATTTTTTAAAGGAAAACAAAATTTTGAAAACCAGTATGTGCTTGTGAAGAAGCTAATTTCTCATTAGACTAGAATGGGGTAATAACAGAGAAATACAAACAAATTTATTTTGAAACCTGATGTAAAAAAAACATAGAAAGGGCTGGGGAAGTGGCTCAAGTGGTAGCACGCACACCTGGCATGGGACGTGGCTCTGGGTTCGATCCTCAGCACAACATACAAATAAAGATGTTGTGTCTGCCAAAAACTAAAAATAAATATTAAAAAATTATCTCTCTCTCTCTTAAAAAATCATAGAAAGAGACACTTTTACAGATTGACATATATCTGAACTTAGGACACTAAAATTTCAGTGTTAGTTTAAAAATATAATATCTATGTGTGTTTTGGCTATTAGATTCTAAATTACAATCAAAAGGAATCTCTTTAAATTTGAGTAGACTTTGCTTTATGTAATTAAAAGTTTGTAAAAGCAATTATTTTCTTTACATCATTAAGGTTTATGCGATAAAGCATTCAAGGAAATTTAGAGACTGACTTTACCAAAGATGTACATGGTGAAGATGAAGATTCATTTGTACAAATAAAAAGAAGTTTAATTATGAAAGATTAGATTTAAAAGAGAGAACACCAGAAAGAGAAATATATAAACACTCATATGTAGATATATATACATTTTTCTTCTTAGGGCATCATAATTATGTGTAATGGTGGAACTTTTTTATTATATATTTGTACATGCACACAATATAACAATAAAATTTGATCAATTTTGATCCTCAGTACCTCCACTTTCTCTCCCTCCCTCTTTCCCCAGGTCCCTTTCCTCTATTCTACTGATCTCCCTTGTATTTCAAGGCCATACATATAAAATTTAATAGATATCAAAGCATAGATACACACATAATATATGTATATTCAAATATTAAATTATATGCCAGTTTTTGCAAATATGGAATTTGAATCTTGCTTTTGTATATAGATAAGTCTTATATAGATATCAGACTATTAGGATCATTAAAGTATAATCTTCCATGTAAAATGAGCATGATGATTTTTTTTAATTATTTTTTTGTGGTGTTGGGGATCAAACCCAGTGCCTTGTGTGTGCCAGGCAGACACTCTACCTTTGAGCCACATCCCCAGCCCTAGCATAATTTCTCTCATAGAATAGTTTAAATGATTAAATTAAATGATACCCACATGCATTAAAGGTTTGGCATTGTACCAGATATGTGGTAAATGCACAAGCTTTTTTGCTACTGGTAGCTTGCTTCCCTGTATTTTTTTCTATTATTTAAGAATCCTTTATTAAGAATGAGAAGAGGGCAAGGCACAGTGACACATGCCTATAATTCCCCCAAATGGGAGGCTGAGAGTGTCACAGTTGAAGCCAGTCTTGGCAAATTAGAGAGACCCTGTTTCAAAATAAAATATAAAAGGGCTGTGAATGTATTACAGCACCCACCCCTGAGTTTAATTCCGATTACCAAAAGACAAAAACAACAACAAAAAGAATAAAAAGAGACTGAGGATATAGGTCAGAGGCAGAGCTCCTGATTAGCATGTGCAATGCCTTGGGTTTGGGGGAGAACCACAAAATAAATAAATGATAAGCAGCTACAAATAAATAAAAGTACTTCATCACTCAAGGATAAAGACTATAGAAATTTTCAAACACATTCTAATATTTTATTAATATTAGTGCATGGGAATATATCTGTGAAGGTAGGGATGGGAGTGTCTATATAATGTAATTATTCTCTTTTAATGATTATAAGGAGAATGGATTGGTTAGATTTCCACAAGTACACACACTTTTCATTCCACCCCCCCTTTTATTTAGGCAAATACAACTTTAGTCTAAGCTAATGTGCAGTGGATAGAAAATGCTCTACCCATCATATATCCATGAAAACCTGAATATTACCATGGCAATGAGGAAAGCAGGCTGGATTTCTTACAACGTGAATGCTTCAAAGCAAACCATGGGCCCACACAGCCTAGTTTAATCAGCATTAATGGCTCTGACAGCCATTGGCTCCTTTATTTTCTCTGTTTACAACAATTTGCTAATTATAATTAAAAATGCCTGGTGTTTGCCAATGATTCCAGAGTCACCTTCTTCAATGCAAGAAGACAAGGATATGAAAAAGTCTAAAAATAGTATCCATTCTAGCAGTTTTAGAAAAGAAGAAGCAAAGGAAAACCAGTGAAAAGATATAAGATGGTCTTGAATCTGGTGAGGGACATGTAGCAGCACATTAACTGCAAAGTCTTTAACCTGTTCCAGGAACATAAAAGGTATTTATAGATGAAAATAAAAGTTAGCTTGGAATTTTCTTTAACATCAACATCCTCAATCACTAGAAAAAATAATTAGGGTGTAAGTATTTATGTTACTTAAAATTCTATAATGGAGATTTCTGTTCTGTAATTCACACACAATAAATTGACTCCAAAAGGTCTACACAGTCCAAAATTTTAAGCAATATTGTGAATTCAGGCTCATTTGTGAATTTTTTTTCCTGGGTATATGATCACTAGTTCTCAAAAAAATTATAACATGCTGGTTACTCATAAAAGACATTATAATCTTTGTTGTTATTCTGTCTTTACTTTACAGGGCTATTGAATTTTACAGTTTTACTGAAAAGCAATTTTAAAATGCATTTCAAGATCAAATATGAATAAAAACTCTAGTCCTAAGAATGCATTCTAAAATAATCCAACAGAAGAATAAGAAAACGATGAATCATTTAGGAAAGTTTAGCAGCCACAACTTAAAAATAACGTTAAAATAAGCATATTTTTATCTCACAGAAAAGACCACAGTCATTCGTTAATTCAATGTTTCATTAACCTGTCTCTGTCCCACATTTCTGTTATTTCTTCTCCATGTATACACTTAACACAGAAGACTGGGCCCGTGGAATCAAGATGATATTAACATGACTGCAGGCCCTTCCAGGAATCACATGCAGGTAGCAAAGCAGGAAAGCAACAATTTTTGTTGTGTATCTTCATTCTAAAACTAAAATCTTTTCTAGAATCCCCTCACATGGCCCTTTCCTCTCATTGTCCAAAATTTCTTTATATCCCCTGCCTCAAATATTTATTGCAAAGGAAATGATAAGTTGCATTCCCTGCAGCTGGAGATAGACCCAGCCTACTGTGAAGGACAAGATTACTCACAGGAGGGCGCAGAAATTAGAGATCTGTTGGAGAGTAAGAAGATGGGCACTAGATTTTTCTTGGGTAAGAGCCACTTTCCAGCCATGATGCACTGCCTAGGTGATGTCATTGTAGGAATCTTTATTGTTTATGGTAATATTAACCTGTCTCGTTAAACTGTCTCTATATATTTCACATACATGAAAAAGAATGAACAGGATTGTGAACACATTAGTACTGAATCACTCAGCTTTAAGTATTAACCTTGACTCAGATCTCATTAATATATTTGTGATTGCTGGGCATGGTGGCACATGCCTGTAATCCCAGCTGCTAGGGAGGCTGAGGCAGAAGGATCACAAGTCCCAAGCTAGAGTAAGCAATTTAGCAAGGACCTGAGCAACTTAATAAAACCCTGTTTCAAAATAAAAAATAAAACAGGCTGGGGATATGCCTCAGTGGTTAAGTACCCTTGGGTTTAATCCTTGGTCCAAAAGCAAGAAACAAATAACAATAACCTCTGTATTCAGCTATCCAGAATTCATATGATTCCTACTTTTTACCCAGGTATGACTATTAACTGAATTCCTTATTCATCTTTCTCATGCTTAATTATATATTTATGTGTTATAAAGACTCTTTCAAAATTCATTTGTGATTTTCCAATCAGGGTAAGAAAAACATAATAAATATTCAGGATGCAAGAATAACATTGTATTCCTAGGAATTGCCAACTACAAAGAATTTGAATTCTTTATGGTCTTGATTTTGGGTTTCACCCAGTTCATTTAATCAAATGAATCAATAAAAATTTGGATCACATACCACAAGAAATTTTTTTTTTTCATTTATTTAATTATTTTTATTGGTGCATTATAATTATACATGACATGGGTTTTACTGTAATACATTTGTATATGTTGTATAATTTGGTCAATTGGAAAGGTCAAGTAAATAAGCCAGGGATAAGCAATCCCTTATTTCTGATGTGGAAAAAAAAACTGAAGAAACACATAAGTAAATATCATGGCCCCTGAGCTAACAATAACAGAGGAACAAGAAAAAAAAGAAAAAAAAAACCCTCTAATTCCAATATGTAAGAAGAGTGCTATAAAAGTGGTGCTTTGAAATTCAACTTAATTCTTCTAGTTTATTATTTATTTATTTATTAGTGCTGGGGATTGAATCCAGGGTTATATGCATGGTATGTGCTCTGCCATGTAACTACACCCATAAGCACATCTTAGTTTTAAAAATGCAACTGAAAATGAAGACCCAGTAGCACATAGTCTAGAAGAAAACATTTACATCCCATATTTTGCCAGCCAGCTATATTCATTTTTCTGGGGAATTCTGACTGTGAATATGTCCTGCTCATTCTTACAGGGGGATTTTAATTGCCATATTGTCTGTACCATCCCCAAAATGTTGGCCTGTTTTCCTTCTTTAAGACCTTGGAGTTGAGTTCTCAATTCATCAGATTAATATGTATATATTAGAAAAGTCTGAGTTGAGCAAAACTACCCTGCCCATAATGAATTTGCTCATGCCTCAAGTAAATAATATTTTATTCATCTATTATATGCAAGGTATGTAGTTAACAAGAAATCCAATATGAATAAAAACCAGTTCACATATTAAGGAAGTCCCTCTCTATGGGCATCAACAAGTATAAAGTGATGTGGTAAATTCTACCTGAAGCAAAAATTATAGGAAGTTCATAGATAAGTCAGAGATTGGGGTTCACTCTGGGAATCTGAGAATATTTTATGGGAGAATATTTGAAATTGTTGTTGAAGAATAGCACGAGTTCACCGGGTCAAAAAGATGGAAAGAAAATGTCAGAAAAATAAAATATTCTGTATTTCAAATAGAAAAACCAACTCCATTTGGCTCCTGACCTCTTGAATGTCACTTTATGATGCTTTTATTATTATATGTGGTTCTTAATGGATAGTAAACTTCCTCCCATTCTGTGTAAAATCAATTAAATCTTGGACTTCTGAGATTCTCCTTTGGAATTTTTTTTCATATATTTCTTCATTTCATCTGTGGCCTCCCTTTGCCTTACCACTTCTCTCAATGACAGTCTCTTCTCAAACCCAATACTCCTGTTCTTCTCCCACTATAAAATTGATTATCCATTGGGACCTCAGCCTCTTGAGTCACTGGGATTATAGGCAGGCACCACTATACCCAATTAGGTTTGCTTTAATTCATCAGTGATTGTATATCTTTTCTCTCTTTCATTTTATGTTTAGTGGATAAATGTCTTGCTTTGAAATCCAGATTTTAATTCTTGACCAACATAAAATATTTGCATATTTGGTAGAAGTAATTTTGTCTTTTGAACTTCAGATTGGTCATTTAAAACAATGAAGGTAATATAGTTTTACAAGATTTGAGGGAATAATTAAGTGAAAAAGATGTGAGCCAAAGGAGACACTCAAAATTTGAATCTATGTATTCTTTTTCAGGGTCAAGATTATACCTGGTTATGGATTTGCAAATATTCATTGCATACAAACTACTTTCTCCACTCTACAAGGCAATTTCTTGGGGGTTGTAAGAGATTGACAAATAAGATCAAGAAAAAGAATAATTTTCATTCCTTATCAAACATTAACAGAACATATACTGTAAGTGAGGCCCCATGCTAGGCTCTTTGTGAATCTTAAGAATTAACAGCATTGAGTTAATTGAAAAGTGGATGATATAGAAAAACAGCTATCAACTTTAACAGGAAGGGCTTCATGATCTCCTGTCACTGGGTTCATAAAAAATTTTGTTAGAGCACATTGGAAAATATATGTCATTTTAGTTACAGTATATTATTTCTAAAAAAAAGAAATAAAAATCAAAGAATCAAAACCAGAAGACAAACAAACAGAATTAGAAATCAGTGTCCAATTTGTGATATGCCTATGTTTGTTAGATTAGCTATGGTTGTTAACAAGGAGCAACTGACACTAGCATTCCTCAAAAAATGACTTGCACTCAGATTTGGGGAACATGATTATCCAAATAGGAAATTTGTGGGTGCTGAACATTCCTAAATTTGGAAGTGAATAAAAAAATTGTAGGCTTCGAAATCCCATTTGGCTCCTAAACTAGACACAACTACAGGGCTGTGTGGGGCTTTTTTTCTCCTGTTTTACCCCCCTTTTCTATTTTATTCCCATGGCAGTTTTATAAGAAGGAGCAAGAATTCCTTTCAAGCAAGAATGTTTATTGCCTGCATGATGCAGGCTTCCATTTAGTTAGAAAAACATGTTTTTCAATTAACTTTCCCCTGATAAACAATGATTTAATTTAAAGTATGACTGTTTTTCAAATTGAAATAAAAGACATTTTTTGTTGTTGTAAGAGAAAACTTTATTTTTTTAAAAGAAGAAGCAATTAGTTGCCAAAGTTTCTAGAAGCTGAGTAATTTTTGAGCTCTTGTTCTGATTCCAAAATATTTTTAGTAGCATACCTGGAATGCAAATGTCTGTATAATCTCACTTGAAGTGTCTAAGAAGATGGTGTCCATCCAACCTAATCCATTTGATTTTTCTCTAATTTGCCTTTTGGTGAACAAATTATCTCTGCTGATAGCAATTTACTTTAAAATTGACACTAGATCTCAGCTTGATGAAGAGTGAATAACTCCTTGTTTCCTCTCAAATCATCACATTTAATTGCCTCCCCTCTTTTACTCTTCCTCATTTGCTATCTAGATGCATGAGGATCATGAGATTTCTTTTCCTTCTTTGATTACCAAGATAAGTAATTAAAATATGTATCTCTTGAATTCAATTCATTTATTATAATATAGAGAAGTCCAGGTGGTTTTATATATTATGCACATTAAATATCCAAAATAAAAAGAAAAAAACCTAAGGATAAAGTATTTATCTGGAGAAAAATCACTGCATAAGAAATTAGAGTTAATGTTTCTTCCATAAAGGCAAATGGAAAGTACACTCATTTAACAAGAAATGATAACAATGATAAAAATTGGCTGAAGATCCTGTTTCACCTACTCCAAAACAAAAAAAACCTTTCTCTCCCAGGTGCTCCTCTCTTCCACCACCACCAGAAGGTGTGGGGAAGAAAAAGTCATGTTTAAGAACTTACTCTCTTAAAAGTGACATTTAAAAATCTTTAGCTTCGTGTTTGCATAACTGAAGTAGTAACACTAGGTAGGATTTGATCTAGAAAGGCTTATCTTTTTAATTCTAGCATGGGTATGCACTTTGAGAATGGGTATGTCATGAGGAAACTATACAATTATAACTGAATAATAACTTTACTGTAAGATAGATGGTCTTACCTATTTGGGAGGCTATTAGGAAAATATTTTCCACAAAACATATTTAGGAGCTATCCTGAAATGTGTCTGAGAAATGGGTGTGTTCAGGTGTAAGTGTACATATGTTGAAGACATTGAATAAAACACAAGTTGGACATAAAGAAAAACAAAACTATGTGCCTATATGCAGTTTATACTTTCCAAAAGAACTAACTTGGTCTGTTTGTGGCTGCTCTAAAATTTACTCCAAGTCTTAGTGTTGCCAGCTGGCTGGGCTGGCAACTAAAAGACCACACAAACACAGAAATACCTTTCTCCAGGGGTCAGGGACAGCTCTGAGACTTCAGGTGTCAGCTCCAAGCTGGAGGACAAGGAGACCAAGGGAGACAAGAGGCAAGAGAGTAAGCACACCCGAATGCCAGTATTTATTAGGGGAAGACATTTTATAGAATACTCCACCCAAATAAGGCAAGGTATTGTGTTATAATAAACAGGGTGGTGTGTAGCCCAGTCCCATTGGGTGACACCCAATCCCAGAGCTTCACTTCCTTGTCCAGGAAAGGTAAGGCCCACTTGCTTCTCACTTCATGGAATGCGAGTTCCACACCTCCATTACTCAAGGCTAAGGGGGCGTGCTCAGCTCCTGTACATGGGGGGCCCACCAACTTAGGGTATCTAAGCAACCCCATAAAACTGGACAATCCTTGAGTCTAGGAATGCCAAAGGCCACCATGAACTATCTGGCAACATGGTAGAGTGTGTTCTTAGAGTAAGGAGAACATACTCAGGAATGAAATCAAATCAATGGGTACATAGTAGCCTTTCTTTTAAAAAACAGACATTTACAAGGTAGAGATTTGATATTATTTGTGGGGTTATTTTTAAAAGGTAAGCATGAGGACAGGAGAATCAAAATAGGAACTGGAGACAACTATGAAATTCCCCCACTGAAAGATGTAACGCTTTTGATGACTTTTGTTTATATAATAGTTAATTCAAGTATAGTATAGTGATATTCATTTCCTTTCTTATGGTATTTAGGTATCTCAACATTCAGCAAAGATAGATATACCTGTATATCATCCTGTGATGTTTTAATGGAGAAAGGTGACTGTGAGGAGGGGTCAGTAGTCAACAGCAATGATTAATCTTGAATTTTAGGTAGTTAATAGAAGTGAAGTGATTGGTTGACTCCACATACTGAGAAGCAATTGTCAGATGAATGACTCAAGACAAATATGAGAACCATAAAATTCTAACTGTATCTTGACCAAAATATAAGAGAAGAATATAATTCTTAGAGTGGAGAAAATACTTAAACTTGTTAAAATTGATAAACTAGTGTTTAGTGTGTACTGTGTGCTCTTCAAATATTATTTTATTTTATAATCACAAAAAAACACATTACAAATGAAGAGAATACACTTTAAAGAGATGAAATGATGTTCCCCAAGTTTACACTGTTTAATGGTGATAGACTCACCATCCATCTCATTTTTTTTCAATTTTGTCTTCCCTGAGTATATAGCTTGACTATTAACATATCATGGTTGTGTTTGCTTTATTAAAAATTGACATATTAAGTATTCTTAAAATTCCAGATAACCTTTAATATACCACTTGGATTGTATTGATTTCAACATTTATTATATTTAATTATATTTTGAGTTCTGGTTTTTAAAGAAAGATACCATTGCAGATGACTCTAACTTCTGTTGGTAAACTGCAGGAGTTCTGTGTTTGGGATTGGGTCTCTGATACTCTTTGTGATCATGGTATGCTTGGTAGCTAGGAAGTTTCTGTGCAAAGGTACAGAATGCCTTGATGCTAGGAAGTATCTGTACAAAGTTGCAGAAAGCCTGGCTTCTGGGAAACTCCCCTGTCAAAGACATGGGCTGCCTGGCCACTGTAGCAATGCTCTCCATGAGGGTTTTGACCTTGATCATAGGCACATAGCTCCTAGGAATAGAATAATTTGTTTGATAGATAACTACAATGTTTCATCAAGCTCTGGTGCTCCAGAAGCTGCCCACCTAATAGTAACTTCAGATAATGGACTTTCTTGAGAACTGCACAAAGCTCCTAACATTTCATATTGAAACTGTGAAATGTAACTGCAGCATAAGCAACTTTACTGATACTCTAAACAATAATGTAGGTATGGTACTAATCACCTAATGTAACCTATTGGTATAAATAAACATGGCTGCTTGGACAAAGAGCCACACTGCCACCTTCCCTGCCTCTGCACCTTGTCTGTCTCCTCTTTATTATAATTCTTTACAGTAAACATCACTGACTATTCATATACTCCTGCCTTTCTTTCCAGAGGAAACCACTGAACTGCAGTTGGATTCTATCATACCCATGGATGTTTTATTTTTTAATATTATACTCATGAATTAAATTATGTATAATATATTTTCATTACACATATATTATAGACACACATGCATTTATGTCTGTAGATTTAACTACTTAGCTGTAAATATCTGGTTTATTCTGAATTTAGACATTAAAAAACCCTCACCATCTTTTAAAATGTTTTTATTGGTGCATTATTGTTATAAATATTATTGGGTTCATTGTTACATACTCGTACATAAATACAAGATAATTTGGTCAATTTCATTCCTCAATACCTCTCCTTCTTTCTTTCCCTTTCTTCTTCCCCCTAGTCCCTTTCCTCTACTCTACAGGTGTCTCTTCTATTTCTTAGGACCTTTCCACCTTTTTTAAATCCCCTTTCTCTTTCCAGCTTCCACAAATAAGATAAAACATATGATGATCCTTGGATTTCTGAGTGTGGTGTATTTCACTTAACACAATGTTCTGAAGTTCAGTCAATTTTCCTGCAAATGACATGACAATCTTTATTAGATATGGCTTAATAAAACTCCATTGTTTATATATATCACATTTTCTTTTTTTATTCATCTCTTGATGGGCACCTGGGCTAGAAAAAAACCCTAAACATCTTTTTTTTTTTTCAAATTCTATTTATATGGATAAATGTAAAGTGATTTTTGATTCTCAAGCCTGTATAGCAACAACATACATGAATGCATTACTATTTATTTCTGTATTTCTCTGTTGGATATTTAGATTATTTCATTTTTTTCTGCTACATATAATGCCAAGATAAACACCTTTGAACTTACTACTTTGTGTGTTTGTGCTGAGAATTTTACATGTGTCTAGAAGAGAGGCTGCTAGGCTATAAGGTGAGTCAGTTAAAAGCTTCAATAAGGTTTGTCCAACATTTCTACCCTTCACAGTAGTAAGAACTCCTAATTCTCTATATCCTTTTCATCAATTGCTATTTTTAGAGATTTAAACTTTCTTTACCTGGAAAACATTAAGTGGCACTTCCTTGTGTCACTGATTTTCATTTTTCTGATTTCTACTATGCTGGTGCAAGGTTTGTTATGTTTACTGAGCTTTGAAGCACCCTTATCAGAGGTAGTTTGAAACACTTCTGCAATTTTTTTACACTTTTTAAAAGATAGAACCTAATTTCCCTCCCCTTCCCTGTGAGCTAGACTTTATGCCTCACTTTTAAATAATAGAGCAAAATAGAACTTTACTGTGATCAGAGAATAGACCATAAAATTCACTGAGCCTTCCTGCTTCTATGCTCTCTTGAATCCCTTGCTAATGGCAGGGAGCGGGAAGCAGTGCCAGCTGCAGTATAGTGAGTGTACTCAAGTAGCCGATGAGAAGGCTCTGGGGTTAAAAAAGATGACTCTTGACAAATAGACAACAAGCAACAGAGGCCTCCTGCCAGCATCTAGTAAGGTGCTAATGACTGATGCTTCCAGTGATTGATGTCTTGCCTGAAACCTCATGACACACAATGAGCCAGAAAAATGTGATGGTCCAATATCACCCCAACTGAGCCACTCACAAATTTTAGACATAATAAATTTTTATTGTTGTAAGCAATTAAATTCTTGAGTAATTTGGTATCCAACAACAGGACCGATAGGGGCTTCCTAGAGCAGGAGCTGCTGGTGTTTTATAACTAGGGACTAAATTTATCTTCTTAGAATCAAGGTTCTAACAGACAAAGAGAAAATATAAGCCTAACCCTGGATTTATAAAATGATGTCTCTGCTCTGTTTAATTAAAGCTGTCTCAGGCCTACTAATCTATTTTTTAATTCACAATATGTTACTAATATCTGCTGCCTATATTTCGGAAAGGAGGTTCTCTTGCCCTAAAGAAATAAACGTTAAAGTATTTGGACAATTAGTACATTTTTCCTATTATTTGTATTGAGAATAATGGTTTTTGCCCAGGAGAGTTGCCTAATAATATAATGATGAATGAAAATTTTAACTCAAGAAAATTAAATTTATTGTCCTCAAATTCTGCAAAAACAGAAATAAGCAATTAAATTGATTACATGTTGAGTATTAAGCTAAATTCTATATTGTACACTGAACACTTAAATTTTCAAATCCATTTACATAAAATATTATCAGGCTTGATCCACATGGGTATGTGAACACTAACACAAAATCATTGTTGATAATTGGGCCAATTTACAGGGCTTATAAAAGAGCTCATGCTAATTTAAATCCAGATCCAGTGCCATGAGATCCAGGCTTTATTTGTTACAACATATTACCTTGTCTACAGCGATAATGCCAATCTTTCCTTTAACAAAGAAAGTGAACATGTCTTTTCAAATATAAAATATTACATTTATTACCAATGTTTATAAAACTAGAAGTGCTTAGAAAAGCTAGAGAGTATCATAGTTAGTGTGAAATAACCTCTCTCCATCCCCAACCACAAATATATATTTATTTAGCCTTGGGGTCCAAGATACAAACCTGAAGTCAATTTTATTTTAATGTTGCAACCAACTTCATTCTCAAATTGACTACCTTTAACATTTGATCTTTTAAAACAAAGGTACAAAGTATATATTTTTAAACAACCTAAAATCCCAGAATCAAAAATTATTTAAAATACAATGTAATCATAGGCAAAGAAAATAAAGGTAGATAAAACTTAGTCACACACTAGTTATATAAGGAAATGACAATTGTATGTGTTTGTAAGTACGTGTTTTTTTTTTAAAAAAATGGATTCAAAGTGACATTACCTTTTGACAGCCTGTTGTGAATATTTTTCAAGATTCACCTGCTTTTTAAATTACAAAGAAAGTACATACAGTGTTGTTTTTGTAAAAATATAACAAATACTAAGAATGCAAACAAAAACACAGTATGATGTGGTGGATAAAACTGTGGGTTACAGAGGCAGAAAGCCAACTTTTGTCACTCATTAGCTATGTGACCACTGACAAATCACTAACCCTTCAGGTGCTCACGTTTCCTCATCAGTAAATGGAGATAACAGTGAAATAACATAAATAAATATATATAAAGCTTCTGGGACTATGTCTGACACACTCAAAACATTTAATAACTGGCAACTATTGACTGTTATGCCTATAAATTCCTATGGGCATCCTTTAGAAGAGAATCTGAGTATTTGGAGAAGAACAGGATCAGAAAGTGAAAGAATTATGAGTAGAAAAGAAATATTTTGTGAAGAAACACAGAGAAAAACAGGAGATAATGAAAAAAAAGAAAGAGAAGGTGTAAAGAATGAGAAACAGGAGATGTCTTATCTGAATTGACATTGAACTATTTACTTTCCTGTGTCTCCTGGCTAGGAACCCTGAGGGCTGAGTAGAGTATGTGCTTCCTTTGCATTTATCTTGATTTGCTAACTAATTAGTTAACCATTCTTCAGTTTTCTTTTTCCCATATCTATACTCTGGATTAAAAAATAAGAAGGGAGAATTTATATTTGGTGCTTTAGCATCAGAATAGAACTGGCTGGATCTGGAATATGGACACACATCCATGTACTCGTGTATGTGTGTGTGTGTGTGTGTGTGTGCCCACGCATGCGCGCGCGCACACACACACACACACACACACACACACACTGGTCAATATGTACCAATTTTTATACTTAATATATACTTTTATATTTAATATATACCAATATATTTATATTTTCATATTGTTTATATATATTCTGTATGGTCTAAACTACTTAAAAAGACCATAATTTTGAGCAAACAAACCCAAGAGAATATTTTACATATGTTTGAGTGTATAAAACTGGCTCTTAATGAAAGAGTGATAATTTTGCTTTCCTCAAGTTCACAGATTCAGGCTCACTGAAGCTAATCACATGGAATATAGCATGACAATCATGTAACAGATGATTCTTCTGTAAATGACTGTCAATACAGCACTTGAAAATATTTGCATAAGATATGTTCAGGCAAATGAACAAATATCTGTGTTAACATTCCAGTAGACTACAAGTCCCATCCCTATAAGGTAAGATGATTCGAACTAAAATGGAACTACTGAAGCCCCTTGATCTCAATACCCAGCAAAATATGCCTTCACCGATTTGTCAGTTAGCACTGCTCTTTTTGCCTATACATATGATTTCTACAAGAGTTAATCTGGGATCCAAATGTTGCTTAGTGCAAAAAACTCATTATTCAATCTGTCATATATATATAAGAGATCTTTAGATACAATCTCATTTGCATTTGGTTCCAGGAAAAAAAAATCTCTCTGAAGATAAATATCTTACTTTTCCTCTGCTGTGTAACAAGAATAATATTTAAAAGCTTTCCTTGTTTCTCTTTTTGTCTCAGCAACCAGTTTAAAGATTGCTCAGATAAAGACATTTGCAGGGGCTTAGTAATACTTTTATGTTTTTATATATTGTCATTCTGTTCCCAATTTATCATCTTATTTTTAATATTTTGATTGATCACTTTTTAAAAATATTAGTGGTACATAAATTCTAAGGAAAGTCAAAGATTTTAACATTCTGTTTTAATTTGTGGCACTTCAAAATTAAGCTGTAGAGAAATCTCTCTTTTGAGATAGATAGTAATATAGTAATTGAAATTTTGCAGTATTCCATTTGATTTAATTGAATGTACTGAAGATAAATTCTACACAAAATATTCCTTTTAAAGATATAGAATTTTTATTAATTTATGAAATGGATACATTATATCTGGCTTTTATTCCTTGTTTTTCATACTTATATTGAAGAGCTTCAAATAATTTTAAGTGCTAGGGTAAATATTAATTCAGTAAAAACTTTAGCTAGGAAAGTGTGTCCTAATTGCTGATGCAATTTAACATATACGTCAAAGTTTGATACTGAAATCTGAAAAAAAGTTCCTCAAATTTTGCACACTACTAAACTAAAACATCACTCTTATTGATTATCAATGATATTTTTAGTTAACTACCACTGCATAATAAATTATCCCCAAATGGCTTAAAGCAACCAAGTTATTACATCATTGTTTCTGTTATTCAGAAATGTGTGTGTTATCTTTTCCCTTAAGGTCTCCCATATGGTTTTTGGCTGGTTGTCTACCACTCTTGAAATTAACTGGAGAATGAATAAGACTTTGGATCTATTTCCATGATCACTCCAGTGCTGTGGGTAGCAGGTCTCAGTTCCTCACTGATTATTGGCCAAAGGCCATAGTCTTTTGCTACATGAACTATTCCTCAAGGTGATTTGAAGGCCACACAACATAATGGTTGATCCCCCCAGAATAGGTGATCCAAGAGGGAAGGGGATTGAAGCTGCATTTGTCCTAACTTATACACCTGTGTTTTTGTCATAGATTGTAGTTAGAAATGAGCCATTTAATCTAGCTCACACTCAGAGGGGTTGGGTGTGAACTAAGCTCTGCCCTTTGAAAGGAGCAATATCAAAGAGCTTGTAGGTATTTTAAAACCATCACAATCTTCCCTCTGGGCCCAGTTTATTTACACTAACCACACATAAAAAATACAGTTCTTGGCCTGGGATTGTGGCTCAGCAGTAGAGGGCTCAGCGGTAGAGCGCTCACCTAGCACAAGTGAGACCAGTTTGATCCTCAGCACCACAAAAATATAAAGGCATTGTGTTGTGTCCATCTACTATATATATATATATATATATATATATATATATATATATATATATATATATATATATCTTCCTCATGAAGACCAAAAGCACTGTTACTTTATACCATCAACTCAAGTCTGAATTACATCCAGGTGCAGAAGCTCCATAGGTGCAGCTTCTTATTTACAGCTCCCAGAAGAATGTTCTAAATCTATGAAATAAATAGACAAAAGGAGGAAAGGGGATTCAATGAGGAGTCACTGGTACATAGCAAATTTGAAATCTCTCTGGGCTTGTGTAGTAACTGCCTTGATCAAAACTTAAGTTTAGGTAATGATTTTCCATAGTTCTTCGTCTATCTTTTGGAGTTTGGATCTTATTTTCCAAGTTATCCTTTCTTTGTAGTAAAAGATATTACATGTTACAGTTGAGTAATCTGCTTCCAAAGTTCCCTTTTCATTCTATACTTTCTGAATTCCTTTTAGTCCAAACTGGTGGCTTTCCTGAAAACACAATTCTTTTCTAAACTTTCTTGGTTTTCTGAATTTATTAGACCAGCAGTACAAAAGTATCTTGGGCTTTTGTCTATATGGCTGTGAGACAATATCTTCAAGCTTCTTAGAAGGGTTACTGTCTGTTTGAGGAGATCTATGAGACATAACCTTTCACACAATGATGGGGCTTTTGTTTGACTGGATGCTACTCTGAAGCATCATTTTGATCTTTCTGAACTAGTAACAAAGGCATTTTTAGTTAGCCATTTCTTCAATGCTTCTCAGGATTTCATTCATACCTCCAAGTCCTTCATAGTGTTTATCAATGGTCCAATAACAAAGTTTGTCCCATGCTTCATGTTTTTGGTATGGAAACACCACAGTTCCAGTTATCAAAATCTTGACTAGTTACACATCACTGTGTAACAAATTATTCAAAAATTTAGCAACCAAAAATGCCAAATATTTATAAGTTCATATTTTCTGTGAATTATAAATTTGAAAATGGCTTTCATGTGTAGTTATGGCTCAGAGTTTCTCATGAGGTTGTACTCAAGAAGTTTTTCAGGACTGAGTCCTTGAAAAACTTCACTAGAACTGAAGACTCCATTTTGAAGCCTATTCACAGAGCTGTTCTTCATTCCTCCTCAGAAGGGCCTCTCATTGGCATAGCTTGTGTGTCCTTTCACAGGGCAGCTGGCTCTCTCAGAAGCAGGCAAGGAGAAAGATAAGTGAAGTAACAGTGTCTTTTATAATCTAATCTGAGAAGTAGCACAATGTCATTTTTGTCCTATGTTGTATAGTGGAAGTAAGACACAATATCCAGCCCAAACTTAAGGAGAAGAAATTAAGCTCAACCTCTGGAAATGAGGTGTCAAAGGGTTTGTGAACAAACTAAAAACATTTACAATGATCTTTTTCTGCATCGGAAAAGAACTTTAAAAATACTTTTCTACTTTATGTCATTGTATCTTGCAATTTTATTGACATTCCTTTCCTAGAACATTCTTTTACTGACTTACACAATGAAAGTCTTTTTTTCTATTTAAAGAAAAATTATTTGATCACTGTTTTAGTTATTTTCCATGTTCTTGTCATTGTGTATTAACATCTTGTTGTATTAACATCTTGTTGACTAAATCAATTAATATGCATCAAACATTTTTCAACATTTATTTGGGTATGAGGCTGAGCACTGTCACTGAGAAATAAAGGGAAGGAGGCAGCTTCCTCATACAGTCAGCTTAGTTTGGATTTGATGTTTTCAAACTGTATTTGTTTGAGTTGTCTGTAGTTCTGTAACAAAATTCCCCACAACTTGATGGTTTAGAGCAACAATCCATCTCTTAATTCTTAGCATTAAGTTGGTGACCTTCAGGTGTTTATTTGCTGGGTGCACTGGCAGCTACTGTTACAGCTTTCTAAGGGTTTCATTGACTCAGTCACATGGCTGCTTGTTGGAGCTGGATATTAGTTTGGAGCTTGCCTGGGACCACCTACAAGGGTGTCTCAATTATTCTTTATGGGGCCTCTCTGAGTGACTTGACATTATCATAGTATTGAGTCTGAATTTTATGAGTCAGAGAGTTGAAGTTTCCAGTAGAATTGAGTCTTCAATTTTTCAAGATTAGAACATTATTTTTTCCCTGCAGTCTATAATAAAGCCAGTCACAAAATCATTCTCAATTCAAGATGCACTGAAATAATTACCATGTCCTGACATTAGAAATGCAGCATACATAGAGGAAGGGGAATGTATTATTTATTCCATCTTTGGAAACTAGGTAGCATAGTCTATTTTTTGGGGGGGGGGCCACAAAAATTCATGTCACTCCTCTTACTCATCTTCTTGTAAGACTTCAAAGAGCCTCAACTACTTATAGCATCAGCATATAGTAAATCTAGAATTTCATCAAATAAATCAGGTTAAGGTAGCAATGGGTGTCCTTGGGTACCTGTTCCTGCATGTGATGGCATAGAGAAATAAGTCCCCTCATCAAATTACCTGATTTTCCTAAATACCCATTATGAAATGCAAGAAATTGACTTAATAACAGCACTAAGCATCCCTATTCTAACAGGGAAGAAATAGTACTCATAGATGTCACTGGTTCATAGCAATTCTGAAATCCATGTAAATATGTATTTTTTTCTCTTACCTTTGGTAGAAAACATTGGCTGTATTGAGTCATTTATTCTATTTAATAAAAAATAATCTTGTATATGCTGCCAGATAATTTTTTCAGCCTGTATTCTTCATAGGAAAACAAGGGGGATTAAAAGTCTGTTTTCATTTTGAACTAGCTCTGTCCCTTTAGTTCAAACTAATAATTTTTTTAAACCTTGTGGATTTATAGTGAATCAAGTTATGTTTTATCCTATTAGATTAAATCCACAACTACATATCTGAGATAAGTTTCTTTATATTTTGAATTAAGGGTAAGCATGTGGTGATGTAATACCTTTAAGATTCTTAGAATCCCTTTTATCTAACAGAGTCTATAAAGCACATGGTGTATAGCTCAATACTCTGTAGACATGACCTTAATCTTCCTCAGTTCACATCAATGGGTTTTATAGATGTCCTTTTGAGCTATTCTTCCACTGTAAGGCTTTTACTAATATATTCCTGAATTTGATATTGTGTTCTATGTTTTAATTTACCTTGGGCATCTTTCATGTGTTAAGGTTCATGGGAATGATAAAGATTTTGATTTTCCAACCTAGCAATTATGAGATTTCTTCTATGTGTTTTTTTTAAACTGAATCATGGTAACTTTAGTTCATTCACTTCTTTCCATATTTTTCATAGGCAAATTTTTAAAAATAAACTTTTATTTCCACCACCCTGCCTGGAAGAATCCTTATACTAGTTTATTAGGTTCATGAGTCCATGTCACTACCATTGCAGGGTTCTTAGACATTGTGGAACTATATAGCATCTGACACTTTTTGCCTATTTCCAAATATACTTCCTTACAGCTCTTTAGTCTCTACTAACACTTTTATAATTTCTGTATAATACCAAATCTACTGCCACATGTTTTAAATTATAGCAATGGTAGTAGCTCACTTCTAGGTATCCATTTTGTATTATTTATTTCTGTGCAAAAAATTACCCTGTATTTTAATGGCATGAAACAATAATTGTTTAAAATTTGCTTAATAATTCCATAAGTTTACAGGGATCATCTGAAAATTCTGCTGTACATGATGCTATCTGGGTTTCAGTTACCTGAAGGCTCAATCAGGATAGGATATCCAATATATTTCACTCATCGTAGTGGATAGTTTGTTTTGGCTGCAAGGGAAAATTGGAAGTCAGTCTGGGAGATCAGCCTATCTTTGAGACCAGGGCACTTGGGTTCTCTTTCATCTATTTTTCTTAAGTTCATTAACCTAATGACCTAACCATTCAAGTTACTCAAGTAGATTTATTTTCATAACAATAAGAAACCAATTAAATGAGAAAATAGGTAAATAAATAAATAAATAAATTTGTGGGCCTTAAAGGGCCTAATAAACTGTACAAAAAAAAATCTGATCACTTTGGTCAAGTTTAACAAAGTTAAATCACAATTAAAAATATTGGAAGTTGAACAATTTCTCAACAAATACTGTATTTCTTTTTTAAATGAAGACTACAGATCTCAATTGTTTCACTAGCTCTTTGTGGATCATTTTTAAATTTTATTATGTGAATAACTATTAACAGCAAATGTATTCAAAGTATCCAGATTGCAATCAACTATTTCTATAATGTTAACTTGCAAATTACTTTCATTTTTTTCTCAAGTTCTCAAAAACAAGGTAAAAGGATGCACATTTATTTTCTAGTTACACTAAATATTGGTACTTACTCACTAACCTAGTATAAAAAAGAGCTTGGATTAAATCCAGGTTTTTCTAACTACAAAGCCCTTGTCTTCTACCACACCAATTTTTATATGGTGTACATTGCCACTTCTTGGTGCAAGTATTTTTCACTTGAGCTCAGATACTTTGCAAAGAAATCTTTTCTCTCCCTCTACTTTTCTTTGCTAATTAATTTAAGAGGAGTTAAATAGGGCTGAGATTATGATAGTGCACCATAAGAACCTTTTTTTGTCCATTTACTCCTATTTGCCCACACAGTGTTCCAGGACTGGTAATATTTGCTATGTATTGAATGAACTAATTCATTTATCTAGCTCTTCCTACCCCACTAGCCTATAAATCCATCATCATACTAAGCTGCATTAAAAACAAAACAAAATATCAGAATAAAAAATTAAAAAAAAAACAATAAGCAGACACTACAGGAATGTTTGAACAGGGAAGAAACTCCATAAAAAATGTTTCCTGCAAATTTACATCTTTAAGAGAATTACCTCTGGAGGGGTGTGGGTGACTTTTTCCAGAGTAAGCAGTTGTGGGGCAGTTTGTGCTCACCTTTTGGCCTTGGGTTTTATTAAGAACTCAGCACCCCAGGTGGAGATCTTGGCTAATTGGCACCTGGCTAAGAAGTGCTTTATTATAATGGAAGGGAGGAGACATGCACAACCTTGACCCTGCAACTTTGGACAATAAGAATCCTCAAAATGCTTTCCAGTCACTGCAATTCTTTAAAATCAATGTTGTTAAGACAAAATTTGCATACAATAAAATGCAGCCATCTTAAGGGTGCAGTTTGATAAACTTTTGGCAGATGTAGGCATATGTGGCATAAACCCATCACGGCAGGTATGTCATACATCTGTCATACCCAAATTTTCTTCAT
Organism: Callospermophilus lateralis; assembly: GCF_048772815.1. Taxonomy (NCBI): domain Eukaryota; kingdom Metazoa; phylum Chordata; class Mammalia; order Rodentia; family Sciuridae; genus Callospermophilus; species Callospermophilus lateralis. The sequence goes on along the minus strand of NW_027514552.1, from coordinate 162,803 downwards.
GCTGTTTTGCAGTAAATTCACACTAACCCCAAATCCAAAACAATCACTAATCTGATTTTCAACATGATGAATTACTTTTGTATTTTCTAGAACTTCATAGGAATGTGATTGTCTGGTATTTCTATCTGGCAATTTTTCTCAGCATAATGTTTTAAGATTCATGTATATCGATCCATTTATTGACATTTTGGTTTTCTTTTACTGTTGAACAATATTCCATTTTGTGTATTCCACCATTTGATTAGCTGTTTATTTGTTTGGGGGTTCTTTGTTGTTTTCCATTTTTCTTTTGGCCAAAATGAATATAAATGATTTGTGTGTAATTCTTGAGGAAACATATGTTTAAATTTTTCTTGGGTAAAAATTTAGGAATGTAACTCCTGTATCACATGGTAAGTATATTTCCAATTTTATAGGCAAATGCCAAAGTCTTCTAAAGTGGTTGTGTAATTTTATATTTCCACTTGAAATGAGTGAGTGTATAGTTGCATGCACTGAAATTATTATATGTTTTTTCCCCTAAGATATTAGTATAGTAAATTACCTTGATTTATTTTAGAATGTTAAACCAATGTGGCATTTTTAAATAATCCTCACTTATTCTATTTATTTTTTCCAAGATAAAAGTTTGTAGTTTTCTTTTTCTTTTTCTATGTCATTGTTTTGTTTTGATAGCATAAAAAGGTTAAATGATTTGGGAAATTTTCACTCTTCATCCATTTACTTAATAAAAAATTATGAAGGACTTGTATTTATATCTATCATAGAAGGCAAACAGGATTCAACAGAGATAACATTTGGGCCTAGTACATATTTTTATTATGAATACAATGTCTTTAATTGGTATTGAACACTATACTTTTTTTCTAATCCTAAATTATTTTTGTGTCTTCATGGAATTTGTTCATTTCATTTGAGTTGTCAAATCTATTGCCATAAAGATAGTTATAATAATTTTTTGCTATCCTTTTAATGTCTGAGGATCATCATAATATTGCTTTGTCATTTTCAGCATTGGAAATATGAGTCTCTGTTTTCCTTAATGAATGTCCCTAGAAGTATATCAATTTTATATCTCTTTTTAAAAACCTTACCTCTTATGTCATTGATTTTTATCTATTATTATTCTATATTCTATTATAATTTTTATTTCTTTTTTCTACTGACTTTATAGTTAGTTCTCATATAACTGCTTAAAGTGGAAAATTATATCATTGATTTTTCTCTTTCTTCTTTTTGCTAAACTGTTTTCCTTTTCATTTGGTTCCAATGATTTGTTTTTCTACTTTTTTTAAGTTTTAAGACATTTACTTTTGTTGATTTAAGTCTAATTAAATTTTTGTCAGGGCATATACATTGTGAGATGTTTTAAAAAAAATCTCTTTTCTCTCTCACTTTTCCTTTCTTGGTGAATATTTCATGTGCACTTAAAAAATGTGAATTCTTCTATTGTGACATACATAACTGTGGAGAAGCTTCAATGAATACTGAAGAACTTCTTCAAACTTAAAGTAAAAACAAGACACTTTTTTGATAGTTGCTAACTCATCCAAAGATGGCTGAAAGAAATTTTAATTTTAATTTTGCCACAAATTATATATATCTTCTAAAAGGACTTATTTTTAGTATCTTGTTCTGGATAAAATCTTTGTTTTGTACAATTTTACAAGAGTGCTTACTGAACCAAGAAAGGATGACAGCTAAATATTGATCTCACTCATTATATCTCTATTCACCCATAGAACTCTAACCTAACTAAAGCAAAAATTATGGTCATTTTTCTTATTCCTGAAATTAGTGCAACAGTCAATGATAGAAAAGCAATTTCATTTCAAACAATGTCCTCACTTACTTTACAAACTCCTGGGTAGGGTGTACTCTCTGAAGGTCAGTAGCAAAGAAATAATACTCAAGCTACCTAATATTCATTTTTCATAGTTTTTCTTTAGGTTCATATTGCTTTGTACAGATAATTATTTATATGTAAACTCCAGCTTCTGATTTTTGGGTGTTCTTAGAGATCATACTTCCAAAAATAGCAGAGCACAGCATTATTGAAATCATATTTAACAAGTTCATGATATTTGTTAACAATGCATTGCAGATACTCTGGTTCTCATCTCCCTGTGGGACTATAGATGATTGTACTTTCTCCTTTATCTTATGGTTTGTGGTCATGCGACTGATATGGTCTATGAGTTTTGAAAGGAAATGACACATTTCATGTCTTGGCTTGAGCAAGACACATGGGGCCTCTCTTCTCTGCCATCTACCAGCAATATCCTGCACAGAGGCTTCCCCATAGGATTTTTATCAGGGCAGAAATGACAGAAAACAGATCTGCACATGGTCCATAGGGGGTATGTAAAATGACCAAAATATAAACCTATAAAAAGCCACCACAATTGGAAAGTATTGATTACTCTAGCATAACTTTGCTTAATCCAATTAATGTATAGGTCCACTAGTGAAATACTCAGCTAGAAAGAAAACAATATAGAAACTATCCCTGAGTTATTTGTACCTCCTTAAAGAAAAGATAATGAGATTTTAACTGAAAAATGCTTACTTGATGTTCATTTCAAAGTTTACCCATTCAATTTTTTATTAACAAGAATTACATCTTTTTAAAAAATTTGTTATCATTTTGTCTAGTTAAAACATCCTGAATCTTCTCAAGTTCTCGAACAAAATAAGAATGTCAATATTTATCTTATATATGTATGTAATTCATGAAAGAATATAAGAAACACAAAGTTTACACTAAGATAAAGTAGTATTGATATGTAAAGTAATGAAATTCTTGAGTTAAACTGTAGTCTCTCCTACATAGTTCTAGATATAGATCAGGCTGCCATGATAAGTATGAAAGTGATTTTTGGCATAAAGAATCAGAATTTGGGATCTTGGTCATAATTCTTAGAAACTCTTTCTTTCATTAGTTGTGTACATTACATAAATAATCTGAGGTTATTCATATTTTTAGAAGGTTTTAACCTTTCAGTGTTTTACTTTGAATGTAAAGCTCAGGCATTTCTAACTTGGGGAAGCCTGGCAGATGTATAACCTTTATGGGTGATTATTGTGATACACACATCTTTTTCTTTGCTGAACATGGGCAAATGTCTTATTCCATGTGTTAATGACCTCTTTCCCTTGGCCCCTTTCTGAGCTCTCAAAAGCCATAGGTGCAGGTGGAGTGGGTAAAATTCTTATAAGAAGCACAAACATTATTGAAAAATGTGTTCCTGTCATCTGGAGAAGCACAGCAGACTGAGTGTCCCCTAAAACAAAGGTGTAAGATGTAGTTGGGATTTGTTTACTCAGGGATAACTTAGGTAAAACCTCAAGTCTTGAGGACTAACCTGAGACTTATTCTACTTATGAGAAAAGATACATTCCAAGATCAAAAGAACCAAGTGAAAAATCAAATTTGGGACCCCAAATGGTTTAAATTTAAGAGGTAAAGTTTAAGAGGTAGTTTTCCAATAGCTATGTTTTTATTAGATTGATTACACTTTTTGAGAGTTTGAATATTTCTAGAATGTTTGGATTATTGAAACTTTTTTTGGTTATTTGAGCATTCAAGTTAAAGAATGCTTAATTCACTATTGCCTCTTCCGTTTTTCCCAATGTCCAAATGCATTGGATTTTGTCAAAGAAGATAATCCTAAAATTTTCTTCTGATTCACCAAAAGAAAATCCAGGCATAATTTGCCCTTTTCTATTCTTTCTTTGAAGTCATTAAAATCCAGGCAATCTTGGTTCACAGATTTTCCCCACTGTTTGTCAGTAACTATCAATTCATCTTCCTTGTCTGTGCATTAATTTCTTAGTTCTTTTTTTTAAGAGAGAGAGAGAGAGAGAGAGAGAGAGAGAGAGAGAGAGAGAGAGAGAGAAAGTACTTGTCTAAAGTCACCATGAACCCAGAATGGAAAGCTTGCAGTCTGTGGTCTTCCCATCTCACCACAGTTTTTTTTTATCACTTTTTTTTTCTTTTAGGAGGAGAATCATGTCCATCAGAACTTTATATTTATGCAAATTAATTATAGAGTTCTGTGTTTCATTATGGCATATAACATAATTAATCTATATTTTCCAAAACACCTCCCTTTCTCTTCTCTCCACTTTCCTCCTTCCCCTGATTCCTATACTCTACTGGCTTATCCTCTACTGGCCTCCCTTCTACTTTCATGACATCATTTTTTTTCTTTTTTTTTTCATCTAGGCTTCCATATATGACTGAAAATATATGACATATGTCTTTCTGAGTCTAGATTATTTTGCTTAACATGATGTGCTCCATTTTCACTCATTTTCCAACAAATAACATAATTTTGTTCTTCGTTTTGGCTGAATAAAACTTCATTGTGTATATATACCACATTTTCTTTATCCATTATTTGGTTGATGGTTTCATAACTTGGACATTATGAATTATGCTGTGATAAACATGGGTATACATGTATGTATAAAGTATGTTGACTCTAATTCTTTTGGACAGAGACAGAGGCATGCTATAGCTAGATTATATTGGTTTCTGAGGAACCTCCCTACTCATTTCCCTACTGCTTGAACAAATTTACATTCCAAACAACAATGTGTAAGAGATGCTTCACCCCACTAGAACCCCCACATTCTTGCCAGCCATTATGGTTATTCATACACTCCATGATAGCAATGTAGCATCTTAATGTAGTTTTTATTTGCATCTTTTCTGATGGCTGAAGATTTTGAACATTTGTTTTTCATAGAGTTGTTGGTCAATTGTGCTTGTTTTGAAAAGTGTCTGTTTTGTTCTTTTGCCCATTTATTTGCCTAATTATTGAATGGGTTATTTCATCACAATGTTTCTTAATTCGTAAATCATTGCTTTTACTGCCTTTTGGAGTGAGCATAGGTGTTTGAACTTACTTGTATATAAATACATACACATTTATGTGTGTATGAATATTCTGTATCTCTCTCTCTCTCTCTCTCTCTATATATATATATATATATATATATATATAAACCTGTAGCAACATTCTGAGACATCTGTTAACAATAGATATATCTAATAATTATAAGTTATATAAATATGAATTAGGTATTGAATTGTTTGACTTTCTAATCAAGGCAAATGACAGTGGCTCACAACACAGGAGTAGTACCAAATAAATGCAGTAATTTGTTTCCTTTACAAAAATAGCTGCTGAAAGGCAGATGGAGGTGCCAGTTGTGTGGGGTGCAGGTGATTATGGCCCAGTCCACACACCACCAGGTTGTTTTTTTTTCCTCCACCAGAAAACTGTCCATTAACTTTCCAAAGAGCCAAAAGCAAAAGGAGAGGAATTTGTGAAGTTGCTAGCCCATATGGCTGGTAGTGAGTTAATCTGTGTCTGAACAGCAGGTATCAAGAGCCAATCTGTCTGTAGGGGCTGTTAGTAACCCAGGGGCAGATCAGAGAACAGCAGGGAAGGGATCAACTCAGGCTGCAAATACAGTCAGAAATGTGGCAGGAAATTATTTCTGAAAACACACTTTGCTGCATAAGGGCAGCCATCAGATGCTACATGATAATCTAATCTGCACTTCATTTTGGTAATTATTTAGAGTTGTACATGTAGGTATGAATTTTAGATAGTTGAAGATATGTAGTTATTGTTCACTTTATATAACACCTTGCCTTAAAATAATTATTTCAAGTGTCCTTGCTTCAAAATAAAACATGCATGCAAAAAGATTTTGGAATTTTGAAAAAGAGGAATTGATCTAAATCAGCTATATGAGAAAGAGATAGGGACCTATTCAAAAGGCAGAACCGCAAAGATAATGTCTTTGTTAAATAACCAAGAGAAAATAGGGGCTGGATAGAATTTCTCTTGATGATCTGGCAAATAGAGAAAATGAGAAATAAATTAGTTGAAAACAACTAAAAGAAGCCTGAATTATAGGAACAACTGGGTACAAAAAATTTAAAAATGGAACCATGCAAATTATTATTGGACAATGGTTATTAGTATCTTCTTTCCTTCCTTCTTTTCTTTTGCTTTCTTCCTTCATCTATCAATAGATGGATCTCTCATCTATCAATGTACCTATATTAATGTTATATCTAACATTAAGATTTGGCATATTTTTGTATTCACAGAATTAAACCTGAACCATTTGCAAAAATAAACTAGACCAAAGAATCTGTTTACATGTAGTCTTCTTGTTTCTTAACCATGAAAATAAAGCATTAGTTTTCCTAAACTTAGTTAATATAACTTACATCTGTCATTAAAATATTGAATAGAAGGGTTGAAGAGATAAATGATCAAAGGGGACTGAAAGCTGAATTAAAATGATATTTACAACTAGTATCAAATGTGATAACTAGGATCACATAGTTCTAGAAAATCCAAACTACTATTTATTTTTTTTCATTTAAAATTTATTTTATTTTTTTACATAAGCTCTATTATTTTTATTATTATTATTGCATTACAATTCTTGATACACCTCTATACCACAATTTATCATATCTTCGTATACAAGACATGCTGACACCAAATTCACATCTCCATACATGAACTGTGTACAATGATGAGGTTCTCCTTCCACCATCCATGCTATTCCCCCCCCTTCCCTCCCACCCCTCCTCCCTATCTAGAGGTAATTTTTCTCCCATGCTCTCCCTCGTTATCCCATCCTGAGTCACCCCCCTTATATCAGAGAAGACATTCAGCATTTGATTTTGGGGGATTGGCTAACTTCACTTAGGATACTCTGCTCTAATGCTATCCTACCATTCTTGCAAATGCCATGATCTTATTCTTTTTTAGTGCTGAGTAATATTCCATTATTTATAAATGCCACATTTTTTTATCCTTTCATTCACTGAAGGACATCTAGGTTGGCTCCACAGTTTAGCTATTCTGAATTGTGCTGCTATAAACATTGATTTGGCTGTGTCCCTGTAGTATGCTGTTTTTAGGTCCTTTGGGTATATACGTAAACATACAACTTTTTCAAACCTTCTTTACTCATTAAAGAGCTTTAAGAACAAACTCTCTAGAGGGGAAAAGAATTAGAAAGGGCCAAGTCTATGCTCAGGATCAGAATTCAAATGAACTTCATGTTTTTCTTTCTGAGACCTATGACCATTAGTTTCAATAGACTGAATTTCACCTTCTGTCATATCATAGCTGAAATTCTAAAACTAAATGGTTTACTGTTTGGGGGTCTATCACCTGACCCTGGTGATAGAATGTGGTTATTTCCATAGTGAGGCATATTCTGCTTTTCTTCCTAGAAACAAGAAAAGTGAAATACTGTTAACTCTTGCACAAAGTCATTGCTACAGAGTGGTTCCTACCATTCTTCAATAGCTAGTATATGTTATTCACCTCACAATTGTCCTCTAATGCTTACATCACTTACATAATTTCAGGTGCTCTTGGGCATGAATCTCAGAGACCAACTCAAATTTTCTTCTCTTTGCTCCAAATTATAAAAGCATCTCCAAATATGTTAGTGTGATCAAGGGAGGTATCATGAACAAAATTGCAGCTGAACTGGGCCTCAGAGTTTTAAATAATAAAAATCAGAAGATAAATTGTTATTCCATGAAGATTGACATGCTAGACATAAAGTCATCAAGAAGTATTCCAGACTGTATCAAGGGGGAGAATGCAGAAGAGCAGGATGCCTAAATTTACTTATATAATTCCTGAAATTGAATACACATGTCTCATGAAATATGAAGTTCAAATTATGATAAATGCTAAGAATTTTATTAGATGTCATCAAACCCTAGAAATGATGATTTGGAAGAAACTTGATATTTTTGATGATCAAGGAAAATGACAACAATGACAAGAAAAAAAAAAACTTGTACAGAGGTATCTATAACCAAAAGGCTTTAGGGTAAAATTTATGTATATATTAGTAGTATTTAGCAATAATTTGGATTACCTAAGTTTCAGAGAAAATACTAACGTATTTCTATGTAGAAGGAGTTTGTATTTTTAAATGAAAGGAATTTGTATTTATTTGCAAATGCACTATATTCTATGTAGCTGTAGAGAAACTAAAAACATAATATTAACATAAGACACAGACACATGCATATCTATAATAAATTACACAGTACCCAGCAATGTCACATTTGCCACTTTCACCTATTCTTATAGTATTCATTTTCCTTAAATCATGACAACCTAATAAATCCCATTTTACTACAAAGAACAGAAGCTTTCTCAAAAATAATCAAAATTAATATTATTCATCTATGTATCTGAAAGACATCAATGTTCATTTTTTAAAAACTACATTTTAAATTTATTATCAAAGTAATATGTTTAAAAGTAACTCTACTCTTCCAAGTCCACTACTAATTCTTAAAAGCAATGACATCCAGCTTACTTTTTGTATATTTCATTATCCACACCTCAAAATAACATGTGTGTATAATTTCTTAATTTATGAAAATGAAGTCACTTGTCTCTTGTCTTCTGATATGACCAAAATATTTAAAGCATTTAAACTATCACATCACCTCCATGTACTCTGGGTATGGTTACATCACTATTCTTAAGTTCCATGGGGGTAATTTCTATTATTTGGAACTATTAGAGAGAAGGAATATAAATTAATGTAATAAATAAATGGGAACATTGCCCAATTTAATAAGTCTCCAATGTAACACTTGTATCACATTCTCCTTCCTTTCCTTGCAAATGTTAAGTTCCACTTAAATTTGGTGTTTGTTTTTCCATGCAAGTACATATTCACTTATATTTATCCATCTTTGCTGTTACAAAACCTTTTGAAGTTAAAGGTATTTTGAAATTCAGAATGATTTAGATACTATGAAAACATTACCATAAAGACACTATATACTATAGAATATGTAACTTCTTCTGTAGATTTGGAGCAGGCTCTATAATTAAAATCAACAAATATTTCTAAAACAGAAAGCATAAATATCCACAGCAAGTGAGATAAACAAAAGGAAACAAAAGCTTCATATTATTTTGGTCAGATTTTGTCAGCAAGTGAATTAAGATTACGTAAATTTTATAGCCAATGCATTGGGGGTGGGGTAAGAAATCTCATTTTTATAGCTCTTAGGATTTGGGAGTCATTCACGTGAGAGATTGTGAAAATGCACTAAAGAATGGATTTCTATTACACTCCTAATACATTTGTTCCTAACTTTGTTGATACAGATTAGTGTAGTTCCCCTCTGTGAAATGCACTTATCATCACCAATTCCCTTCCAGGGACCTTTCTTCCCAATGCCTACCTTTAAATGGAGGTCTTTTTAGGTTTGATAACACTTGTATTCTGTTACAGAATGCTAACATAGCTTGTTTACCCTGCTATGTCTGTAATTTGATTTGGAGAGGGCATGTCAATAATCTGCTTACGTTACTTTGTCTATGTGAATATGGGTTATGCAGCTCCAGGGAGCACATCCATTTTTCTGCGAGCTTTAACTCTATTTAGTTCATTTCTTTGCATTATTTTAACAAACATACCTTTCAATTTACCCAAAATTTCTATCCAAATGTGTTTGCTGTCAGCTGCCTGTAAATACTGAACTCAGATCCTGTATTAAAAGTGATTTCCTGGTTGCTGTCATTGCCCTGCGTGCAAGGAAAACATTTGTTTCTAGTTTCCCACCATATCCTTCACTCTTTCTCCATCTGCTTTTTATCTTTAATATTTGTTGAAATACATCATTTGCAAATGACTCTTGTCTTTTATATTTATGTTGAGACTATACATGTAAAAGCATAATTTTTGTAAAATACAATATATATATATATATATGTATATATATATATACACACACACACACACACACACAAATAGTATCAGAAAGAAGAGAAAATGAATTTATATTGCTAGTTTAACATTTGTTTCTATAAATTTTAAGAAGAAAAATGTGCAAATGATAACTATTAAAGATTATATTATCCAGGAGCAAGGTGGCAAGGTGCAGAACTTAAGCAATAGTTCTGACTTTAAAATGTCAGTGAATTCAATACACAATGTAATTAACATGCAATTAAAAATCAGGTATGCTTTTAAAATATAAGTAAATGGGCTGGGGATGTGACTCAAGCGGTAGCGCGCTCGCCTGGCAGGCGTGTGGCCCAGGTTTGATCCTCAGCACCACATACAAATAAAGATGTTGTTTCTGGTGAAAACTAAAAAATGAATATTAAAAAATTATCTCTCTCTTAAAAAATATAAGTAAATGACAATAACTCCCTATATTCTCATAAGGAAATCTAAATATGAAACTCATTTTATATTCTAAGAACTGTGGTTATCTTATTTTGACACAATAGTAAGAAAGTACCAATGATTACAAAAGCATAAAGTTATGAAATAAAATATGTTCCAGCATAGTAGTCATTTTGTTACATGTGCATTTTATCACATCATGTTATATACCCTAAAATATTCCCAATAAATTTATTGAAAATAAAATTTAAAACCATAAAAAAGAAATAACTTAAAAATACAATAATAAAGTAAAATCTGATCCAGTGGCTCAGGAGGCTGAGGCAGGAAGATAACAAGTTTAAAGCCAACCTCAGCAAAACTGAGGTGCTAAGCAACTCAGTGATACCCTGTCTCTACATAAAATACAAAATAGGGCTGTGTATCTCAGTGGTTGAGTGCCCCTGAGTTCAATTCCTGGTACTACTCCCCAGCAAAAAAAAAAAGTAAATAAATAAGTGATCCTTGTTACACGAACACAGGACTAAGTTTATAGATAAATTATTGTAGGTTATTATGCAGATTTTATTTAAAGAGGTTAAGCAGTTGCTGTTGAAATTCCACTCATATTCCCACATTTTAACCACTTCAGTCTGTACTCCACACACTTGCAATTGCCAGACTGCATTTCCTTATGTGAGGCTTCCTCTGTTATTAAAGTCTTTATTTTATCCATGCACTGGACCAAAATGCCAGGGAACAAATTTCCAGAAGAAGTACTCATCTGATGATTGATGAGAACTGGGGTATGAATATTTCTGCTTCTGTTAAAGACTTTATGTTTGCCCTTCTCCCCTGGCCACAAATCTGTATGTTGAAGTCCTAACATTCAATGTAACTTGTGAAATACAAATATTTGGAGTATGTGTATTTGGGCCTATGAGGAGGTAATACAAATTAAATGAGGTCAGAAAGATGGGATCAAAAAAATCATATTTAATTTCAAAATACACAAAATATATTGTCGAGGGGGCTGTGGATGGAATGCTTGCCTAGCATGTTCTAAGACACAGTTTCAATTCCTAATACTGGGGGTGTGTGTATATATATATATATATATATATATACACATACATACATATATATATATATATATGTGTGTATATATACACACATATATATAAAGAAATATATGTTTGTGTGTATGTCCATATGTATATGTGGGTATATGTGTGTGTATATATATATATACACACATAGAGAAAGAGAGACAGAGAAAGAGACATGAAGAGAGAGACAGAGAGAGAGAGACTCAAGATAAATATATAGTCCCAATTAATAACATTATATTTATTTGATCTTCAGAAAGGGCAGATTTTAGGGTGAAAAAATATAGAGTTTGATTAATGCCAGAAATACTGAAAATGATGGGGCTTTTATATAGACAACATATTTGAGTAAATTTACATCAAGAAATTGCTTGGATAAATTCTAGTTAAATGAGATAACTGAGTGGAACCACTAGTACCACTTCAGTTTATCAATTTTATTGCTGTATTGATAAGGAATAGCCCAGGTCATGATGCAGCCAATGTTATCATGCTTGCTTTTCTAACCAAAGCCAGAAATTATTCCTTGTTCTCTTCATATCATTGGACATATTTCATAGTCATCTGGAAAAAAAGTACTTTCTCTTGCCTTTTCCATTATTGTTTCTTTTATATTGTATATTTCAGAATAAATATTTGCATTTCTTATATTTGAGGGTTAAATTGAAACTTTATTCTCTAAGATCCCAAGTGCTTTTTTTTCTTTACTTTTTTATGAAAACTATCCAAGCCCCTCATATTTACACTGGTTACAGGGTTTCATTTGATGAAAGAACACAATTCAAAAGCAATAAACAGAAGGTGGGCTGACTTTATAGTTACTGAAAGCAAGAACTTGTTACCTGTGTTCATGATTAAGTAATAAACTTTGTTATAGAGTTTATTAATTCCATCAAATCCTTTAATATAAGCTCATATTAATTGTATCTTTAAGCTTCATTTCTCAGCTTAGCAATGCTGAATTTTCCTAATTGGAATTTGGACTGTAATGATAACTTACTTATCTCTTCCTTTTTGATCACACTATGACCATTGGAAAATGGGAGAATGTATTTACAATAATACTGAGATCCTAATATTTCATTGGTTGTACTTCTGGCCATGTCAAGATTGCATCACCTTCAAAACGTTGCAAAGGAATTTTGCCAGAATATCTCCTTGTTCCCAGGCAAGAGTCAGAAAAATGAGAATAGACCACAAGGCTATCATTAGATGAAAACAATAGACTGGGACTAACCATCCAAAACTCCTAAACTTATTTCAACATCAGATAGTTTGCTAGTTACCTAGCCATGGTCATCTATTGTCCTGCATTCTGAATAAAAATACAGTTAAGAAATAGTGGGAATTTATTCCTGAGTAACCAAATTCAGATTTTTTTTCTAATGATGAATTATTATTCCCATTCAAGATTCAAAACAGTAGAGGACATCTTATCAGTATAAGGTAAGCCAGTAAAGTTGAAAATTATGAATCTATTCAGGTTCTGACTCTTGCATTCATCCTTTTTCCAGAACTGGAGAGATGAGAAACATACATTATTCTTCCAGAAATATCAGAAAACCAGAAAGAGTTAGAGGAAATGGGAATTTCTCATAGGATGTACCAGTTATCTTCAGCTAGGTAACAAACCATCCCAGAACTTTGGGAGTTCATTGAGTCAGAATTAACTTATTATTCCTCATGGTCCTAAGGTTGGCAAAGTGGTTCCTATGATGCTTTGTCTTGGCTAATCAGAGTATCTGGAATTGCATAATCACTGGAGCTGCTGGAATGCCCAAGATGGCCTCATGACCACTTCTCACCGCTGGTGCTGGCTGTTAACTAGGTCATATCAGGTCTCTAAGTGGCCTCTGTTTCTTCAGTAGGCTACCTGGGTTTCCTTACCCTGAAGTTTCAGGTCAGTTTTTTAATAATACTGTTTAAAATTACCAAACAGAAATTCTAAATAGTGTTTTCTACAGAGAAAATTTTAATTAGTATATATCATAAGAGAAGAGATTATGACATCAATTTTTAAAAATAGGTACAGTTAATAAAGTTGTCTTTTTAGGGATATAACGTGTTTCAATGATTCGGGGAGAGACAAACTCTGTGGTAATTGAGGTTTTCCTTTTCTGTGCAGTTTCCATTTAAAGAACAGTCAAGAATAAAGCAATAAGACCTACACTTTTTTTTAGAAACTTCATTGTTGTATTCCAGTTCTTGCACTAATGTCATTAGAAAACTTTCAAAGTGACCCTTCTGCTTGAGTGATTCAATTTATACCTGTATCAATTTCTTTTTCTAAACCTTGGATTTATGCAATCCAAAACATTGCTGGAAGGAATAAAAATGTGGTGAAACAAGAACTACATTCTCATATATTTTTGGTCAGAAAAAAATAGAAGTTGTTTCTGTAGAGAGTTCCTGTGTGTCCTGGGTTAGATACATTATTATCTGGGGAAGAGGGTGGTAATGGTAGGGGATGCTGGATAACATGGGGAATTGAAAACAAAAACAAAAACAAAAACAAAAAAAACAGTGCTTATTTCCAGATCAGACCTCAGAGGTAGGCCTTAGTGAATTGCTATTTAGCTTTTCTTTATGAGGCAGGCAGGCTCTCCTAACAAATGAGCTTCCCTGTGCATTCCCACACACTTTTTAAAACTTCCTTTTCTTGGGGCTGGTGTTGTGGCTCAGCAGTAGAGCACTCACCTAGCACATGCGAGGTGCTGGGTTCAATTCTCAGCACCACATAGAAATAAATAAATAAATAAATAAATTAAAGGTATTGTGTCCAAGTACAAATATGTGTGTGTGTGTGTGTGTGTGTGTGTGTGTGTGTGTGTGTGTGTGTGTGTAAACAAAAACTTTCTTTTCTCTGGCATCCCCCTAACTATGCACATGGTAGTCTAAGAATCAATTTTGTGATTTACCAGTATGTTTTAAGAAGACTGCCAAAGCCCAGGAAAGATCTCAGCTGAGGAATTAGATTGGCAGAAAGAAGATTGGTACCTATGTTTTGATTGTTAGGTTCCAGCCAGCCTTTAGTAGTATCTTCTTTGGCCAAGTAGTTCGTGTTATCTAGTTGGAAGAGACATTAAACAATGAGTTAGTAATAAATGTACTCTTTCTCTTCCTTGGATCAATGTTTAATTTCCTACCTCTGAAAGGGAGAAGAAAACTTAAACATATAAAGAATTTGAGGTTTCTAAATAGAGATGATCTGTATAAATTGGAATATGCTATCACAGTGTGGTGCTAGGGCAGTTATAGAATCAGGATAACTCTACTACATCCCAGAATAGGTATCCACTGCTTGGTTGCATGGTTTAATTTCTAGTGGTATAATGTTTACTACTGTGAGACAGCTAATTCCACTGTTGGATAGTATAAACTGTGAGACAATAATTTCTATGTTAAGTCAAAATATCCTTTCTGACAATTATACACATTATAACTGCTTTTGCCTAATGGATTGAATAATTTTTGTATTTTATATTAACTTTTATTATAGCATACATATATATCACATATTAAGGGATTTAAATATGTTAATTCATTTAAGCTTCACAACAATCCTGGGAACTAGGTACTTTTATTAACCCCATTTTTCAGATCTGGAAACCGAGGTATAGAAAAATTACATTGAATTGTTGAGGATGCTAACTCATAATGGTGATTGCAGGCAGCATGGGAGGAATGGAGAAACTGTAGATAGGTCACAGGGGTGGGAGGGGAAAGGAGGGGAAAAGGGGGTAGGAATGATGGTTGAATGAGTTAGACATCATTACCCTAAGTACATGTATGAAGACACAAATGGTGTGAAAATACTTTGTTTACAATCAGTGACTTGAGAAATTGTGCTCTATATGTGTAATATGAAATGAACTACATTCTGCCATTATGTATATATAACAAATCAGAATAAAAAATAATTTAATAAAAAAAGAAGTAGGGCTAGTATTTGAACCCAGGCAGCTAGATTCCAAGGCCTTTTCTGTTAACAAATACAGATACACATCAAACTGTTAACTGTCAACACTAGCATTTAGTAATTGATATAAGGAACTACATATATTAGCAGTTGTTGCAACCAAGATGATTTCTTTTTTTTTTTACATCCCCAGTATCTAATTCTGCAAACTCAGAAAGCAGTTAGCCTTGATGCACTGAAGAAAGCAACTAGGTTGTGATGCTTAATTCTGTGGATGGCCCTAACATGCTTAAGAACAGATCCCCTGCTTTTCTAATCTCCTCCTTCATGGTCATCTCTAGTACTTTCATATTTCTTCATATTTATCTTCTCCCAGAAAATATTTGTTGAATATATACTTTCCCCAGGCTCTTTGCTAGACACTGTATAAAAATAAAAACCCCAAAGATTTTTTAGGCAGTTTATAGGTTTGGGATGGAAGAGAATTAAGTTTAAAAATGAACCTAGCATGTTAACAAATTATGATAGAATTATGCTTCAGGTTCTCTGGGAGTGGGAAGAGGTCTCTAAATAATACTGGGGCATTAGGGAAGGATTCAGAAATGGTTTTACTTTGAGATATGAAGAATAAATAACCCACTTGAATCAAAGTGTGAAATATGATATATCAAGAATTATGTAATGTTTTGAACAACTAACAATAAAATTTTTTAAAAAAAGGATAAATAGAGATAAACCTAGTGGAGGGGAGAGGAATACTATAAGAGGGGAAGAGACAAACAGGCAATGCCTTGACAGTATGACTGAGACTGAAGTGTGCAGGAACTGCAGTTGAATTCCCTGGAGAGGAGCTTCTCTCTAGGGACAGCTGGAGACAACAGGACAACATCATTGGGAGGTATGTGTGGGGGGGTGGGGGTAGCCATTGTAATGTTTAACTTCTAAGTGACTTTATTCAATAAATATTTATGAGGTTCTTAGTACATACCATGGCCTATGCTAGATATTGGTTATTTCTTGTGAACAAAGCAGCTTTCTTCTTAATGCTGAGTCAATTGGAAAATAAAGACAAACAATAAAAATAAATGTGGTGCTATGATAAAGGATTTACAGAAGGTAATTCAGAGCACATTTTTCCAGAATTTAATTTGTCCTGGGATTAGGGTCAGCCTTTTTAAGGGAGTAAACTTTATGCTAAGACTAAAAAACAAAATTTAGCTAGATGAACCTGGTAGGTAGAGGTGAATGAAATGAGGAGAATATACCAAAAAGGAAAAAAAATGCAGGGAATAATTGCAGAACTTAAATAAAAATCAGTGTTATCTTGGTTTGATTCCTCAGAAGTAGACCCTATGATTAAAATTTAGGTAAATGTAGTTTATTTGGGAGGTGATCAGAGGAGAGTTGAAAAGAAAGATTGAAAAAGCAAGAGCCCAATGCAGATTGAATTAATGATCAAGTTACCTCTTTGGACACCTGGGGATCAATCCCACTGTAGAACTCTGGAAGACTCTGCATAGCATGCTTCAGAATTGCTTTATCTGAGAGGCAAGGAAGAGTGAGTATTTATTGATCAAATCCAAATTGCTATTGATTGCAGACTTTTCTCAGGGATGTTAACTCCTCAACATTTCCAGATTAGCCAGCATATCCATTAAAACAAGCTCCTGTAACCCTCATGCATGGTTGTGGGAGCATTCGGTCAAGTATATTCAAATGGTATCCCTTATGGAGTCATTGTTTTAACAATGAATCTTCAAGACTGTTCACTATATAACAAAACAAGGGGGACTAGCTCTCAAGTCTTCACTGCTGCTGTTGGTCCCAAGGTCAAATTTGAAATATACCATTTGTATCCTCTACCAGTCATTCTAGTTTTCCCTCAACTTGGTCAATATGTTCACTAATCTAAATTTCTTGCCTAGTAAGATTACCCAGAGCTTCATTCCTTCATGTCTGAGTGGTCTGAACTTTTGGGTCTCTTTCCCCATGAAGCTGACAATGAGGTGTACTGTTCAACAGCTAGTCCTGAGTTGAGCTGTAGTGTACCAACAATTAATCTATCACTTACCCCAAGCATAGATCTGGCTTATAGATGACAAGACATGCTCTGTTGGACCACATATGTTACCTAAAGAAGAAGAGTAGGCAACATGGGAGCCTGGGCTAGTTCTTCATATTAACTGGGACCATTTGGATTTGTACTCTGGATTTTTACTATGTTATAGAAAGATGTGAAGATAACCAGTTAATGATGAGCATTTTCTCTTTCATTATCACTTGATTTCTCATGGTCTTGAATTGAGCTTCTATAAGAATCTATACACTTAGTTTCTATTGGTAGCTTGCCAGCTGTTTTTTAAATGCAGCACATGAAATAGCTTTGCAAAAAAAAATCTCAACTTTCCACAAAGCATCATAATTTACCTTAACTATCTTTATCAAAACAGAATCTGGTGGTTCAAATGGCCGAGTGGCAGGATGCTTGTACTGCATCTTTAATTTACTGCAAACTTCTCTTTTCTAGTCTCTAGTCAAATTTGGAAGCTATCCATATATCCATATTATCCTCTAAATGTGTAGGAGAAATAGTTTCAAATGTGGCATATGCTGCATCTAAGGTATAAGGAGGTATGTGGGTCATCATGCATGGAAGCCTAGTGGACAGAAACATCTGGTGTCTGGAAATGACTAGTGGACTTTTTCTCTGGTCCGTTGCCTAGGGACAGTGTGAATTTCTATCCTGCTCTGCTGTGGCCCACACAGCACCCTGAGATGGGTGTGACCTGCCAAGATGTCAATCAACCTGCTGACTGCAAGACATCATGAAGCAAGACTCTGCCCTTGAAACTTTATCCCTGCCTTTGATGTACCCCTTTAAATAAACCACAAGAGCCATCTTTTCTTTGTCTAGTTCCAGCACCCACATGGACTAGATCTATCAGGGACTTTGCTTTTGTAAATATATTTCTAACTATTTGTATTTTGTTATTTGCTAATTATTTGAGCCTTTAAATTTAGGATGGCTTACACCCTCCTGGGCAGGAAGAAGAACCTCTCAATGAAACACTGGCTGTGGCCTCCATTAATATACTAGAATTTTCTGTTTCTAAAACAGTTTTTGACATAATTGTGTTTAGAGTAACATGGAACTAAACATGTACAGACAGTTTACAAGAGGAGAAATCCAGACATCCAATAAGAACATGACAAAATGTTTAACTTGATTAGTAATCAAAGAAATACATTAACAAAACAGTAAATTCATGAAAGAAAAATAAAGTTAATGCAATTCCATGTTTTTCTCCTCAAACTGGAGGGATAACAAAGGTGGATTTTCAGAGTTGCTGAGGATACAGAGTGATAACATTGAGTTTTCTTCATGCAGAGAGTGTAAAACTAATATAATCTTCTGGAAACTGATTTTGTGATATATATCAAGAAATTTAATTGAATTCCTTTTCTATGTTCTAAAAATGTCTATTTAGTGAGTTTATCCTAGGAGAAAGGCATGTAAATATATATGTTTGCCTTACTGTTATTTAAAATACCTAGTACTAGGAACAACTTAATAACTGATGCACAAGTGTTTAAGAATGATGCATATAGATGATTGAGACTAATTGTAGGAAATACATCAAGACAAAAGTTAATTGTGGGGTTGGGGTTGTGGCTCAGTGGTAGAGCACTTGCCTAGCACATGTGAGGCAGTGGGTTCAATCCTCAGCACCACATTAAAATAAGTAAAAAAATAAAGCTAACGTGTCCATCTACAACTTAAAAACAATTTTTTTAAAAAAGTTATTTGTGTAGGTATAAAAACTATGGAATAAATTGCACTGTGTAACAAGGGAAAGTGGAAAATAGATGAAAGATTATAAAAATGAATACCAAAATATTAGCTAACACTGGTAATCTCTGAATTGTCAGTTACTGATTCATATTTTTTTCTACTTCCTGTTTGGGTTTTGTAGCTTGCCAATATGTATGAGCTCGTACTCCTTGTTCATGCCACATTATTAACAGTTTCTGAAGATTTTTTTCTTTTTGTTTATTCTCTTTATTCTGGATTCTCAATCTGCCCTTGGTCTTTAATGGCACAATGTTCATGATCTTTCATGTCATTGTGATCTTGTGAAATGTGAGCTGATGTTTGTGTGCAAATATATTTAATTTGGGTATATGATATCATTCCATAGATTTCATTGTTTTCTTAATTTTTTAAAAATTTCAGCACTTTGTTTTTAAGGACCATTCATGTTGCTCTATTTGTTACTTCAGCTCAGTGTTTTGCTTAAAAACAATGTGAATAACTTTTATAATTAGGAAAATATAATAAAATGCCTTTCTAGAATGCTCCATTGGCATTATATATTTCTGCAATTAATCTTTACCTTAAGAGAAAGAAATTTTTAAATAAGTACAATTTTCAGTTACTAGAATAATATAGACCTTTTGTTTTCTTCAACAAATCAAGAGGCAGAATTTGAAACTGTAGCTCTCTTCTATATTTATTTTAATTTTACAGACTGAGTCAGTAAAGTCACTAATGCTGTACAAAAATGTTAAATGCAGTTTAGATTGTTAGATTTAAAATACTCTTCTCTCAGGAACATTTTTCACTGTGCAAAGAATCATTGAAAACCCCAATGACACTTTGTTAATGTCAACTGTGTCCACTGATGTTTATAATGTTAGAATTAAAAATGAGGACCTTTTCAGATCTGAGTCTGCTTCAAGAACTGTGGGCCCATTTCATTCTATTATATTGACACATCTCCCACTAGTTCCCAGTCCAGAGCCCTGAAATAGCATATGCAATGGCCCAGTCTCACTTGTCTAGTTTGCTCTCTGGATTATAATATTGTCACCATCTTACTTATATACTGTTATCAGTCAAGTTTATTTGAATTTTTTAAATTATTGGACAAAAAGAACTTCATATAACAGTAATGAATGCAATTTATTATTCACAACTCAGGAAGCTGGCTATGATAATGTTTCCTTCTCACTTATTTTGTTAGCTTCATTATATCAAATATCTTACAAAGACCTAAACACGAAATCCTTTTGCCTCATACTTTTAACACTTTGCCCTTATTACGAATAGCAGCCTATGAAATCCAATTTCCAAGTCATTGTAGTTACTGAAAGTTACATATGGTTTCTTTTTAAATTAAAAAAAAAAGATCTTGTAGTTGTAGATGGACAGCATGCCTTTATTTTATTTGTTTATTTTTATGTGGTGCTAAGGATTCAACCCAGTGTCTCAAAAGTTGTATGTAAGACTCTGCCACTGGGCTATAGCCCCAGCCCCTACATATGGCTTCTTAAGTGGACTGACCCATGCCTTCTATTAGGTAAACATCCCTTAGGATAAAGACTTTGGAACAGAGGTGAGGCAAGGGGAGCCAATAGCTTGCATAGACACTGTGTGTAGGTCTGAGGAGACAGGTAGGCCATAGCTCTTCTAAGCTATGTGTTGAACTGACATGTGTTGAACAGGCACTGATAGGCACTTATTAAGGGCCTACAGAATTCACAGACCCATGAAGCTCTGGGTTATATTGTCCACTGGGGAGAGAAGCCATAGAGTGAACAGAAAGACAGTGCCCTTTTTCTGGACAAGGTCAGACATCTGGTTGTGTGAATGCAGCTAGGATGAAAGGAAGAAACCAGAAGACCTCAACATAGACATTTAAGAGGGGATTAGCTGCCAAGTACTTGAAAGCCCTCACTGTACAAGAGCTTCCTAGCAGGTACATGGTCACTGCTGCACTGGAGTAACACACACTATTTGTTTTGAAGTTCTCTACTGCCCCGACTCTTTTTCCATTGCCCTCTTCCAATCACAGAACAAAAGATCTCTGAAGAAACTTGCTGTATTTCTTCATGATCATCACAATAGTCACCATTCGTTAGACCCTTGCCATGTGCCAAGTTCTGAGCAAGGTGTTTATGGGAACTATTTCAGTTATGTAAATTCCTGGAACAACTATATGAAGTAGATGTTACTGTTTACTCTATTTCATATATGGAAAAATGGAAGCACAGAGAGTATAAGTGATTTTCCCTAAGGTCACACAGCTAGTAAGTGGGATTGCTAGAAATTTTGTGTTACCCTAGCAGAAGGCTTTGTGTTTTCAAAGCAGACCAGGTATGGAAGGTAATAATTTACCCACAAGATTAAAAAAAAAGTGACTTGTGGTCCTTCCTAATCACAAAGCCTCTAAGGGCTTCTGATTTACTCTCATCAGAAATATCATGGATATTACCCTGGGACACAGGTGAAGGAGGGTTTTCTAAATACATTTTGTAAAGTATGTTTTAAAAGTAGAAATGTAAAAACACTTGTTGCACTGGGATTTAGATAGAGTCCAGAACAATAAAATCAAAGTGATAACTCCAGTCTCTTAGAAGAGTAGTTTTTGAATGGGCTTGAGATTTTATTTGCTCAGGATTGTCCAGGTTTCCATTGTATTTTTGCATGTAACGTGCATGTTTTGTGTAACAGCAGGCACTGGCTAAGAAAAAGCTGGCTCTTTGAAGTATGAACTCTATGGCAGTAAACAACAGGAGGACCATGAATGAGGAGGATTAAATAGTGAAACATTCTTACCTGGTGTAAAAGAAAGCAGAGTGGCATGCTTCTGCCACCTTGTGGAACAATATATATTTGCATGTCTTTAGAAACCTGAAGTCATGTTTGTTTGTTTGTTTTACATATTTTATTTTGTTATGTTTTTTACATATTTTTACATATCTTACATATTTTACATATTTTTTATTTTACATATTTTCTTTTGATTAAAGAAAGAGCAATATGTTTTATAAAAAGAGATTCCCATTATTCTGTTTTCCTAATTATTTTCTTAATTATTACATGTAATTGAGGCACATTTATGATGCCACAAAGTAATATTATATTATTATATACTTTATTCTATTTTGATGATTTGTATATCTGTTATCAAAATAGTAATAATAAAACAATATTTTTCTACCCTTCTCCTCATTTATACCTGTAAAAGGAATATTAATTCAAATATAATTAAAAATAATGCAAAAATTATTATATGAATTATGTTATATATTTCTTAAATTTTTGTGTTTAGTAAACAATGCATATCTTGATAAGCATCCAGTGTTCCAGTTTTTTAATACATATGTTAAAAAAATTAGTAAGTGTATGTGTTAGGGTATTATGTACCACACTCATGATTAAGACATTTAGAAAGAAGGAAAATTATCAACTGATTCATGGAATTTTCAAGTGTAAATGTAGCCTGAGCTACTTGAACTAATTTTCTCTTAATTTTGCTTCATTTTTTGTTATTATTGTTAGACTGAAAATCTATAGAGTTTGCATATATAGAAATATATATGAAAGAAATTTCACTATTCCACTTATTTATGGATTTGAAACATTTTCATTTAGATCTAAAGAAAAAAGAACAGGTCACTCTGTATGCCAAGACAAATGAAGAAAAGAACTGTTTTCTTCTATCTTTTGTGTATATAACCTGAAATACAACTATAAACTATGAACACTCCTGAGATGGAGAGCAACTGTATTCTAATCAGGTATCTTCTTGTAGACACTTGGACAATGAAAATAAAAAACAGGTGATAAAGTATTTTTTATTCATAATTAAAGCACACTTCTTTAAATGACAACAGTGTTTCTCTCCTGTGATCAGATAGTGGGAGAAAATTCTTTAATAAGTGTACTGTCCCCTGTGATTTGTTTAATAAATAAGGCATAATCTATTCCAGATTTTTTTCTCTTGAAATAAGATTGTTAGAGTCATTGTCAATTTTTAATTTCAAGCTGGTTTTATCCTTAGATTTCTTCTCTCCACTTTGTCTGGGAAAGCCTTCACTCAGGGAAAAAAAGGGACAACTGTTATGCATCTAAATGTAAATCTAAGTACTATAAAAATAAAGGAATATTGCAGTTGAATGTAAAAGTGGCAGGACTATGGTGTTTTCTCATCAGTTGAATAGTATACATTTTCACCAAGTTCTTATCTTCTGGTACTTTGATCCCATCTGTGTCACCAACTTGTTACTTCCCTCGTGATGTCTCTGTCTTGCAATTCTCATTTTAATTTAAAGCTCTATCAAAGCTAGAAAATTATATTAGAAATATTTTTAAAGTATTATGGAGTCTTTCTTCTCCCTCTTTTCTACACATTCAGTCATTTGTTTATTCAACACATTTTGAACAATAATTGTGTGTCCAGGACTCAAATAGGGTCTGGGGATAATGTTGTGAGAAAATCCAATTGTGTCCTAGCCTCATGGAATTTTCTCTCAGTTCTCATCATTGAGGTCTTTTTTATTTTTAATATCCATGCAGCTGGGTTACATGCATGCCTATAATCCTAGCGGCTCATAGCAATGCATCTCCTACTCTGCATCTTTATAGTCGACATCCCCTGCTTTATAGTGAAGAACCCGTAAAGTTAGTTTCTGTGCCTCCCTTTTTTTTGGGGGGGGGATTTTCTTTTTTAAAAAAATTTTATTATTAGTTGTTTAAAACATTACATAGCTATTGACATATCATATTTCATACATTTGATTAAAGTGGGTTATGAACTCCCATTTTTACCCCGTATACAGATTGCAGAATCACATCGGTTACACATCCACTTTTTTACATACTGGAACACAACAGTCTGTGTCTCCCTTGATCTCTTCAGTCTTCTTGATCCTCCCTGAAGCCTCCCTGTTGGATCTCCTAGCTTGAGAGGATCAGGTGTGTATGCCTTAGGAAGATGATTTTGCCCTGATACACCTTTTAATTTGTGTTTCTTTTCCCCCTTCTGCACCTGCTTCATGCTCCAGGCGCACAGAGCTTTCTGCCATATCCCAATCACGTCAATTCTATGCACTTCTGTTTGGAAAACCGTCTATACTTCTTGAGTTTGGTGAACTCCTTCTAAGTAACCAATTTGAGTGTCTCTTTCCTAGAAACCTCCCTGAATCTCCCATATTTCCCTGGTGCTACATATGTATTGATGTTTGGACTCAAATCCTTTCTTTTATTACTCTCACTCTTAACACATTGTGATTTCCAGTTTTAGTTTCAAATGAAACGAGCGTAAAAGTACTTCTGAAATATTCCATTTGCAGAACCAATCACGCCCACTATATCTCTATCTATCTATATTTATATATTTTTTTTGGTTTGTTTAAGGTGTTTTTCCATTGAATTTCCTGCTTCTAAAAGGCATCTTTACTGAGTCTTTCCAAAAAAAAATCTGCTTTTTTTCCCCAAGTTTATTTGGTGTATTAACAGAGTTGCATTACAATTGACAAAATAAATTTTAGAACAGCTGGGCACAGAGGCACATGACTGCAGTTCCAGGGGTTTGGGAAGTTCAAAGCCAGCCTCAGCAATTTATCAAGACTCTAAGCAACTCATTGAGACCCTGTTTCTAAATAAAAAATAAAAAGCGCTGGGGATGTGGCTCAGTGGTTAAGTGCCCCTGGGTTCAATCCCTGGTTAAAAAAGAAAAACAAAACAAAACAAAACAAAATTTAGAAAATATTCATTGCCCCACAAAATATCTTCATATCCATTATCAGTCATTCCACATTATTGGTCTCTAAGATCATAGATATAGCAACTGCCAAACCATTTTTACTCTGTATTTATCTTTTCTACATGTCTTTAAAATTGAATAATAAATTATGTCACATTTTGTGTCTGGGTATTTCACTTAGCATAGTGTTTCCAAGATTTATTCTTATTTTAACATGTATCTGTCTTGCATTCATTTGTGTGGCTAATAACATTCCATTGTAGAGATGTACCTTTTTTATATGTTTATTAGTTGATGAATATTTGGATTGTTTCTACTTGGGTTATAATGAATAATGCTGCTATGAAAATTTGTGTGTAAATTTTTGTGATTGATGTGGTTTTAATAGAAATAGCACTTTCTTATAGCACTTACTTACGTTTTGGTTAAGAGTAGAGATTCTGTAGTTATGTTTTTATGTTTAACTCTGCAACTTACAGTCTATATGACTTTGGGCAAATTTCCTACTTTATTTTGGCCTTAGTTTTCTCACACTAAAAGGTAGATAGTAATAGATTTTCTTTGTAGGATTGCTATTAAATGGATTTATTTGTATGAAGTATATAGAACTGTGCCAGGAACATGGTAACTACTCTATAAAAGATTTGCTATTAATATAATTATTTATGTTATATTTATTAAAATATATAATTCCTGTAGGCGTAACAGTTTTTATACTACAATTAGGAAGAAACATAACTGATTTCTGATAAAAATAAAATGTAGGATTCTACTAGCTGAGAGCATTCAATATGCAAGGTATATAGTCACTATAGACAAAAAAAATGTTTAATTAAAGATAACACATTTGGTCACTCAAAGGAAGGTCAGTTAGAAGGGCCTCTAACATATTGAGACTGCTCACAGTGGAAAGGTTAAAAATTGTTACTTAGGTAAAGTTACAAATGGTTCCTTTCATTGCATCTTGTTATACTATATCCTATTATTTAATTTGAATCTGCATTTAAAAGAAGGAAGAAATGTGCACTCAGGGGGAAATTGTGTCTATAGGTGTCATCAAATATAATCACTAATGTCAACTACATCTATTTCATAAGATTTCTGTGAGGTTCAAAGATAATGTGTTATAAAATCTGTCTGAAAAACTATTGTTTGAACAGAACATTTGAGTATTTACTTGACATATAAGTTTGATTTTGGTCAGAAAAATGGATGTTACCCTAGTTATTTATACTGGAAAGGAGGCTTAATGTAGGAAATTGGTAAGGGTAGAATTTGAGCAGAGTTGAACTAATCATCTCGGCTGTCTACAGCAACCAAAATGGGAGCTTCTCAGAAAACTTACCCTAAAACCTCAGGCAAACGTCATATGAGCTCCCTGCCTAGCCCACACACCTGCTGCAACTGCCATCAGAGAACAATGGCTTCTCTTCCTTGTCTGCATTCCAAATGTCACACAAATGTCTCTCACTGAAGGATTTATACTGGGCCCATACTTTAGAAGAATCTGGAAATGCAGTTTCCAGGCTTTCTACCTGTGTGAGCTCAGAATGCAAAAATGATGCTAAGGATCAAGTGATTTCCAGCAGTGATTGATAGCTCAACTTTGAAGATATCTCACTAGTGGTGGTATGTGATTATTAAAAATAACAATAACAGCAACAAAACTTCTCTGTTTTCTTCATATTGTGTAAATAATTCAGAATGCTAAAATTATGGGTGAGTAACAAAGACTTAACTTCTAAGAACTGCACGAATGTTTGAAAATTCGTTTTAAGTGGCTTCTTTCCAAGATAATGGCTGGAAAGGTCAGTATTTTTGCCCTAAGTGAAATGGAGCCTTGCCCAATTTAATTGGCCATACAAAATTAAAAGAGATGTCAAATATTTTGAAGCAGCTTCACATAAAATATTTTAAAATAAGGAAAGAGAAAAAAAGTAGAAGTCTTATTTATCAAAGTAGAAGATGATCAATTTTATAGCTAAAAATTTTATGTGTATTTTAAAACTCATTTAAATTTATTTATTTTTTTATAAATAGGTTGAAGTAAAGTGATGGATAACATAGGAAGTACAATGTATATTAAAAAAAGCTGTCTCTGTTCATTTTTCTATACATTTTGGGTAAAAATTAAAAAATAAAAATAAAATTCTCCTCCTTCTGCCTGCTATCTGGAGACTAGAAGAAAGACCAAAAGACAATTTGCTACTTCTCTGTAAGGCTGAAGAAGAGATGCCAACTTTGAGAATATAAACTCATTCCAGGACTAATACTTTCCTTGGCAACATCAAGAATCTGAATGCCTTTTTGGCTTTTGCCCTACAATACCCACGTTCATTTCAAGTGGAACTAGAAGATGCTGAATGACTAACTTTGGGTGCGGCTGAAAGAAAGATCAGTTGGCCTGGAGTGGAGTAATAAAACAGCAGAATTATAGAGAGGAACATATAATACATTGCTCTAATGGGTACACGTTTAGGAATAAAAGAAGGCACTAGACATAAATAACATATAATTTCTTAAAGTATTTATTTCCTGACAAATCTTTAAGGTACAGTCTCTAATACAGTTATATTTAAAACAATTTTCAGAGTGTTTCTTATTAATAATAATGAGATAATCAAAAGGGAATTTAAGAGAACAACCTCATTTATAACAGCAACAAAAATATTAAAAAGTATCAATTTAACTAAGGAGGTAAAAAATCTGTATATTGAAAACTATAAAACACTGATGAAACAAATTAGAGAGAACACCATAAATGGAAAGATATTCTATGTTCAGAGATTGTGAGAATTAATATTCTCAAAATGTTCATATTACCCTATAAAATTCCAATGTTAGTTTTCAAAGAAATAGCAAAACAATCCTTAAACAGATTAGGACAATAAAAGAGCCAAAGCAACCTTACGTGAGAAGAACAAAGCTGGAAGTCATGCTACTTGACTTAAAAATATATTACAAAACAACCATAATAAAAACAGCATTGTACTGACAAAAAAGCAGACTTGTTGATCAATGAAATTGGATAGAAATCTCAAAGCAAACCTAAATGTATCAATATGTTTTATTTTTTTTACAACAGTGCCAAGAACACACAATGGGGGGGAGGAAAATCTATTCAACAGACAGTGTTGGAGAAACTGATTAGCATCATTCAGAATGAATTTACTCCCTTATCTTACAACAGCCACAAAATAACTCAAAATGGATTAAAAACTTAAATGTGAGACCCTAAACTACAGAACTCTTGAAGAAAAGATAAGGGGGGATCTTCATTACCTATGTTCTGTCAAAAGAGTTTTGAATATGATCCTGAGAGCTCTAGTAGCAAAAGGAAAACTAGACCAGTGGGAATGCATCAAACTAGAAATTTTTTTTTGCACAATAAAAGAAACAATTAACACAAAAGGAGGCAATTTCCAGAGTGCAAACAATACTTGAAAATCACATACATCTGATAAAGACTTAATATTCAAAATATATAAGTAGCTCAAACATGTCCATAACAAGAAAACAAATAACCCAATTTAAAAATGGGCAAAGGACCGAAACAGACACTTTTCAAAAGAAGGCATACAGATGGCCACTAGGGTCACTAAAAACATGGTTAAATCACTGACCATTAGGGAAAGACACATTAAAACCAAAATGAGGTGTAACCTCACACTTATTGAAATGATTTTTTATCAAAGGGATACAAGATAACCAGTTCTGGTAAGGATGTGGAGAAAAGAGACTTATACACTGTTGTTGGGATTATAAGTTAACACATTCCCATATTATGAAAATGCCTGACATTTCCAAGAAAGGGAGGGAGGGAGGGAGGGAAGGAAGGAAAGAAGGAAGGAAGGAAGGAAGGAAGGAAGGAAGGAAGGAAGGAAGGAAGGAAGGAAGGAAGGAAAAAAGGAAGGAAGGAAGGAAGGAGAAAACTTAAAAAAAAGAATTACCATTTGTTCCAGAAATCCTGTGGTTGGAAATATATCCAAAGGAATTGAAATCAGTATATCAAAGGGATATTTGCACTCTCATGTTCATTGCAGCACTTATTTACAATAACCAAGATATGTCCTTGAATGGATAAATAAAATGTACATAGTCTTCTATAATAACCTCTCCCCAAAAAAACTCCAAACATATATACTCTCTGAAAATTTAAAATATTGTACCCAGAATAATTATTCTTAGTCCATTTTCATGTATAGTTAATCATTTCTTAGTCAGTTGCCTCTAATAGCATAGGGTACTGTTGCTAATAAAATAGAATGCTATGGTTTAGGTATGATTTGAGCATGTCCTCATGTGTTAGAGGCTTGGAACCCAATATGGTGGTATTAAAAAGGCAATGGTCCCTTTTAAAAATGGAGTCTAAGGGAGTTAATTAGGCCATTGAAGGTATAACCTTTGGAAAGGATTAATATTAGTTTCCAAAAGTAAGTTATTTTTTTTTTTAGAAAGTGAGTTATTATAAAAGAACAAGACTGATCTCTTCCCAATCTTTCTGGCTTCCTTTGTTGCTATGGTCTCTCCCTCTCACATGAGATCCTAACATGAATGCTATATGCCATGCTGTGACACAAGCAAAGGATTCCTTTCCAGAGGCCAAATTGATAGTGCCACCTACTCATGGACACTCAACTTCTGAAACTGTGAGTTAAATATTTTTTTATAAAGCACTGAGCCTCAATTATTTTGTTTTAGCAATAGAAAACAGACAAGGGTAACATGTGTAAGGTTTCATGCACTTTCCATATATCTAACATGCTACAATGTATAAGTATACTGCGTGAATAGAAGGCATAGCAATTGTCTGTCCCACATTCCAGGTGATGGATTGGCTTTTATGACCAAGAGACTTATATAAAGCCAATGAAGTTTTTAGTTATATTGAATCTGGGCAGGTTCAGGAAAAAAGATACCAGTTATTACTGATCGTTTTTTAGATTTATTCATATGTTAAAATAAGAACTACCATCACTGCATATGGATGTCACACACTATTCAACAAGACCATGACTATACCAGGAATTATAAAGTGGAAGTCTCCCAAACTCATTCTGACTCTGACTTAATCTCAACTGGATTCAAATTCTCATTCATTTGTGCAAATTTAAGGTTTTTTAACCTTTCTATGGCTCAGTTTCTTCATCTGTAAAATTGGAATTCTATGAGAATTTCTACATAAGTTAATAAATGCAAAGCACTTCCAACAGTGCCTGATACACTTAAGTAAGCCTATGTATTTAAAGCAAAGAGTATAGTGCCCAGCATGTAATAAGTGTCATAGTATGTTCCAGGAACCATTTTTACACCTTTACACTTATTAAATATTTAGTCCTCCCAATGACTGTATTCCTAAGATACAGACTGCTATTACTGTTATTCCAGCAAGAAACTGAGGCTAAAGAAGCCAAGCTACTCATTCAAAGATACAGCCATCACTTTAAACACAGATATATTTAACTCCAGTGGCCAAATTCTCTTTTTAAATTGAATATGGTTTACGTTGCATAATGTGCCAATCTTATGTGCATAACTTGAAGAAATTTTACATTCACATAACTCTCATAAATACCATGCATAAGTCTTATAAATAACTGCATATGGATGTCACACACTATTCAACAATAGTTGAATAGTTGGCAAGCTAACGCATTATTCCTCTCATTTCAGAAGACTCCTTCTTGGCCCACCTGGCCATTGCTGATATAACCATTAGTCTGACTTCCATCACTAGAGTTTAGTTTTGCTGATTTTGAACTTTATACAAATTCATTGCGACCATATGCAATCTCTGTGTCTGGCTTCTTTTGCTCATTTTTTTAAAAATCTGTAAGATTAATCTCAATAATGTTGAACGTATCAGTATTTTATTCTTCCCAATTGCTGTGCCCTGTTCCATAGTGCAACTATATTGTAATTTACCCATTCTATTGCTGAAGGACCTTCGGGTTGTTTCCAGGTTTGTTCCTTTACAAATACATTTTATCATAGATACATGGGGGTGGTGGTGAGGGCTTCACAAATCTGCCAGACAGACTGAACAGACAAATTGAACAAGTTAATGTCTTTCACACCACTTCCTTGTTTAATACTTCCTTTAGTGAAATTTTACACTTCAGTGAGGATTTTTCCAGAGCTCGAACAACTAGAAGTCTATGTACAGGTTGGTATCTGAAGAACTAAATATTAGGGTGAGTGTGAAAAGTCCCTGCGATGCTCAATCCCACATTTAAGGTCAAGTGTTCAAAGTCTTTATTTTGTCCTCCTTCACTCCACCCTAAGAAGTGTCATCCTCACCCAACTACCATCTGGTTTCACTTCCTGCTGTCTCCCTCAGTCCCCTGAAATGTGATGATGATGATGATGGTGGTGATTGGTGATTCCTCCACAGCCACTATGTTTCTGTGTTTCAGAATCTTCAGTTCCTCGGTCATCAGTTAAGTCAGATGGCTGCATATGGGTTATAATCAGGCAGACCAAGCACCTGGGTAGAAACAGTGGGAAAGGCACCCAACCACAAGCAAAATTCACATGTCCACAGTAATAACTAATGCTTCTTCAAGGTTCACTGTATGCCTGATTCTACTCTAAGCAGTGACCACAGAGTTTAACTTTTTACTTTCATACTAGTCCTATGAGGCATATACTATTATCCCTCGGGAGATAAAGCCACAAAGGGGTCACAGAGGGAGTAAATGGCAGAGCAGGAATTTGGATTTGAGCTATGTAAATCCAGAGTCCAGACTCAATCTCACCTCCCACATGAAAGAATTTGGTACTTCAGAAAAAAGGAAAGTAAGATCTTAGTTGCCCTAAATTTATAGCCTAGAATTATTTTTATTTTCAGTTTATCATGGATGTGTACTGGGAAATCACTGAAAGTTCATGTGTGTTATGTATCTAGTCTTTGTAGTTCTCACTTTGTGAGCCTCTTGGCAGTTTCTCTGAGCCTCAGTTTCTCATATTGTGTAAAAAGACATTAAAATACTCATCCACAGGGCTGTTTGTCAGGACAAAAGTAAAATAATTTGTTGCATACTGTAGTATCATAGCTCATTATAAGTACTCAGCACATGGTAATGGTAGTGAATAATAGCCATTATTTAATAAATGGTTATTAGATGGCAGTTAAAGACTATAGATCATTTCAAGAAATCACATGGAGGTACACTTACTGAAAATCACTATCAAGTTAATAAAAGTTTAAATCCCTATAATGGGGCTTAAATGTTCCTTTCTGTTTCCTGTTTGTTTTTTTGTTTTTTGTTTTTTTGGCAAGGTTTATTACAGGAGTGCTGAGTATCACAAAAATATTTAATTCTGCATTACTTCTTAAAAGAATTATTCCTAGTCCATTGACCCTTAAGAAAACAGAGTAACATCTGCATGCCAGTATTAAAGAACAGAAACTTTGCACTGGGAAGAACAACTGGGCATTTAATTCAGAATGTTCATGTCAGAGTTTCTCATCACCCGTTTTGAAAAGAATTTTGTGGTTTTAAGATGACTATGTACAACTATTTGGTTTGTTGAGTAATTTCAGTTTGTACAAAGGCAAGCTTTCAATGAAAAGAAATATGATTTGCTGAAACAAAACTGGCACACTTTAGATCCTACTTACAGGTATAAATTAATGTGAAAAAGGATAATAATTTTTTAAGTCTTCTTAAGACTGAAAACAGAAAATTTTATTTCTTAGACTGCAAGAAAATCTATGGACTATAATGAAAATGGTGCTGCTGTCTCATCTCCCTTCATTATGCTTGGTCCTTTGACATTCAAATTAACAAGTTTGCTTTTATTCTTAGCAGTTGTTAAAATACACATTTTAAAACTCAGAAGTAACTCCCCTTTTACAGGAATTTACTGGTGGCATTCAGTCACATGGTTTTCTTCTTTGGACCTAGAGTTATTTGGAAGTGTTGATTGT
Organism: Callospermophilus lateralis; assembly: GCF_048772815.1. Classification (NCBI taxonomy): domain Eukaryota; kingdom Metazoa; phylum Chordata; class Mammalia; order Rodentia; family Sciuridae; genus Callospermophilus; species Callospermophilus lateralis. Next base: position 130,088 of record NW_027514552.1, on the reverse strand, counting down.
TGGAATGAAAGAAATCCATGGTTATAATGGATTAAGCTACTAAGTGATCTAACATAAGGAGGGAGAGAGGGAGGGAGGAGGGGAGAAAGATGGGGGGGATATTTGAGGGGGTATATTTGCAAATGTAACTTAATTGAGAAGGCTAATTTGTTTTCAGTATCTAAGGGAAAAAAGCATAAAAGCAGAAAACTTTTACTGTAAGCTTGCTGAGAATTCACATGTAAATTATTTCATATGGCAGAAGTACATGAAAATATATTTGATATAGAACAAAAATCGGTCAAGAAAAAAAATGAATTAATTTAAGCACCAGAGGCACCACATTAAATTGCATTAGGATTGACGAGAGGGTTTTCCTATGGTGTAATAAAACCCTTTCCAGGGTTCCGTGACCTCCTGGATGTACTTGTACTATGATTGCAGAACAGGCAGGGGAGTGTGAGAGTCCTTCATAATTGCATTAATATCAAAGACCATCAGGGAAGTTAATGAGAAGGAAATGTTAGAAAAGACTTCAAGGTTATTCCCATATTTTTATGAGCATATCTATGCACAAGGCTGTTTATTTATCATGGGACTTTATTTTAAGAACTGCCAAGCAAGGGTACGTATGACCCTGATTAGGTTTTGGTTTTTCTCAGGCTTTCGTTAGTGTTACTTTTTATTTACGGCATCAGAGTCTCCCTAAATACAATATGTTTTCTTCCCCTGTAATCTCATTTTCTTTTAAATGGAAAGTAAATGGGGATACATTTTTTCTCCCTCTCTTGAGTATCTCGTAGGTGATAAGACATGGGATAATGAGGATAAAAATGTACAAATTCTATCTATTGTCCTGAGGATTTTCCCAACACATAGATCTATGAATGTATCTCATATTTTGGCAGTTTCATTCCATTTCTATTTAAATTCAGAAGCCTACTGGATTTTATCATATGTTGAGTGAAAATACAGAGTAATTCTTCTGATTATTTTTTGGATTTTGGAAAGATTCATTGTTGATCAAGATGCAAAAAATGTTAAAAACAAAAAATCAAATAAATAAAAACATAAATGAAGACATAAAATAGTTCATCAATCATGACATAAATTGGGGGTGAACTATAATCCATAAAATGTCTATGTTCTTAAACTAGTTTGGAAAATTACAGCTCTATATTATTTATAAGATTCAGAATGAAACCAGTCTCAGGAAGTCAAGGTCATATATTTCCTCTAATATGCAGAAGCTGTAAAGAAAAATAGGAAAGAAAAAGAAAGAGCTTGGAAACAGAAGAGAGAGTGGTAGAATGGAGAAAGCAGGTCATCAGGGAGTAGAGGAGAGAAAGGGGAGGTACTGAGAAAGGAAATATAGCATGTATGCTGTCATACATTAATTAAATTTTTTAAAAAGAAACTATGAAATCTGAAAGTATGTGCAAAAGAGAAAGAGAGGAGTAAGAACATTAGTATTGGAAGGCTGACTGTAGGGTTGAAAGACCTACATGAATGCAAAGTACGGAGACATGTATCAATAAAAGAAAAATTTTTGAAGAAGTTATGCAATTGTCAATTTCTGTATGACAAACTATACAGTAGCTAAACATTAAAGGTAAGAACTACCAATTAGTACATTGTCAACTAGATGAGAATGTAATTAAATGAAAACTTTAAATGTTTCTTTTCAAATTTGAGTAATCTAAGTACTTCATGAAAATTAACTCAATCTTCACACTAATAACCCTGTAAAGTTAACATGATTATAAGATGTATTTTCAACTGAGGAAAAGAACAAATGATAAATAAATCACAGATTTTTGTTTTAGATGTTCCATTGAAAATCATGACTTCCTCAAAACTCAAAGAAAAGGTAATAAAATACACAAGATTAGATAAAACTTAACCATAGAGGATATTAATAGAAAAAATAAATGTTGTGGTACAAAATTTTAGAAAACATATTTGCAAATCAAAAGAAATGTATGATTTTTTTGGGGGGGTGGAGAAATAATGAATACCACAAAAGACTAAAAAAAATTGGAAATTTTTAAATGTACACTTTGAAAAATTTGAAGAAACAGATTCACAGGCAATTTCTATCTAGTATCTTAAAAAAGATACTTAAGCTGCATTAAAGCAAGAAAGTAGTATTCACTACCAAAAAACCTATAGAGATATCAAATAAACATTTGATAAAGTAGACTAGCCATTTCTAACAATAACACTAAATAAAAGGACTGAAAAGAAATTACTTAAATTTAATACTTGGGTATTTGCAAATCACACAATAAGTATTATTGCTATAAATAGCAAATGTTTAAATAATTAATGATAAATAGCAAAGGCTGGAAACAATGTCATTTTAAGGTCAAAAATTGGACAGGGAAGACTGCTTTTAAGATTAGATTTCAATATTGGCTGGAGGTGCCCTGAAAGCAGTAAGGTAAAGATCAAATTAGCATTGGTATTGGAAGACAGAATTTCATTTCTTTCTTCTCTTAATATAATTTTTTACAACTGAGGAGATTCTAGAAAAATCTATCAAAGTTAATATGGAAAAAAATAATCTAGATACAAGACACACATTCAAAAATCGGTAGTTTTCTCTTTATCTTGCCGTCACCTTTAAATGAAAAATCTTTAGTCTCTCATCCATAGGGTGTAAACACAAAAGAGAAAATACTTAGAAACTAGCAGAGTGAAATTGATTATATAAATAAAAATATACATATATAAATTTACCAATGTACATAATCATTTGTATAATAAATTATATAAAAAATATGTGAAAAATCTTATAGGGCCATAAAAATGTTCTAAATAAATGAAAGAAGTTGTATAGTGCTGGTTAAAATTGCAGCCAATTTAAATAAAGTCTGTCAACTTCTGTTAATATTATAAAACCTTTAATTATCTCAGTATTCTCCTGAAAATCTTATACTAAATAAATAACCATTATGGATATATATGGAGAAATATTTTGTTATATAATATTTATGGAAATAAAAACTATGGAAATAATCTAAGCATTTATTAGGAGAATGAACTGTTGATTATATTATGTAATATTATGTAGTCAATATAATATTTTAGACAATGTATGGTGTTACAATCAACAAAAATAGAATGCTTTGAAATTGTTCTAGTGTTCTTATTAGTACCTTGGAAACTTGATGAAAATATATTTACAATGAGAACTTTTAATATGTTTCTTTTGAAATTTGAACAATCTAAAAACTACATAGACAATTTATGGAATACCTTTCTATTCTTTTGTAAAATGCTGTTATAAAAAATTCCTACAGAAAAGGGAGGAACAAATTATCATGTACTGCATCAGAACTGACATCAAAACCGAGTGGCTTAAAGAAATGGTTCCTACATGAATTAATTTGCTTCTTGAGGAAAATTTTTGATTATCAAAGCATGTGTCTGACACAAGTTAGTATATCAAATTAGTACCACAACCCAGACATTCTGCTTCTCTTGTCCACATAGTACTTGTCAAATCAATAAAATACACAATGAGGACTGAGATGGAGCATGACAGCAATATGGTAACTGAGCTTCATAATAAATCAAGACTTAAGAAGACTGCCATCTATAGCCCACAAGGCAACAGCTCTTTTAATAAAGGGCTACAATTTGCTGCTTCCTCTTCCTCTTTCTCCACTATATACCAATAGTCTTTCTCATTAAAGACTTGGTCTGAGACAGTAAAAACTAGATTTTGATCATTTGTCATCTATTCTAATGTAAAAGGGTTTGAATGGAACAGGATCTGGAGAGGGGTCTTGTTGCCTTAATTAAAGGACCATTGGATGGGTCTATCAGGGATGGCACACTCCTTTAGGGAACTCTGTTTCAATTTTTAGTGACATGAAAAAAGAGTTTATATTTTCTCTCTGATTTCTGAGATGTATCCAGTTTAGAGTGGTGGTTGATCAGGAGTATCAAGTACCCATGCTCTAGATCTAGGGTATTGTTAAGCATCCTACAATGTAAGACTAACCTTTTACAACAAAGAATTGTCCTGTTCAAAATGTCACTAGGGCAATATGAAGAAACTCTTAAAGAAATGACAGTGTTTATTAAATAAAATACAGAGCTATAATTTGGACAGGTCAAGGTTGGGTAAGAGAGCCCCCCTCTCCTCTACTCAGTGTCAGGATAGAGGGCTTACCTGAAATCATGTGAGGCCTCTCTGTTGGAGTTTAATACTAGTTTAATACTGAAACAATCCACAGCTACCCTCTCCTTGTGGTCTTATTTTTGTCTTAAGGATGTAGCTAGACTCCAAGGTTGAGATTTCAAAAGAGTAAAAGAAAGAGAAAAAGAGACAAGCCATGTGACCTTTAAGAATGAGCTGCAGAAATTCACATGGGTCTACCAGATTCTTCTTGATTGGGTTAGTCACAAAGCTTTGTGTAGTTCAAGAGGAAGGGAAATAGACCCCACCTGTCAATGGGCATAGCAAGGTTGTGGAAATGTGAGAACAGAAATACTGCTGTAGCCATTTTGTATGTCTTTTTAAAATTTTTTACTGGCATATTATATTGAATTATGATTGTGGGATTAATTATGTTACATTCATATATACACATATTTATTTGATCCATATCATTCCTCAGTACCTTCCAGTTCCCCACCCACTCCTTCCACTGATACACTTGCTTTATTCTACTTGCTGTAGCTGGTTTTGAAAAAACTGACTTTCTATTTAAAATGAGACTAATAGTGTTTACTAGAGTTATTGAAATTTCTAATTATCCATTAAAGAATAACATTGATTAATAACAAGTTTGGACAGGAGTTCAATGTTCCAGTTAATCGTTCTAGCTTTTTGCTAAACAATTAACAGCCTTGGTGTGGATCTCCTAAAAGTCAAAGGGAAATCAATGGAGGAAAGTGACTAAGGTGTGGGAGGAGGGAGAGAGGGAGGAAGTGCTGGGGAGTGATATTGGCCAACGTACATTGTTATACTGTGTTCATGTATAAATATGTAACAACAAATCCCATCATTATATACAACTGTAATGCACCAACAAAAAAATGTGGAAAAAAACAAATACAGAAGTGTTGGAAATGTTAAAATTGGAGAGAATTTAAAAATACTATTACACAGACAAGATACAGATGTTTAATGACTTAAGATGTAGGTGTGATGAGTAAAGAGATGAGAAATATTGCTGGAAAATGCAAATATTAAGGAAATCCAGATGGAAATTCTAAAAGAGGAAAAATATGAGATTGTGGGACTGCAGATGTTGCTCAGTGGTAGAGCATACAGTTAGCATAAGGAAGACCCTGGATTCAGTTGCAAGTACTGAAAAAATTATATGTACTACTGTCACCAAAACATCATTTATCTAATGTCATAGAGGAAATTTGGAATTTTACTTTGTTGATAGGGTACTTTCTTCATCTTATAATACTTTAATTCATTCTAATTATAGTAAACAGTATTAGTTTCATAACAATAAAAATTCTCTATATTTTTTCAAAGATTGCTTTAGAATATATAAATGATTCCATTGGCTATAGATTGACATTATGCTTTCATGTTCTAAAAAAAAGAAATATGGCAAACAGAAGTTGACTAGAAACATCCAAATTGCATTAATACCAATATCAAGTAAGTTTCTTTGATTTGATTGTAAATAAGATAAATTTGTCAAAAATTAATAGGTCATTGAGAAATAAGTTAACTTCACAGATTTTATTGATTACAAAAATACAGAATTATACCTTTATTATAGCTAAACATTTGTATTTCAATACATTTATTTGTCTTATTTTCATGAAAGAAGTCAACTTATTTCAGGTTTGCTAATAATTCCAAGCCTAGAAGGAACTAGTTCCCAGTTGTCCTATTTTTGTATTGAAATCTTAAGCTTTTTGAAAAAAGCAGGCCTGACTTCCTTTTTATTCATCTTCTAGACACAACATGATGTCACAGTCACTGCCAATTAACCTTTCAGGCCTTTAATGCCTGATCAGCAAGCTATGCAAAAACTCTGCATCAGAAATCCTTGGGAGGAATCACTTGAGCACTGAAGGCACAGAAGCTCAGTTTGTGAAGATGCTGGTGCTCATGAAGCAGAGATTTATTGTATTTTAAGTTGCAGGTGCACTAGCATAACTCTGATGTATATTAATCCTAATACCTGTTTTAATCCTTTTCTACTATGGTTGAGTAAAGTGTCGGGGTTGTCATGTATCTGTCTTGTTTTGTTTGAAGTTCCACATCTCTAACCTTGGTCACAATACAAGGTTCATTTCAATGTTTTGAACATATTTTCATAGTGGTATTGATATTATTTCACTCCATTTGAGCCAGATAGGTTTCATGGAGCAGACCTTCCCAACTGTTGTACCCATGCATAATAGGTCACAGGCCTGTGAGATAATGATATCCTCTGTTCTCAGGGTGCCCTGGTGAGGCCTGGGGGAAATGAGAACTCCCATAACTATTAACAGCCAGGAGAAGCCTTAACAATTTATTCTAACTTGCCACAAATGTTATTTTGAAGTGCTATATTATGAGAAAAGCCAGAAAGAAATGCTATCAAGTACAGAAAAGGTTTGTCTCACTTTGCAATGAATACAAATTGGCATATATTTCCTAGATATCTCTCAAAGATGAAGTGAATAGTTGCCATTTGAAAGATACGCCCTTAGGCTGAAAATATTTTAAACTTGTGAGGATTACTATAGTATGTGATTTGCCTTGATAAAATAAATAAAGAGTTGAAGGTAGTTATAATGATATTAAAGTAAATTCTGACTGAAACTTTCAATAAAACAATATCACAAATCACACACACACACACACACACACACACACACACACACACACACACGTCCACATGTGCATACACGTTTCCATACAGAACTGATCTGACTCAGTTCCAAACTGAATATTTCATTCCTGAATGAATCCAAGGCCTTTCTCTTTTCTATTTAGTAAACTGCTAGAAGTTTTTTCAAATTTATTATTTTTCACATTTTTGTTACCAGGATTAACAATTGACTCTATTTTTCATGCCTTTGGTTCATGTAGAAACAGTTTTTATCACTGAATAGGTTATTGAATATATGCTGGCTACTATACAGATATGGTGAGTAGTAAGTCTCTATCTATATTAAAATTATTGATTTCTGCATATTATTCTGGTGGGGTAAAATTCAAAACTATGCTTCAACAAATGAAATGTGTCAGGTTCTTCAGACATGCTAAAATTTCAAATGTTAAATTTTCCAATGTAAAACATCTTCTCTAAATATACTTTATCTAAATGTAATAATTTTCTTTACAAACAGGAGAAATAAGAAATACTATATTATTACCTGGAGATTCAACCATTGAATCAATGGGAAAAGCTTTATTTATAGAAAAAATTTAGAAATTGTTTATTACATTTACTATCAAATCCACTAATGGGATAATCATGGAGTTAAACCAAAGAATATTCCATATGCCAACCTATTTATCTCCTGACTAAACTCTGCTCATGCTCTAACCTTCTCTGTCTGCAGACTTGTTTTTTGTGCAAAATAAGAGGTCAAATTACCTCTTATTTTGTTATATCTTTGCCCAGACAGGAGGTGGTACCCTGATTCAACAACTGGGCTGTTTGGAGGCACATTCCCTTTAACGCCATTGCTTTAGGCACAACACAAAAGGCAGTTTTAACTAATCTTATTATTTGCAGAAGAAAAACCATCTATGTGGGTTACATTGACATCACTAAGAAATGTGAACCTCCTTCTTTCATAAATGTGGATAAATAAGTGTCAAAGGTTTTCCCATTATGGTTTATGGGATGCAGGTTTCAAAATGCTAGTCATCATCATAATAGTAATAATTAAGTTAATACCTTAGTAGTGGATGTTAAGTAAGATGTCATGCATAAATCAAATCTTAATAATTAGTTTTTTCCCTTAGATTTTGATTTGAGAATAGATTTATGATCTGATTTATGTTTAACTGTCAATAGCTCTTTGCTGTTTAGGGGTTTTCCACCATCATATATACTGCCAACCTACCAAGCTAAAGTATTAATGATTTGCCAAATATTGTTATGCTTAAAACCAATCAAAAACTTCTTAAAATTATGTCTTACCCTCAGAAAAGAAAAACCCTGTTGTATAAATGTAGCATTCTTTTTCAGTTACTTTAATAAACAAGACACAGGAGCATATGTGTGTTCAAAGGCAGAGTCCCTCATCCCTAATAGTAAAAAGAGATACTATTCATTATTTAGTCAACAAATTAGGAAATAATTAAGCATTAATAAAAATGACTGGTTTTTCAAGTAACTTCTAATGTATGTATTACTATGCTAATTTCCCAAATAAGATAAGAGGCTTAACATAACCCTAAGTGACTCAATCATAGCATACTGGAAGCTGAAATCTGGGTATATTTTGATGCAAAGCTTATAGTCCTTTTTTCATACCATGTTTAGTCAATTACCTACTTTGTATCATTTTTGGAGCCAAAAGAAAATCTCTCTTGCTGAGGCTCCTGTGTCATTTGTGAAATTTTCAAAAACACCACTCCATCCTCCTTTTTCTGTCCCTGTTGCTCATCATAAAATGAATGAGGGTTTTGCCAAACAGATTGTGTTGCTGGCAGAACTAAAAGCATGAACAGTTCTTTGCCTTGAAAAAGATCTCTGATTCTTATGAATTAAATGAATTTTTATATGTTCTCCTTACCCATCATCTCAGTGCCTTATAGCCATTACATCTTTTTTTTTCTTGTTAAAGTTAGAGCATAGATGGACCAGTCCTTCATGTCACATACTGAAATGATTCAGTGTTGACTGATCCAGTTCATCCGCATTCCAGGCAGGGATCCCCAAACCTACTACTATTAATCTGAAAGTGTTTTTCAAATAAATGTCATTAAAGCAGGAGAAAAGGACTGCACCAATAGAAGCAGCTTCCCCCTCCTTTCCTTTCTTAATTTTCGATATACAGTACTTAATTAAAATTTATTCTGTCCTAGTCATTTTGCTGAGTGCTAAGGGTCATGAGTAGAGTACAAAGAAGAATGAAGAAAGTTCAGAGCCGGAGTAGAGAAAGGGCTGTGCAAGCCAGAATCAGATGTTATTTTCAGTTCCTACACCTGTCTTTAAATACAGTAACATTGGGTATAGGGCTTCAACATATGACTTATGGGGAACACAACCAAGTCCATAACAATGCCCATTGATCAACAGCAATAACATGCAATAGAGAGAAGTTAAAGTCAAATGTCATAGGCATACTAGTTAGTCAGAGGTTCAAATCCAAAGCCTGCCACTTCCCAATTGTGTTAACATTGGTGAGTTTTCTTAACCTTAGTGCTTCCTTCCTTTGTGAATGTAACAAGGACAATAAGTATCCTTTCTCCTATGGCAATCATCAAGTATTTAAATCTAATTAGAAGGTAAATTGAAATGAGAAGCTACTATTAGTTGTAGATAAATAGTTTCAAAGATGTTGTTACTCTTCTTTCTATGGTAGGCATAGTATTTTAGGAATTGTGAGAATCAAATGTAAGAGAAAAGACAGGAAATTAAATTTTTACACTATTTTTTCTTAATGAATTTATTTTATATAAATATAGTTGTGAGGCTAAGCCTACACAGAGAAAGATGCTTTAGATTTCAGAAATGTGTAGCTTAATTCATTCTTTTAAAACAAATCTTTACTGAGCATTTATTATGTGTCAGAAATTGTGCCAGGCATTTTGGAGACAGCAGTGAGCAGAAATCACTATTCTTGGGGAATTTATATTCTAGAATTGAAATGTCACCTCCACTTCTGGAATTGGGCAAAATAAGGTCGATCAAATAAGAAAAATAAATTAATTAAAATAAATTTACAACATAATACAAGTTGGCATTAAATTGTGATCATTTGGTGAAACGATAGATAGGCATAACACTAGCTCTGGGGCTATAGGACTGGCTTCCACAGGTGCCGCCCCATCCCTGAAATACATGTTTGAGACCTTGCCATCCCTCACCATAGCCCAAGCAGATTTTCTGCCCCGCCCTGCCCCACTTCGCGTGTGGTGCAGGAGGAAGCGCTGGCCTTAGGGTCCCTCAGGGCTGCACTGCCACCTCCAGCCTCTGACGTCCTGCGCCAGGTGCACTGCCAGCACGCATAGGCACGAGGATTTTGAAGCCACGCAGCATACCTGGTATCCAAGAGCAGGCCGGGAGCCCAACCTGCAGGTCCCAGATCCTGCTGTCGTGGTCGCCGGAGTGTGAGTGACTCTGTCTTCAGCTGGTGTCTGCAAGCTCACGTCACCTGTTTGATAGCCTCCCACCAAATCAGAGGGCAGCGCTCGCCAGGAGCCCCAAGCGTCACCGGCTTCCACAGATTAGAACTCGCCTCTCATAGTTCCTCCCTTCATTCCATTTAAAGCTCCCACTGGCTTTAAGAAAAAGTTAAGTGTGAGCTCAGTTTCTTCAGCGCTTTCTTCCACTGCAAGATGGTAAGTGAGGAACCGGCGTTTGCTAGTCCTCTGGAAAAACCTGGGGCTCTGAAAGCTAATAAACTTTGCACTGAGAATTTATTCCATTTTTGGAGCAAGCTTTCTTTGCTATCTACCAATTAAAATAGATCCTCCCCTGTCTCCTTTTTATTATCATCTGTCTTCTCTCTCTTCCTCCATTCCTTCCCCACTGTCTTTCTCCCTGTTATTTTTATTCTTCATATTTCCCCCAAATTTCACCTATTCACCTGCACTTACTATTCATTCTTCCTCTTCTTCCAGATTATGCATATATTTGCAAACAATTGGAGTTGAACTACTGTAAGAGTATTTGGGGTTTGTTTTCTTCTCAGGTGTCCATTGCCTAATAGTTTAACTCGGATTCCAATAATAACCTCAAGGAAGGAGTCTGCAAACATGCTTTTAAAATGAAAACAAGAAAAATAGCTCTTGATAAACTTTTGGCTCAATTTTTTTGGTCTGCACTCCCCAAGCTGCACTTGCTTCTGAACTGTGTTTTTTTTTTTTTCTTTTCCAAGACATAACTCACTGGGAACATTAACAAAGTGTGACTTAATTGACTCATTTTCCCCTCTTCTGTTTATGTTATTACCAAGAAAGTACTCAAGCCAACAAAAGATTTATAGTAGTCAAACAGAGTTTATCTAAACCTAGGCTCTGCTGGAATAAATGGCTTTTACCTGATTAAACATTGACAAATAATTAGGAATGGACTGTTGTACAAATTAACCTAGGAAGGCTGCATACTTGTTCTTGTTTGGAGATTTGGAAAGAGTGTATGTTTGAGGCTTGAGAAGTAGCAGGCAGGAAGGTACTCCCTGGATCAGAACACAGTGAGAACACACGTCAGGCAGTTAGTGGTGGCAGGATAACTTTGCAAGGACATTGAGCCCTAGTGATGGAGATATCTAGAGCTTGCAGTCTTTGCTTATTTCTTTCAGCTTTTAGATGTTTACTTGGAGTGATGTTACGCTCCTCTGACTGGAGCTGGGGCAAAGTTTATTTAATTACCTACAAGGAACAAAGTTTATTTAATTATCTATAGAACAGAGATAGAGAGAATATATATATATATATATATATATATATATATATATATATATATATATGCACTTATGTCTATATATGCATATGTCTATATGTATGTATATTATACAAATATGTATATGTATGTACATAACTATATGTATGTGTATGTATATATATATGCATTTGCACATATATACATTATATATATATTTGCATATACATTATTCACAGCATGTGTTTGTGTGTATCTCTATTCAGATTCCCATAAGATCCAACAGAATGTTAGTTTGGAGAAGAAGAGGAAGGGAAGCATAAGACAATTATTGATTCAGAAGTTAGTCTATAAGATGCCATATTCTGCTTTTTCACCATTTTTAATGGGTTCTTTGTCTTCCAGGGTGATTAGAAATATAAATATAATTAAGATAGTTCTGGCTGGCTTATTAGGTGAGCTAGGCATTACAAATGAAAATATAAATATGATTCATCCAATAGTAGTCTATTCTTTGTTCAAGGACCTGTGGAAATGTTAGGAAAGTCATAGGAGCTGATTCCTTTTTAGTTATTATAATTAAACCACTCAAAGTTTAATCTGGATCTAAATTTAACACCTTCACTGTTTCTTGATTAACTGCATGTAATTTCTGTGTGTTTCTCCCTCCCTTCTCTCCCTCCACATCTCCATCACCCAATCTCCTGGGACACCCCCCTCCACCCCAACTCCTTATACTGAATTTCACAGAACACCATTCTGCCTTGCCAAGACCAGTATTTTACAGGAGACCAGAGTTATAATTGCCCGTATTCCACTACACCATCAGAAAATAGTGTTGACGTTTCCACGGAGACTTGGGTCTCTTTCTGGGCTGCTGGTCTCCTGGACAACAGTGAGCCCCAACAAGCACCACAGGCACAGGGTAAGTTCTGCTCTTCTGCTTTAGTGGTAGACCTGGAGCCCTTTTCAAGCAATGTGGCTGCAAAGTATCATGGTCTGGGACTCTGGAAAAAGGGATGTTATAAAAAATTTAAGTTAGTCCAAAGAGTCTTGAATTTTACAACCTTAACTTCTGCTATTTTTGTACTTGCCAAATAGTGAAAATGGGATTCTTCCTCTTTCTTGCTGGACAACACGTGTTTCTCCCTCTAATGTATAGTACTTGGAGATTCCCAACTCACTGAAAGAACCTTTCTGGGTCATATTTTATAAACAACATCCTAGTAGAATGTTTTTGGAGTCAAGATACTAGTTACAACATTTCTTTTGAAATTCAGAAAGTTTCCCAAGTATCATAAAGAAACAAGAATGAATAACTTCATCTTTTATTACATAGAGGAGATTCTATAGAGAATGCCTTGTAAATAGAAACAATTATTCTCTTACACACACACACACACACACAAACACTCACATAGGATTTCAAAGTGGGAGGGAAGTATAACATTGATGGAAAATTATGAATGGTATTAATCTTGACTTGAAGGTTAGTGAACATTTATATAAAATTAAATGAATTTCTGTATAAATAGTCAAGTTTCTCTAAAAAGTTTCAGATATCTTAGAATTAAATACCTATACTATAGTTTTTTTTAAAGAAAGAGTGAGAAAGAGAGGGAGAAAGAGAGAGAATTTTTTTTAACATTTATTATTTTTTTTAGTACTTGGCGGACACAACATCTTTGTTTGTATGTGGTGCTGAGGATCGAACCCAGGCCGCACGTATGCCAGGCGAGCACGCCACCACTTGAGCCACATCCCCAGCCCCCTATACTATAGTTTGCCATATGCTCCTTTGGTGGACACAGGGGTTAAGAAAAGGCACACAAAAACGAAAACCTAAAAATGTTGAAGCACACTTACATATCATGGATAAAGTTGTTCAGTTTTACTTTTTCACTATAAGCAACAGCAAAGACAAAATGCCCAAAATCTGAACCCAAACTGTTTACAAAATTGGATTCCTGTTTTCTTACTCACTACCCTATTTTAATAAAAAATACTTCAGCAACAGCAGTTTAAGAAGAACAGGGAAAGAGTCATATGGTATTAATGAGACAAAATAAAGTAAAAAAAAAATTAAGCATGCCCAAATGCTTTTGATTAACAGGCATAGCTTCCTGTCAAATATGAAAAAAAATTCTTTGTAAAAGCATAAAAAATATACAGATGAAAACAGTTGAAACGGAGAAGGTAGAATTTTACAATTTTTTATCATGGTTTTCAGAGAAACAAGGTGCAAATTATTTAAAAGTAGACATTGCTAGTAAATCAAATTCTGAATTCTATACATTAGATTTAACAGGTAGGCAGACAGAAAAGGAAATAATAGCATCAAAAAATGTTATTAGATTATCAAGCCAAACACTATATTATTAATGTTGAAGCTTAGAAAAATAAAATAAAAATTATAAAAAGATAGTGGGATTGCAATATTATGCCTAGTGGAAGGGAAAGGTTAATAATCATTTGAATGAATTAATGATGCATCTGAGAGAGTCTTTATTAATCTAACCAACAAGAATATACATATAAAGGGAAGAATGTGACCACTTAGTTCCAAAAAGAAAAAAAAAATCCTACCTCTTTAACCACTTTGGCATAGGTTGTATAAATATTTGTCTGTCACAGCTTGCGTCCTTCTTCTGAAAGCTTTAAATATTTTGTTCTAGTGTGAGGAAGCAACAGCTATTTTTAGAAAAGTAATTGAACCTATTGCACTTTGGGAATGGTTTGGTGAGCTCATTGCACATAAGTCAAAAGTGTGTTTTCTATGCTACCCATTTTGTATTTTCTCATGGATTCATCTTCTAATTTGAATTTTCCTATTCTGGACTCATGTTCCTGGGAAGAAGCTCAGCTTTCCTCACAGCTCTACAGAAATAAACAGGTATGTGTGGCTAGTCAGAACATTGAGACTGGCCATGCATCCTGCAGTCCATTCTCCACTTGCATCCTCCCTTAAGTTCATGCTGCTACTTTTTCCTCTTAAAATTCACATTAACTCACTTTAGAACTAAAATGAGCATATGTCGAGAGAGAGAGGAGAGAGAGAGAGAGATTGAGTGAGTGAGAGAGAGAGGAGTTAGATGAACAATCTTTCTCTCCCTCCCTCCTTCTTTATTTTCCTCTCTCTCTCTCTCTCTCTCTCTCTCTCTCTCTCTCTCTCTCTCTGTCTCAACCCCCCCCATACACACACACTCATATACACAAATAACACTTGAGGAAGACATGAAGTCAGGCTCTGACTATATCACATTTTAGCTGTGTGAACTATCACGTCCACCTTTTCCTCATCCATGAAATTGGAATATTTATGTGGCATATCTCAGAGGGCTAATGGAAAGACCAAATGGAATCATGTCAGTATTTTAAAATGATAAACATGGATAATTGCCTGGAGAATTAATGATAATGACAAAGGTTTTTTATTCAGACATTGTTTCTTTTTCCATATTTTGTTCTTATTTGTTCCCCAAAAGTAATATGATCTACTGAACAAACAGGCAGATCAATCTGAATGTGGCACAAATCAACCATCTTTTCTTTCTTTCTTTCTTTCTTTCTTTCTTTCTTTCTTTCTTTCTTTCTTTCTTTTTTTCTTTAATGTGCAAGGAAGGAGTCCAGGTAAACCTTTCTAAACACTTTTTTTTCCCTATATTTAAACAGTTGAATGCTGCTCATTTTCTTTTACACCTACCTGACTCCCTTGTGGTTAAAATTTTAAAAGTCATATAATACCCTCAAATACTTTGTAATGAATGAAAAATTCAGAGCACAAAACTGAACAATCAGGTGGTAGGGGTTGTTGATTTCAGTCTCGGAGGACGAGGACTCTCTGAAATTGTGTTCATAAAACAAACAGAATAATAATCAAGTTTAAGAAGGCTGAGGCACAGTGGCATTATTATAATGTTACAAAGTCAATACAGTGGAGCAACCTTCACCATTGTCTGCTTTTTGCAGCTCCAAGAAACTCTGGTTCAGAAGGAAGAAGAACTTGCTAGGCTACATGAAGAGAATAATCATCTCAGACAATACCTGAATTCTACTTCGGTTAAATGTTTTGAAGAAAAGGCCAAGGTGTGTAATAATCTTTTTTGTAAGGTCAGGGCAGTGATTTAAGAAAGAAAACCATTAATGTAAAATTTCTTATTTAAAAGCAAGAAGTGTACTCAACAACAGGTCATGGGATATGTGAGTAGAATGGATAACATTTCTTAAGGAAGTACATGACTTTCACTAGAACTTTTATGTATCATTTATTAGAAGTATCTAGATTGCAGATTCTATCCAGACATTATTACAAAGGAGTTTCTTATATATCAAAAGCTAGGGATTGCTGAGGAAACATGTTGATCAAACGGAGAGTTAGGTGGAAATCAGAGATTTAAAAACTCAGTTGTTTTAATTATCTTCTTAATGTAGAAATTAAAGATTTAAAAACTCAGTTGTTTTAATTATCTTCTGACTTTAGGAAAATCATTCTCAATTATAAATTTGGTTACCTGTAGCTACAAAAACTAAAAATCTGTGAAAAATCTCTCTCAATCTAAGATGCTGTGATGATAACTGGAGCCTAGTATCTTGAGCAGCAATTCAGTATATACAGTTACATTATTTTTTATTCACATTTTTCTAACACTTTTAAATGAGATATTTCTAACTCAAAGATAGCTTGCCTATAGTCTCTTTGTGTTCTTTTTTCTTTAGTTTTGTGTTTTTCCTAGTATGCGTTTGCTTCTATGACCAATTTTTACTGGGATGGCATTACTGCCTTCCTAGTCAATCCTTTTAGGTTTAACACCAGGGGAAAGTAAAATCATAATATATAAAATTCTGAACCCACTGGTACAGACATGCCATGGATATTCTATCTTCTCTTTTTGGAAATAAGGAGTTAAATGGTAACTTTCAGGTATACAGCAGATTTTCCCTCTCATCTCTATCCAAGGTTTATAATCTGAAACAAAAAGGCAGAGAAAGTATTTCAAGGTAATTTCTCACTTCAAAAGAGTCTTTAACACAAAAAGGATAGTCCCCCTGGGATAAGGTCCAGCTCTCTCAGGAATTTTCTGAAGTTAATGTTCCCCCAGAGCCCTCCAGTTGCAGTGAATCTGAGAATAAGAGAAGCTCTTTAATGAATGTGCTGTGAGAAACCAGAACACCTGGACACAATGAGGCAAAAGATCCAAACATGTCCTCCTTTCATTTTTTTCTCCTGAGATTTGACACTTCACAGAAGCCACAATGTCATCCTTCCTCCATCCCTGGCTCACAGGAGAGATCATTCCATATGTAATCTGAAAGTGACATCTCTACAGGACCGCCCATGGCCCCACCTACCTGGTAGAGCTGGGAGTATAGCTCAGTCATCCTAGCCTCCATTGAGAATCAGAGCACATATTGCCAGAGACTTAGCCTTTTCTTCCTTTTCTTTTAAGGACTACCACTAGTCCCACTAAGTCCATCTTATTGTCCTCACTCTGAATTTAGACAATCATTTTAATTAACATACTCCTTTTTTTTTGAAACAATACAGAATGAATTCAGATTCTGTCATATATCCTTAACCTTCACAGAGTAAAATATACATTTTAAATTCTCAAATGAAAAACTTCATAAAATATAGCATTCCAAAATAATTTACAGCTATTTCTACTGACTCAGCTAAATGAATACTCAATGTTTTCCTTTTTTGTTCAAAATGTGATCTTATATTTTAGGGACTGTAGTCCATGTCTAAAAGGTTGATAAGTAGAAAGAAACTAGAAAAGGATTCATTGATGACGTGATGTTAGAGACATTCATCAAATTATACTGGCAACAAATACGGATAGAGGTAGAAGGAAAAATAGAAGAAAAGGTATAGGGCCTATTGGGGAAATGAAAACTAGCCCAGGTGGCTGCAGGGTAGCATTTTATAAAATAAAGCATGTATTCTGGGGATTCAGCAGAAGTTTCTGTATAATGAGACATACTTCTGCTTCTTTGGATGTTATGTAAATACATGGAGGTAACATATACTGAGTCCAAAAGGGCAAGAACAATAACTTACACATGTTAGTTTTATTCTTGAAATAAAGCATCATCTCTCATGCTTATTTATACAGTTTCCATTAAGTCTTGTTTCTCTTCATATCATATAAATCTTTCATATTTTATTATTTATACTGGTTCTAGTACAGTAATTAGTAAAAAGGGAAAAAAACCTTTAACTTTTATAGATTTTCTTTAACAGTGTTCTATATTTCTTCAGACTAAAATGAAACCTTTATAGACAAACTCTGGGATGTTTTCAAATCACTAAGTTCTTTTTAAAACAAACAGATGTTTTACTTTTTTTGAAAATCTAATAGGTACTGCACATACAGCATGAGGACTAAGGAGACTGCATGGCAGGGGGCATCATCTTTTTGGAATATATAATGGAAGAGAGTCTATCCAAATCCCTTTCTCACTACAGGAGGGAGGGTGGGAATGTAGGTGGAGACATTCAAGAGAATCCTGTAAAGAGTAGGAGTGACAGGAAGAAAGGATATGTGAATGTTTTTTTCCTTAACTAGACACTGATGCAGAAGCACAATATGCAATGCAGGGCAACAAAGATGAGGCAGCAGAGTAACCTCAATCCTCTGACTTCTTTAAGACAGGGATTCCTAGGGCAGAGCAAACATTATAGAATTCTCATTTCTGGGTTTTCAAACATCCCAAGTGAACCTGGTCCCACCCATCTCTAAAGTAATGGGTGTAAGTAACAAGAAGCTCCAGAATCAACAACTGGCAGTGTGAGCTGAAGGTGTGGAGAAGAGGAGCAGATTGATGTGGTAAAGCCAAAACTATGTGGAAGTTCTTGGGTCCTAAAATGATGCCATAAAGGCATCCTACAAAAGTATAATTATCTAATTTATTGCCAAAAATATGACAAATAGTAAACTGGAAGGAATGCTGGAACAATAGATAAAATCATAGATTACTGCAATTAACCAGGGCATATTTCCACAATATAAAGAAAACACAGCATCTGAATGCCTGTTACAGAGAGGAAGGACACCAGCAACCAGTCATTTCACCTAGGGAGACCACAACTGTGAATAAGAAGAGATTAAACTTCATCTGGTTATGTAGATATGCATCATCTTAAAAGAATGAAGCATGCACATTTGTCAAAAGTGGACCTTCCTCCATTCTAATGTGCCTTAAACCACAAGTTTAGCTCACACAGAGGGAGGGGAATAAGTTATAAGATTACCAAATTAATCAATTAAAATATTATATTTTATTTATTTATTAAATAAATATCCTTATTATTTACTGGAATGCATTACAATTTTTCTTACTCATATAGAGCACATTTTTTCATATCTCTGGTTATATACAAAGTATATTCACATCAATTCATGTATTCATACATGTACTTTGGATAATAATGATCATCACATTCCACCATCATTTATAACCCTGTGCCCCCTCACTTCCCCTCCAACCCCTCTTCCCTATCTAGAGTGTGTCTATACCTCCCATGTTCCTTATTCCTATCCCACTATGAATCAGTTTCCTTATATCAGAGAAAACATTTGGCATTTGGTTTTGGGGGATTGGCTAACATCACTTAGCATTTTAAAACTTACCTGAACTCTGATTCATGGACTAAAGTGACTTAATACAAGGGTAAAAACTTTTATAGGGTGATTCATGGGGAATTTGAACTTGAACCTAGATTTCCATCTAGTTTATCATCACATCATAAAGTTCCTGAGTTGGAAATTCTAATTATCATAATTGTATAATGTGATATAATGTGATAGATTATTTGTATATATATTATTTTATGTGATAGATTATTTGTATATATTTGTATATATTGTCACATTTTACAAACTCTTCAAAGACAAGGACTGAATTGTACCTTTCTCTATCTCAGAACAAGTGTAATTATAATAATTAAAAAAATAATAATTTTCCCAAAGCACAGACAATTGAGAATTTAATATTCTTACTTGTATTGTTTTTATTCTGTTAATTTTCTTTTCTGTAAGCTCCATCTGTTTACCTCACATGACAGACACAGTGTTCTTTTCTAAATACAGGCAGGCCTGGTGTACCCGGCCCAGAGCATAGTCCTCTGAAGGCTCCAGACACAGTCTGTGACCCTGACGGGCTGACAGTGGTTGGGGAGAATGGACTCCCTCAATGGGCATGATGTGAAAACCCCCCTTTCTCTCCCATTCTTCTCTTCTAGTTTTGTGAATCCAGCAAGAAAAGCTGACCAGATTCCCTCTAAGGGTGAGGGAATATAAGAAAAAAAAGTTACATATGTAGTATGTAAATATTGTAAAACTTCTAATGTTTTTAACCATAGCTCTCATATAATATTATCATTTCATCTATTGAAGGGCATCTACGATGCTTCCACAGCTTAGTCATTGTAAATTGAAATTATATTCATTTCCTTCTTTGGGAAAAGGTCCCTTTTGCGAATCGGATAGAAGAGGAAATTGGCCAACCTCTAGCAAAATATTACTAGAAATAAATATGAGTTATCTTCATTTAGAAGTAAAGTTAAATAAAATAACACCATTGTACAGTATCTTTCAGGATTATCCTGGAAAAAAATATGAAAAAACTCTTTCTAAAGAGCATAATACTTGGCAGCACACTTCATCCTTAATTTCACGTGAAAAAAGAAGTTACTTCAGGTAAGAAGGTACATAAGAAGGTGCATAGAATAATAGGAAGTAATCAAGACTTTGTCAAGGTTTTAGAAGGAACTTTTGAAGACTATAAAATTTGGGGTGTATAGTAATAAGGATGAAACTCTGAGAGAGACAATGCAGTGTAAATATCATGGAATTTCATGCTATCACACACCAAAGCACATACATCATGAATATTGTACAAGACAACCAAGTTGACAACTGGAGTTGGCTAGTTTTTTTAATCCAGACTCCGATGCTGCACCGGATGAATGAGGACTTGGTACCATAGTGGTTTCCTGTCACTGTATTTTATCTATCAAATGCTTCTTCCAAATATCTAGCCAGCTAGGAGGAGAGGTGTATCTCTAGGTTCTTGTAACAGCATCATTCTTTTCATCATTTTCTCATAATAAATTAACAAGTGGACGTCTTTTAACCCAGAAATAATTTTAACCAGTAAAACCCAAACTTTTTTAAAAATTTTGCTTTTACAGACAATAAATGCTAAGCAATTACCACTAATAAAGTGTCAATACATCATGCCTAAAATTGAATCAGACCACACTTAACAAAAATAAAGATATTACTATTGGTCTATGACCATGGTATTCACTGTATTTTCATCTATAAAAGAAACAAAAAGCTGCTGGCCTGGTATAATTCTGAAACAGTTGATGGTGTTGCTAACACTTCTTAAATTTTACATCATTATATCAGGTTGTGCTACCAAAAGACACACTATATAGATCCAGGAACCAGAGTGTAAAAGTTTAAGAATCTTAACTCACCATCACTCCTATTAATGCACTTGGCAATTATATTTTCTTACACCATGCCTCTGAATCTTCCACTTCTAGAGATCCTAATTATTTAAAAGGACACTTTTCCAACAGGATGTGTAACAAAATTCCAACTAAAATTAAACTGCACCCGAGGACTCTAAATTCTATATACTAAGAAAACAGAAAGCAAGAGGAGAAATTACAATCCTAGCTAGGTTGATACACTCTCCACACCAGAAGGACATTGATTCCATGTTGCAATGATAAGCAAGTACCACTAATAAAGTGCCAATACATCATGCCTAAAATTGAATCAAACCTCACTTAACAGAATTAAAAATATTACTATTGGTCTATGAACATGGTATCCACTTTATCCAAATATAAAAGTCTATTGTATATTTGAAGATAATTATCAGATGATTCAATTTGAAAACAGATGATCCAATTCTCTACTTTTTAGCATTTACTTTCCATACAGGGATTGTAAAAGGATCAGTGAAGTAGTTGTGTCTTGAGAACATTATAGTGAGGAGCCTCAAATGATTTGGGGATGAGTATTGAGACCAAAAGAAAAATGTTTAGTGGATCTAAATTGAACAGCAGAAGAGACACAAGATGACTATTAATTTGACATTCATTCTACACAGCTGTCAAAACTGTAATTAATTGCACTGTTTTCCATTCTTATAAGTTTTCTTCAGGAATAGAGTCTCACTAGTACCATAAACTAAGTACAGAACTTAGACTGAAAAGTGAGTTTTTGTGGTGTCACTATAGGGAACTATGCTTATGGCACCATTTGAACTGAAGGATTCATTTCTCAGACAATTGCTGAAAGTGTTCTTTTCAAAATATTTTCATTAGTAGAAGCTCGTTTTTCTGGCTATTACTATTTAAGGCTTCCTAAACTCAAGACTGCTTGAGACTCATGTAAATCACACTTCATCTCTCAAGTAAGAAAAATATGAGAGTGCAAGACAGATCCATATTTTCACTTTGAGTAAGCAGAAGCCTCCTTTGAGATTAGACTGCAACCCCAGATTCTGTGTGCCCAAGTGTGCTTCCTTCCCTTTATTTCCATTGTGCTGATCTGAAGCACACTAACTTATGGACTTCCAAGATGCCTAGTCATGGTCTTAATCAACCTCCTGGGAAGCCCTAATTAAAAGTCAAATGCATCCTTCATCTACTTCCAGACTTTCTCTTTTCCAGAAGTTCTTTGAAGTCTTTTTGTCACTGGAGATCACCTCCTCTTTTCATTGTGGATGTTTATCTCATTTTATGCTTCTCTTTGATAGTTACTTTAATTCATTGTCGGTAAAATAGACTTGTATATTTGAAGATTCAGATCTCTAAGTAAAATAGTTAGTTTATGGGCTTATAATACACAATCAAAAATGTTCAATACATTTTAATATGAATTTAGATGCATAATTAAAATTGGAGGAAATAAAATAGGCTTTATTACGATGTAATTCTGCACTACAAAATTATCTTTTTTTTTCCACAAAGGATAAGAATTTTGGAAGATAACATGTCACCAAGAAAAAGAATCACTATTTTTTATATATAGTTGTGCTTGAAAGAGAATAATAATGTCACCATAAATTGATGATATAATATAAAACAAAAAGCTTTATAACCAATTTCTGTTTATTTTTTACAAAATATATTTGAAGCAAAAATACAAAATCCATGAATCTCCTCAAAATACTATACAGTGAATAGCATTTCTACACAAATCATATAATTTTTATGATATTATGTAAATTTTCTAGACATAGGTGTTGAAGTTAAATACACTAATATTATTTCTCAAGGCACATTTATTTTGAAGCACAGTTCCATAAATCTGCAAATACAATTAAATTTTACTTATTATACACAGATCAGTACCTTAAAAATGATCAAATACCTGGATATATTTCCTTTGACAGATTTTGGTTTCCTGGACCATAAGGTCAGCTTTAATATAATATATCTTCTACCTTTTCAGTGACACAGAATTTTAAAATTTTAAGTAACATTCTCCTATAGGCTCAAAATTCACCATATAACTATGGTACTAATACAATTAGTGATGAATGTTACAAGAAAAATTCTTAGTTCTTTTAAGAGAGTTTTTTGAAATGAAACACTATATCAACACATGATCCTTCAAACAAATTATGATAATGCATGCACAGCAATAAATTTGGAATAAAGAAGATATAGACATCTATTGGCTACAGGACTTTGAAAATACATGCTTTGGACCTAAAAGACAGTTATTTTGCTTTGTAATTGCAGCACTTTTTATAGCTGTTTGTGGAGTTTTAGTTTTATATTTTTGTTTTGTGATCTCACATGTTTCATTTATTCAGATGTATTGAGGTAATATATGCTTATATGAATTATATGCCTCTTTCTTATTATAGAATATTTTTTAGAAACTCTTGGTAATCATACAGTTTCTAAATTAGAGATCAATTACCATGCAAGCTAGAAAATGCACAGTGGCTTAAAGAACTCCTCATTCCAGAGTCTAGCCTTAGAGTTTTCACATAGTTGATGATCAATAAATTTATATGGATCATAAAATTAAGATCTGTTTGATCTTAAAGAAAAGAAATAAGAAGCCAGAGACATGCTTCTTCACAGATGTCAAGCTGTCATTACTAGTAAACCCAAGGAGTCCTAGAGGGCAGTCTGTCTCTCTGATTGATGTAGTTATGTAAAATTCAAGTCCTGCTTTTCTTCCCCACA
This sequence comes from Callospermophilus lateralis, assembly GCF_048772815.1. Classification (NCBI taxonomy): domain Eukaryota; kingdom Metazoa; phylum Chordata; class Mammalia; order Rodentia; family Sciuridae; genus Callospermophilus; species Callospermophilus lateralis. The sequence continues at coordinate 106,340 of NW_027514552.1, read as the reverse complement.
ACTTTGGCTTTCCTGTGTCATCTTGTTCTTTGTGTTTCAGTGACCAGAGAATGAGATAGGTTCACAATTATTTGTTCATGCTAAAGACAACAAACAAACAAACAAACAAACAAACAAAGAAATAAAAAACAACTGAGTTTGTAAAATATCAGAAATTTAAGTACAGTGATCAGGGTAGGATGAGATTCCAGTGACCTAAATGTTTCTTTAAGAAAAAGTAGATTTAGACATTTCTGTTGTGACAGAAATGGGAAAGGGCATATATGTGTGTGTGTATACACACACACACACACATGAAACTAATACATAAAGAACGAATGAACTCAAATATTCCTCCTCTAAACTTGGAAATTATATTCCTGTGTATTTTTAATCCAGGAATGGGAAATTACTAGCATGTTCATTTGATTTTCAAAAATATTCAGTGTGCTTCCAAACCCTTTTATCATGATCTTCTCATTTGTCAGTTCCTAACTGAAAGAGTACAGGATAAGAAAATTTTTAATCTTTTGAGTTAAATTGGATCCAAAGACTTTATGAGAAATATAAGTAGTTTATGGCATTGTGATATTTCCCTCTATGAAATGAAGTTTTGAACATAGAATATCATTTCATTATAAAAATTAAAAACTTATAATTACTCAAATTATAGAATTCACATCAATAGTAGTTCTATTTTTTAATATTACAGAAGCAAGTTTATAAATAAAAAATGCTAAATTACAGATGGAGATATGACTCAGTGGTGGAGCACTTGCCTAGCATGTATGAGGTCCTAAATTTTATCCTCAGCACCACATGAAAATAAAATTAAATAAAAGTTTATAAAATATCAAGTTAAAACATGTATTTTTTATAATATGTATACAAATAAGTAATTTTTAAAATCTCTAGATGACATTCCATATGTAAGTTGTATCACTCGAACTCATTAAACTTACAACAAATTGAAAACTAAAATTAATCATTATTACCTATTAAAAATGACTCACTTTAGGAGGATATAAATTAAAGAAGCAAACATTATTAGAAGAAAATATGCTCAATGTACCATACAAAACACAGTCCTCTGGATTGAGTAAAACTGTTGGAGCTGAAGTCTCTTTTCTGCATCTACAAGAAACCTCACTAGTATGCTAAAATTTTCTCCTTCCACAGCCTTTCCATGACCCAACTGCACACTACTTCTGAATCTAAGAATGCAGAGGCACTTATCCAGATGGATGAGGCAAAGGATGATGTGGTGCAGATAATAGACTACAGAGTTGCACATTTTAAGGAAAGACATCTTTAAGTTCTGTCTCTGTAGGCCTATAATATTATTGTCTAGAGAAATATGACAAAAATCTCCCTGGAAAACACAGAACTGTGGCTTTCCAAGTGTAACATGTAAGCTGTCTCTAAATTTTACTTCTTCTTTGGTGGATAACAGCAATCCTGGGAGAGCTGGTCTCAAAACTATTTTCTGGACATATTTGGAAAGCCATCTCAATTGGAATCATGTCCAAACAAAATTGCTATTACTCTGATCATAAGATCAAATTAATCCAGTCCAATTAAACAATTTACAATGCCTCCAGTTTGGGGTGAGAGATTTCTGGCACCTCCCATGGTTACACCATGGCTCTGAGGGTTCTCTCTCTATCATGTTTGATAGGCTCCTCTTCCCTAGCTTTTTCTCACATGGAGCATCTGGTTTCTGGGTAGTGTTGTTTCTGCATGCCACCATTTCTAAACTGGCTTTTTTGTAATTCAGGCTCTGTGTAAAATATTAAAATTAATCTGAAATAGAAGAAGAAGAAGAAGAAGAAGAAGAAGAAGAAGGAGGAGGAGGAGGAGGAGGAGGAGGAGGAGAAGAAGAAGAAGAAGAAGAAGAAGAAGAAGAAGAAGAAGAAGAAGAAGAAGAAGAAGAAGAAGAAGAAGAACTGAAGGCCCCAGGCTAAGGAGATCACAGGAAGATTGAACATGGAGCTGAGTCAGAGCCCATGCTGAAAGACAACCCTAAGGAACCGGTGATGAGCCCTCATATTCACTAATGGATGTAGAGGGGAGGCCTGCCCTTTCTCTGAGACAACCATGTAATATTTGCTTAGTCTTGTCTGTACTATATATAAAGTTATATAAAGCATAAAAAATAAAATGGAGACTTGTGATGGAGAATCAAAAGAAAGTGCAATCATTTTAAGCAGGTCACTGAAATTCCAGTGTTGGAGTCAGAAAATACTGCTTTATCACAACCATTGTCAATGTGTGAAGAGTTAATAAAAGTTTCATAAAAATGAAAAAAAAGGTGTTTTGAGAGAGATTTGGAAACTTGAATTAAATGGTAATAAAATAAAATAAAAACTGTAATGCCTACAGGTAATTTTCCACATGGTTGAATTTGGAGTAGTTTGATAGCTGCAGAAAAAAAATTATAAGAAATGTCAAATCATGAAACCATCAAAGACATGTGCAAAAGAATTATAAAATAGGAGAAGGGCATAAATAGTTGAACAAGCATATGTGTGATAAGGCATGGCTCATTTGGGGAGGAGGAAGCCCCGGGCTTCATGTGCCTTGGAAAAGTTTATCCTCTAGGCCAGGCCCCATCCTGGCCCAGCCACCCCTCTGACTTTGCTGAAGTAGGTTGTGCCCTATTTTCTTGCGTGGCGTTGTCCATTGATCACCAAGTTTCCACCTGGAATTCTCTCCTCTATGTACACTTATTCCCTGGGAGTATTGTGGACTGAGTTGTGGCAGAGGGTTTGGCTTGTGTTCCCCCAGCTTTGTGGAGTCTTCTTTTGTTTGGAGCCATAGAGATCTCTTTGGAGAGCTACAGAAGTATGAACACACACCCTGGTTTTCCTGTGGACTTGATGAACAACATTGAGCAGGTGAATTCAATCTTTTTGTATAAGTTTCCCTGATTTTTAATATAAAAGTGATTGCATCTCTAATTGTGAGCATTAGAGTCAATTACCCTGATACCTGGACATTAGCTCCAGTCAGTGAAACAAAAATATCTGGGGAGTACTCTCAAGCATTGGATTTATTAAGCTTGCAGGGAGGTTCCTAGATGTTATGATTAGTATAAGATAAATGTTAATGGACCAAGGTCCTGAGTACATATCATACATTTGTATTCTGGCTTTTATATATTTATAGAGGCTTCAATAGTTTCTTTTTCCTTTGGTACTTGGGATTGAACTCAGGGGCACATAACCACTGAGTCATATCCCCAGTCCTACTTTGTATTTTTATTTATAGACAGTGTCTCACTGAGTTGCTTAGAACCTCAATTTTGCTGAGGTTGGCTTTGAACTCACAATCTTTCTGCCTTAGGCTCCTAATCTGCTGGGATGGCAGACATGTGCCACCTCACTTAGCTTAAATAAATCTTTAATTTCTCTCCTATTTATTTATCTTTAAGATGGGGCTAATGCCACTTGCTTCCCAAGACAATAGTGAGAATTAAATGAAGTTATAGTTAGTACTTAGTGCCTAGTGAGTGCTCCATAAGCCAGGGAGATGAAAAGCCTTTGTATTTTTTTCTTTGTGGGCACCAAGCTTTAGCTCTTTAGGCAAAGCCTTGAAAAACTTAGCAAAACCCTGTTTCAAAAAAAATACAAAAATAGGGGATGTTTCTCAATGGTGAAGCATGCAGAATTTCAGTCACTGGTACCAAAAATGTCATTTAATTTAGGACATTGTAATTATTTTATTAGCATGTTCATTTGAGATCTCTACATATATGGGCATAACATCATTGACCAGTCTCATTTCTCAGGGCCTGAATCATCTCTCTTATTATCTCTTCCATCAGTTTAAACTCAATTATTCTTCCTCTAATTTTTTTTGAGATCCACTTCTTTTTTAACTCCATGTTTCTTTTACCTTTCTCATATGAGAGAAAACACTTGACAATTGACTTTCTGCATCTGATTTATTTCATTTAATTTGATGTTCTCCAGGTTCATTCATTTTCCACAAATGATTTAATTCCATTCTTGTTTATGGCTGAGTAGAATGAGTAAAATTGTGAAAATATGTGTAGATGCTATTTTCTGGGGATGTCACCTGCCAGCACACAGGACCTTCAGTGTTCAAGCTCAGCCTGCCATTGTGTGAACCAGGGAATGAAGATGCAGGAAGCAAAAGGTCTCATGTGAACCATTTGAGGTCTTCTAAACTGTGGCTCTGACTGCGTGTACATTCCACCAAACAGCCTGGTAACATCCAGAGTGTCCATTATTGTCTGCATTGATGACTAACCTGTCTAGTGGGTCTGTTTTCAGTACACTTTTGTTCTCAAGAGAAGAGAGTCAATATGAAGATAAAATCTCCTAATTCTCCAGGTGTCAGATGTAGGATTTGGCTCCTTCCCTCAATTCTTTCCTTTTTTGTCCATTCATGAAACTGCCTTTATCCACTTTACATTAGTCCTCTCCTCATGTGGCACCTTTGTATTCATCCTGGCCCTGAGCTCTGGTTGGGGGCACAAAATCTAGAGTCAAAGCAGAACTGGGCCCATTGGCCCCGTGAACTTAATTATTTTATTTATTTATTTATTTACTTTTCAAGGATTCATGTTTCCCATTTTGTGAAGTGGGATTGGCAGTTAGTAATGGTGACACCTAATGATATCAGGAGCCACTGATGTCCATGTACTTGACAATTGTTTTTGAGAATTTTATCCCTGACCTCTTCACTGGCAATAAGAACTCCATGAGAAGAAGCCATGTTTACACCCATCTTGCAGGTCAGGAATGCTCAGCTGTGTCGAGTTAACTTGCTTAAGGTAACACAGCTAGCAAATGGCAGCTTCATTGTTGCTGTGGGAACAGAGAAAAAAATGCACAGATGAGCATGGTAAAGTGTTGGTAGATAATGATCAGGTCATAGAGCAGGAAAATGAGGTACAGGTCCAATGGAAGGCCTGGCTTTAACCAGGATACAGACCTTGAGGAGGTGAGAGCAGAGTCCAGAGTACAGAGTAGAAGGAGGCTTCTCTCCTATTTTAAAGAGGTCAGAGAGTAACACCACAGGAGGCCTGGGCCTGCCTTGCAGGGATGAGGCCAAGTGGGTGGTTCCCAAATTTGACATGAAAAAATGCAGAATATGAGGATTGGGATTGGTGGAAAGCCACAAGCTTCTTGCTGTTGTATGTGCATGTACATAGGCGCATACATGGAGGGATGCCCAGAGAGTTAATAACCTGTGTAAAATTCAAAGAAGTGTTCATATTGGAGTAACAATTGAAAAGACAGAATTATCATTTAAATATATTTTAGTCTGTTTGGACTGCTCTAAGGGAGTACTAGAATCATATAACTTATAAGCAAAAAAAAAAATTATTTGTGGACTTCTGAAAGTTCATATGTCCAAGATCAAGTTTCCAACAGGTTTATTGACTATCGAGAACCTGCTTTTTTATAGACAGCTCTACTTTGAAGGTTTGTGTCCCCTTGAGTACCTTGGTTGAACTCCTCTCCATTAAGATGATGGTATTAGAATGTGAGTCTTTAGGGAGGTGTTGAGGTCCTGAGGCTGAAGACCTCATCAGTGGAGTTAATGCTCTAATGAACAGTGCTACAGGCTAGCAGGCTTCTTCCTCCACATGATGACACAGCCAGAAGCTTCTACCTCTCAGAAATGTCCTTTCCAAACATTGAATTGCCTTGTGCCTGGACCTTACATACTGTGAAAAATGAGTGTCTGTGGCTTATAAACCACCCAGTCTACCATAAATAATTAAAGCAGCTTGATGAGAGTAAGGAAGTACACCATCTCTGTCCTCACAGGATAAATTGAGAAGTTTCTTTTCAGCTGTCTTTTAATAAATGACAATAATTCTATTCCATGACTTAATAACCTGCAGGACCCCACCTTTGTCTGACTAGGCTCATGATAAACTACCACAACATTAAAATACATACTCACACAGGGTCTAGGACTGGTCATTTTCACCCAAGTGTGTATAGCCAAGCTTCTGAAACCTGGACCGGAAAGTAACTGTCAAGTCCTCTCTGTGTTCTTGGCATTAAACTTTCAAAGAATTCTTCAGTGTATATTAATAGTCATATTTATGTATTCACCAGGCTGATCACACTAGATAAGAAGTTGCTGCTGCTCTTGTAAACTCCAGTCTAATGGAGAAAGCATAAAACCCATCTTGTCCCTTGCTGTGCTGACACTAAACATTGCATATGAATCCTGTGATCCTTTATTGCCAATTACTGATCAGTAAATGTTACATCACAGCAAGCATTGCTACTTTAGGTAAACATTTTGTTCACATTGGAGAAAAGATCCTGGAAATCATGCAAGCTTAAGAAATTAATTAGTCACAGAATAGTATGGTTCATGTTTGTGTTGTCAGACTCTTACCTGTCTGTTGGGCTTGATTTTTGTCCTTTGATTTAATTCTATGTTTTGAACATGGTTTTTGTTTATGTGGCTCAAATATAAACCCATGTTAAAATACACTGAAGACTCACCTATATTCCATCCCCACTAATCTTTAAACATTGCCCTTCATGAACAACTGATTTAATTGTTTCTAGTATATATTCTTACTGTTTCTTTTTTTTGGTAGGAGGTAATACCAATAATATGTTATTATGTAAATTTCTTTCTTACCCAAAAGGGAGTGTTCCTGTATATGCTTTCCTCCCCTTATTTTTCACTCAATGAAACGACCTGGAAAACACTCCACATATGCAAAACTCTTAACTTTCCATGCAATAGACGAAAGTTGGAACTCAACAAATGATGGACATTCGGGCTGTTTCTGAATTTCATTACTTAACAATATTTCTGTATTGAATAGCTCTGGGAATCTATTTTATATTCTTGCAAATGTACATTCAATGTTCAGTCCTGCAAGAAATATTGCTTTATCAATGGCTATTTTTATACTTTCAAACAATAAAGCCCAATTCACTGGAGGGTTGCAACATTTTTCTTTCTCCCAGCACGTATACAAGTTCATGCTTTCTGTAGATGCCCCATATACAGAGGCCACATTTTGGATATTCTGTGCATTATCACAATGTGCTTGTACTTTCTTTTTTTTTTCTGAGAGAACCATTTCCTATTTCTGTTATTTTTTTTCTTTTTACATATGATTGATACCATGTCATGGTTACAGAAGAAAACAGCAGTGTCCTACCCAATGCTGAAAACAATAATTTCTTCCCAGTACAAAAATCACCAAGGATACAATGCATTTTGCTATTCTGTGTCTTCCATCAAATTGATCTATGTTATCTAAGTCCTTACACCTATGGCCTGAGAGTTTTAAATATTGTTTATTTATTTTAATGTTCATGTATTAATAGTGATAACATCATTTATTTTTTAGTTAGAGTTTTATCTATTTATTGACTTTTAGAAAGACTGGAGGACATAAGCCTTAGAAAAAAGACTTCTTGGAACACCCCCAATATTTAAAATAAATGCCTTAGAAAGTAATACATTGGTACAATTGTTCAGCATACAGTAGTGAATACAAGATCATGTTTGGTCACATTGATGATGGCAGTAGAAGAGAATGAGAATCAAGCATTCAAAAACATGTAGAATACCCACAAAGAACAAGAAATCACAGGCTCTGATGTGAGAATTGATGGTTGAACTTTGCCAAGCAGGAGCTTCTGGGACTGAAGGTGATGTCATAGAGAACACTCATTGGGCAGGTGGTACAAAAGGAGAAGCACCCCAAAAAAGCTGTGAAAGTAGATTATTAATTTTTATTTGATGTCATCTCCAAAATTATGAGAAAAAACATCTGTAACTATGAACCCCATAATTATTAGCAAACCTAGATGTATTAGGACCAAGATACCGATGGTAAAGTTCTTGGGCTAGATCTTGTGCTAGAAAAGGAATGTAAAGTTTCAGAAGAAAATTATGGTGTTAGCTGAAATCTCAAAATAAACTTCAGAGGAAATGTTTCTTTTATTAATAAAATAATATAGTTTGTTGATCTTTTTCATTTTCCATATTAATAGTATATATCTTAGGAGAAAATGAAGAAGAAGCCTTTGTTTCTTCATCAATCTCAGCCTATCCTCTTACCAGGGATATATGTGGATTCACCCAAAACACATTTTTCTCACTTCAGTTATCAAGTCCCTCTAATATCCTCCAGGTGCCATTCCAATATTATTACCAAATTATGTCTGGATTATGTAATGGTAGTTGTGCTCCCACTGTACATAGGCTTTCTTATAGATTCAGAATTACCATATATTATCAAAATAGTTCTTGATATAATCTCATCTTGAGGTTTTCTGTGGTAGTGTGTTGCTTTGATTTCATCTTTCTCTTCTTGATTAAGCAGTAGGAACATATTGAAAACTCTACAATTTTCAGTGAATTGAAATGGAAGGATTGCACAAAGGTAAAGAATTGCAACCTTCTCAAAAATGCATCTTAATGTAGTAGGTGTGCACATAGATGCATTTTTTAGTGCTGTCTTTTGACATTTATTACAAGAACTAATGCCTTTAATAAATTATCTAATATGACACTGAAAATCATGCCCTCTAGTGATTTTTCTTAAATTTGTATTTATAATCTTTTTTTGAGTTAAAGTGTTACCTTGATGCTAAATCTGATCATCGTGTATGACATATAAGGAGTCACATTACATATATTCTAGAGCTATTGTGTATGAAAGAATAACAAGTATCAAATATAGATGGGTTTCTGAAATAAAAAGTCCTCATTAGAAATGCTGGCCATTATGTTTTAATTATGCAATTCCTTATATATGTGATTTAATAAATTTAAATCTTTTCTTTTAATAATGGCTACATATGTTTTTGCTTCAAATTGTTTTCATAATGTTAAAATATTATAGCAATTTGTGTAGAAAGCTCTTTGGCAGTATTTTAGGCCTGTCTTTGAATCCCCAATGTAGCTATCCTCCTTGCATATATGTTATTATTATGATCAGAAAAAAATATCTTAAGTGACCAAAGTCTAGCTATTGAATATCAGTAGAAATATATTATTATTGTCTTCTCCTCAATCATCTGGAATAAAGGATGGTAATTAAAGTCACAGTTCAGATAGACTCAAAGTCATTTCATTGTAATGTTATTAATTAAAGAACAAGAATTTGGCCCAAGCCTAAAAGATGAACTTCCATAAAATCCCAATATTCATCTGCTTGAAGGAAGCAATGTATTTCTTCAGTAAAAAAAACACACATAAAATTGATACAGAAAATGTGATGTTAATCTGATAGAATATTTTCTATACAAGGCATGTTGTGCTTTAAGTCAAGTGTCTGAAATAGTAGGTATGTACTTTAAATTGTTTCAAGCCACATATTAAAAAATATCAGGCATCAGGCTAAGACTGTGGCTCAGTGATATAGTTTTTGCCTAGCACATGTGAGAAACTGTGTTCAATCCTCAACACCATATAAAAAATAAAATAAGAAAATAAAGTGTAAACAAGTTTTGAAAAAAAATAGTAGTCATCAGAAAACCATGTGGATGAGGCTAAATAGTTCCATGACTCTTTAGACCTTTTAGATATAAAAGACAGGATAGTAAGAAAAACCAAAATAGTAAAACATTTATGAACATAGGATACCATTTTAAAATCTGAGGTGATGTAGATATTTGGTTAAAACATCAAAAAGTTGATTTCTGTTTATTTAAATTTTTAACTGGAATCTACTCTTTGTACTTTGATATGAGACCCATTATTGTAACTCAACATGTGTAAATAGTGTGTAATTATCAGATCAGGGTAATTTTCATCTAATTAAAATTATTATTATTTGTTTGAAACCTGCAAATTTCTGGCTATTTTGATTTGTTTAAGAAGTTATTATAGAACATAATCACCTTATTGTGCCATAAAACCTAAGAGTTACTTTTTGGTCTTAACTGATTTGGGCACTCCTTACACACAATCTATCTCTTTCTCATTCTTATCATAAATCTGGGAAGCATTTCTGTTTCAGTTTCTGTGTAATCAACTTTTTAGCTTTAACACATAAATGCCACATGCAGTATTTGTGGGAAAATAAATGTCATTACTAGGAAAAAAATATTATCCTCAATTAATAATTTTGGAAATTGGCATAATTCTTTGCATTCACTCATTCAGTGTTTTGAACTTTTTTAATATAATAAATCTGGAAAAAGAATAAAAATATATAAATCAAATATCCATGTTTTCAAGATATCATGGGTCACATTTGGTCAATGGGAGTAATTTTTGTGATATCTATTTTTATAAAAATGGCATATGCTAATTCTTAAAAATTTATTTATAATAAGTGAATATATTATATGTATGTTTTTTGATTGTAAGTTTAAATAGATCCATGTTACCATGGAATAAATAACTTTAAAAATTGTATTAGAATTGGCTCAGTGGCACAGGCCTTTCATTCCAGTGGATGTGGAGGCTGAGGCAGGAGTATTGAGAGTCCAAAGCCAGCCTCATTAACTTAGTGAGTTCCTGAGAAATAATTTAACCCTTTATCAAAATAATAAAAAAATAAGAAAGAAAAGGGGACCCACACACAGTGGCACACACCTGTAATCCCAGTAGCTCAAGAGGCTGAGGCAGAAGGATTAAGAGTTCATAGTCAGTCTCAACAATGGTGATGAACTAAGAAAATTAGTGAGACTCTAAATAAAATACAAAATGAGGCTGGTGATATTGCTCAGTGGTGGAATATCCAAGAGTTCAATCCCAGAAGGGCCAAATCAAATAAATAAACAAAAGGTGCTAGGGATGAGGCTGGGCCTGTGGTTCAGTGGTAGCACAATTGAATTGCATGGCATGTGTGAGGCACTTGGTTTGATTCTCAGAACCACATATAAATAAACAAAATAAAGATCTATCAACAATGAAAAAATATTTAAAAACTGGTGATGTATCTCAGAGGGTAACCACCCAAATGAACTCACCCTGCACCCCTTCTCTATCTGGGATGACCACCCTAACACATATGAAAGAACAATATCTCAGCCTGGCCACCTATCCAGCATTTCTCCTTTAACAGCCCATGAGGACCCATTCCTCACTTGATGCCCATTCTTTCATGCCACCGTGTGACTATGCACTGAGCCTGAACTAAGCCACCGAGCACAATTGGTTGTTAAGGTCCAGGTCCAGGTATCAATAATTCATTTCACTGGGACCTTATATTTTATAAAATGGGTTTCTAATAATTCAAAATGACAGGTTTAGGGCTGAAAGTTCAGGTCAGTAGTACAACGAATGTTTCCCATGTGACTGGCTCTGGGTTCCTGTGCGACGTGACCAGCGTGAGCTTCATGAAAGAAGATTTGGTGCATAAGAAATTGCTAGTGAATTTTAAATTAAAGAGACTCTCATTACCTTTAGCACAGCTCCAAGAGGGCTTCTCCTAATTCCTGCCTCCAGCCACCTAATATGGTGGTGAGATTTACAGAAGAGACTAGCGAGAGAGTGCCAGGGAGTGAGCTTTTATTGGGGAAAAAAATTCAAGGGAAAATCCCATCCAATGAAGGATAAGGGGGGCAGCATCCCAAGTTCAGGGCTGGAAATTGGGTCTTCAGGTCAGTGGCCAGGCACGGCTCCGCACGGACAAGCCCTTGGACTAAGAAATCATGGGGAAGGCTTTTTAACACAGGCTGTGTTTAAGCACCTCTCACCCAGGCAGGGAGGTAACTCAAATCATGTGTAAGGATGGCCTCCCAGGATCCAATGCAGCATGTAAAAAAAAAAGTCAGGCAGGCCTGCTGGCACATGCTTATAATCCCAGTGACTATAGAGGCTGAGGCAGGGGGCTCCCAAGTCTAAGGACAGCTTCAGCAATGTAGTGAGGCCCTTAAAATCTTAGAGAGACGCTGTCTCTAAACTATAAAATGGGTTGGGGATGGTTGTTCAGTGCTTAAGCAATCCAGGTTTAGTCCCCACAACCAAAAACAGAACCAAACCCAAACTAAAAGTAAAAAGCAAACTGTATTCCCCAATATTCTTTGCAGGTAGGGATCTGTATAATTCTGTGCTGGCCAATGAGATATCAGTGGAAGAAACTTGGCCTCTAGATCTTTGTTTTTTCCTTCTTCCCTTTTCCCTGATTGCTATATTGAATAGATTGCAAAATGAAAAACAGAAAGGGTTCTGGGGCATGATGGCATAGCTGGATAGCCATAGCAGCCCAGAATACCAACCACTGGGCTTCTTTGACTTTCAAGAAAAAGGAAATCTTTTTCAGTATTTTATGGGTATATTTTTCTAGTAGTGGAAATAGAGATGCATTGATTTTTCTTTTCTTTTTTTTTTTTACATTCTGTTCATTGTCCTCAGGTACAGGAATAATGTATGCCAAGAGAACCAGCCATCTTTTTCACCAATTATTATTCAGGTCTCTGGGGATGGAAAGAAAGTACAAGACAAAACCTTGACTTTACCTAATTTGAGCCCTTGGGGCAGAGTTAGGCCTGAGTCATCTCCAGGATCTCTCACCTGCCCCAGAATATTCTCAGAGAGTGAGTATCTTTTCTTTTGATGCCAACACTCAAGTCCAAAATCTCAGGGCTCCTATGGCTCTCCTGAGAACTGTTCCACAACAGGCTAACACTGGTCCCAATCTCAATTCCTGCACTGATGGGCCATTGGGAAAGTGATTTTAAGCAAGCCTTACTGTTCCCATTTTTTGAAGTGGCTCTTCTCCAAAAAAGGCTTGAATCTAAATGAACACAGAAGGAAAAAGCCAGGGTCCAAGGACTGAAGATGAAAACTGCCTCCTGAGAAACCTAGGATTAAAAAAAAAATTCAATTAAAGTGAGGTGGCAGGTAAAGTATAGACCTTGACATAAAACAATAGCCTGACAGCAAAATGTCAGGTGTGGAAATGGACATATGTGTGAGAATGGAAATGGACATATGTGCTGACTTTTCATAGCCTCCACTATAGGTGAAAATGAATGCTAAAATTGCAATATGTAACATAAGAAAAAGGAACAACAATTTTTTTCTTTTTTTGTACAAGAGTTTGAATCTAGGGGCACATACTACTGAGCCTCATCTTCAGATTTTTTTAATGTTATTTTTTAACTTTTGAGACACATTGTTAAACACAATATAAGTGTATTCTTATATCAAACAAGCACTTTGGTCACAAAATAAATATGTCATATTAGCAACTACTTCTCTTTTACTGATTTTTTCCTTAAATTCAAGTGAAAATGGTTTATTTTCATATTTAATAACTTTTTTATGATTTTTGCCATTATTTAATTTATTTATTTTTATTTTTATATGGTGTTGATGGTATAACCCAGCACTTCGTGTGCATTAGGCAAGCACTCCTCAGTGAGCCACAAACCAAGCCCACATTTAACCCCATTTTAATAAAATTCTTTTCATTCTTTCTACTCACGCTTGAATTTTTATTTACCTTTCAATCTATGTGACTAAAAAGGCCTGAGAAATGATACTACCTAATGTTAATTCTGGTGTTTGGGGCACTGGGTTTTGTCAAGATTCCCACTCTTTGGCCAGTTTTTCAGTATTCTACTGTATATTTTGAATTCTTTATAGGTGCCTTTAGCATTGTTGTAGAACAATGCAAACAGTTTCCCAAAATATGGAACTATTTTTGAAAGGTTTGTGGACATTGAATGACATGATGAGAAAAGCACCTGACATGGTGTGGTTGTGTGATTCTGAAAAGACACAAATTTCATTGTGAGGTCACAAATGGTGTACTTACCTATAATGTCCTTCCATTTGTTCTTTAGCATACTTCAACTCATCCTTCAATACCTACTTTAATGTGAAGAATTCATACTCTCAGCCAATACCTATACCCAGCCAACCAGACCCCTTCTCTGAAGACAAAGAATCTGAGCAGCACCAAAGCAACAGCAGAAAGACTTCCAGTGTGCTCATATATCTGTGGGTTCCAGGAAAGACTATAAAGGGGTTTGGGGCACTGAGATCATCTGGCAAAACCCAGCTCCTGGTTTTATTGAATTTTGCCATCAGGTTCCCTTGACCTCCCCAGTGTCATCTAGAGCATTTTTTAAAAGCACCTAGTTCAGTTTCTGCAGCTTGAAACCCAAGTCCCCAACTGCTGCCCTATCTCTACAGCATTGAGTCAGGCTGTCAGAATAAACAATAGTTATACATAAGTCATTATAAAGAAGCTTTTCTTCTGAGACTCAACCTTGAGGAAGATGGCCATTGTCAGACACTTTTGCTCCCCCAATCTGAGATGCCCCAGCTGGCTGGAGAAGAGATCACAGATGACTCTTGTTTGCCAAGTAGCTGTGCCCATCCTGTGCTGAAAGGGTAAGAGAAGGTGCTTAAGGCCACAGAGCTAAAGAAGAGCAGAAGGCCATATTCTTTGCAAACATGCTTTTTTTAATTCTGGCTGGGCTCTTTCACATATAGAGCAGGGACCTTGCTAGTTGCTTGCCAGTGCCTCTTCTGCATCCATAATACACAGATAGTGTTGAAAACGTTCTCACGTTTATGCAAATAAAGTATTATCATCAGCTGAATTTTGTAAACGGAGATACTCTGACTTAGGTTAGCAGAGTTGTTCAAGGTCAAACATTAAAGATGTGGGGTTCAAAGGTGACCAGAGCCCAAAGGTAATTGTCCCTTAGACTCAGTGATGTCACAACCATGGGCATCTCTGCAAGATCCCATTTTTTCATTTCAGATAGAGTTTTCAAGAAGCAGTAGAGAGGCCAGTGACACAGGGAGGCTGGCAGAGAAGTGAACTTGATGGAAAAGTATGGCTAATGAAGAAGAGCAGAGCCATTTTTTATGTTATTGGATGTTGGTGGAATTGGGCCAAACCAGACGGCAAATATTCCAGAGCTGGAGGGAAAAACCTGCAATCCAAGAGTGTTAAATATGTCAGTGGAGGCTGAGCCACGTGGACAGAATGCAGAGGATCAAGTGGATGGAGTGGATGTGGCTCTACATAAGAGAGCAGGTGAGAGGCAAGATGTTGGGTGGAACCCATTTAAATAAAGTGGAGAGTACCTAGTGGGGCTTGAATTTGGGGCAGAGCTGGTGAGGCAGAGTCAGGTTGAGTAAGTGGAGCCCACCCAACAGTGGGTGGGGAGGAGACAGGGGAAGCATGTGGGAGGCAGCACCCCCATCCAGCACTCCTTAGGTGAGCACAGCCTAGGAACAAGGAGGCACAGTGGTGCAGAAGCAGAGGGCATGGTACCTGTGTCCAAAGGAGGCAATTGGAGTCAGGTGAGGCATCTGGAAATTCTGTCAGGAGACACTGTGGAGCCAGTGGGGAAGCAGGATCTTTGGTCTCTGAGATAGAAATGTGACCTCAGGGTCTGTTCCATTGGGGGTCTCAGTTTTCCCTCTTACACACTGAGGCAATGGAGGGAGGCTGAAGATGCTACAGCACAGCCTTTCTTGGTTCCTACCTCTCATGGGATGCTGTGCACTTTTTTATATTTCAGGTTGATTGGGTTCCATGGGGTTTCTGGAAGAGGTCCTGGGGACATCATCTAAGACACTTTGTTTTGGGGGAACAATAATTTTACTGGCATGTTCACAGAGACTTCTCTTAGTGCCTGCTGTGTACATACTGAGACCTGGAGGTCCAGAGAGGGTAACCCTGTGATGCAGCTATAACTTGCTGGAGCCTAGTTATCATAGCACAGCCCACTTCACTCACTCACTCAGGCACAAAAAGTGTTTTCTAGCACCTACGCAGTGAAAAAAACATAGATGGGGGAAGAGGCCTTAACCCTTTCCTGGGACGACTTTGGAAAACTCCCTAAATCTGTAAAGTAGAACACGATGTGATCCCTTCCTCTCAGGCTGGCCCAGCTTCATGATTCTCTGAAATGCAGTTTGGCATGGATGGGGCAGAGAATCTATTTTGACAGTATTATCATTTAGGTTTTCTTTGAAACATTTATTTGTTAGTTGTGGACACAATACATTTATTTTATTTTTACGTGATGATTAGGCTTGAACCCAATGCCTATGTGTAATAGGGGAACACTCTACATCTATTAAAAACCACAGCCTTCATTTAGTTTCATATATGGAAACATAACCCCTTGCATTTTAAAATAAAACTATAGTACCAGGCTCTGTTCTAGGCAAAGAGGACACAGACATATACAAAACAGCAAGGAATCTCTGCTCTCATTCTTGCTTCAGCCCATTTACCCTGGTCTGAAGCAAAAATTCAGGAACTAAAGAGACTTGAAGTACTGACACCCTTTAGGCATCTGATCTAATGTTACCATCCATGGCAATGTTTTACCTTCTCAATTATTCTAAAGCACACCCCTAACCATATCACTTAGCTGCCCCAATCCTTTTCTACCTGTGAGATAAAGGCCTCTTTAAGGATCCATACCTTGCTGGCTTCTTGAGTTGTATCTCCCCACCCCTCTCTGAGGTTTCAAGAATTCTTGTCTCATCCCTACTTGTTCTTACTGTTCTTCTTAATGTGGGTACTTTCCCATTGTTAGAAGTGCTAACTCCTAATGAGACACTAGACAGCGTCAGAACTCTAGTTTTGACTTTTTTTTTCCAGTGTCCACACAAGTATCTGCCTGCTTATTGGCTGGCTTGATTAAGAAACATTTTAGAAAGCCCTTCAGTATTTGTTTTATAAGCAGCTTTTTAATTTTTTTTCATACGAATATTCATTAATTGTATGTATGAAATTAATCATCCAGCTATGAAAGGGAGTAGTACACTAACTATCCAGTGTATGTATGTGTGTGTATGTGTGTGTGTATATGAGTGTGTGTGTGTGTGTGTGTGTGTGTGTGTGTATTTTTTTTTCCAAAATTTATTCAGAAGTTCAATACGAGTTTCAATTCAGTCATGGCCTGTTTTTACACCTGTTGTTCCTGGGATGTTTCAGGAGTTCTTACTAATATTGCAGGTATTTTTCTCTCTTTTCTATGCTGTGGATATTATAAACCATTAAATAGAATAAATATATCTCAGACATGCCAAGTGTTATCTCACTTGTAGTTGTCCATTGGACATCTCTAGGCCTAAGTAAATATTCAGTGGCTTTTGGCAAAAGCATCTTTTAAGTCCCTCAATATGAGGAGGATTTGTGGCTACTTAGCAGAACTTGTCCCCATGGATATTATTATCAATAGAATATGTGTTATATGATATGATGGCATGACTTGGTAACAGGAATAAAAGTTGCTTAAACTGATTTATTTATTTATAATTATATATTTTATAAACATTTAATGTACATATAATTATATACTTATAAAGCAATAATTTGGAATACATGTATCTCTCTTTCACACATATATGTTTATAATATTGTCTTTAGTATAAGCAGGTTTGGGGATGGATTGGTGTGAGTGTAATGGTGAAAAGATCAAGGACAATTGCTGAATTTTTGACTTGAGCATTCTAGGGTAGTAGCTGATACCCAATCCTATATGGAGCAGAAAAACCACATGAGGCTAGTCTCAAAGAAGGCTTTTGTGTTAATGTTTGTGATTTCTCCTTGATTTCCACATGAACATGTTTGAATGTGAGAGGAGAGGACTGGGAAGAAAATGAATATTTGGAAGGTGGGGGAATGTGCAAAATACTGCATTGAGGATGAGCATGACCCTAGGTGTGGGTGAAGATATAGAAGTAGAGGGAGCATTTCTCTGAGCTGGGGATACTCCTATATTTAGCATTGGTGAAGAAAATTATATGAAGGAGACAGAGAGTGAGGGCATCCAGTTAAGGAGATAGAAAATCAGGGAAATGTAATGACATGGATTTCTGGAGGAGATGATTTTAAAAAGAAAGGCAGAACCTTTTGTTCTAAAAGCCACTAAAAAGTGAACTACAGGGTGACAAAGGAGGGACCTTGTGATTTGGTGCCATTGTGGTTTCTGATGATTTCAGTGGAACCCCTGTCCTCAGGTGGTGGGAAGCCAAATGGAAGATTTATGGAAAAATTAAGGTCCGCATAGTGAAGGCAATAGCTGGAGATCATTTTTCTGATTGTGTACAATGAGATAAAGGGAGACTCAGCCAGGTGTTAACATTAATGGCCTCTGAGATGTAGGAAGAGTTTATTTCTGCAAATGTTTGTGGCTGCAGCAATTTTTTTTCTATTACCATTTTTGCCACCTACACCCTAGAGTTGATTTTTTAGAAGTAATATAGAAGCCCCATAGTGAATTCTGGAGAGTAGGAAGGGTGCTGGGGCAGGGAAATGGATGAAAGTAGAAGATAGATAATTAGATATGATAACTGTGTGCCTTGCATTGAAATATTATGTTCAATTCCATTAACATGTGCAATAAAAATTTGTTAATTAAAAATAAATTAAAACTACTTATTCTATTTGATCACTGAAAGGTAGGCACTCAACACTGAGGGAGGGAGTATACTTCTGTTTTGTTTCCTGCTTGTGAAAATGGTTATTGTTAGTCACCTATAAAGAGAACTTATTAAATAATTTTGTAAGGAATAGTATGCATTTGAAATGCCTTGTTCTCAAAGTATAAAGAGGTTATCTGATGGTCACTGAAATATTTGAAGCGCTACATTTCATCCATTGTCAAGGTAGTTCGTGCCAGCTTCATCGTTTGGGAATGTAATATTTTTCTTGTTCCTTCACTATTTGTTGCAATCAAGACACTGAATCTGCCCACCCATAAAAGACAAGGATACTAAACTCAACATGCAGGAGGGGATGCTCTTCTCCTGCATTGTTTTGAACTCTTCTATATGAAATATTTGTCTGTTCCCATCACTTATTATCAATGAAGTCAATTATGTTTTATTAGTAAATATATTTTCATTTGTTGCTTTCACTTATAATTTACTGATAATGGTTTTTATTTTATTGCTCATATTTTTTCCAGCTTTCAGTCTTTCAGGACCTTTTACTTTAATTCTCATGTCATTTGTCAGGAATCTACATGTGGGAAACCTTGGGAGACTCTCCTCTTACTCTTCCTTCTTTTTCTCCTACCATATTCAGGTTCATTTTTTAATTTATCTTACCAGATCCTAGAATCATCATTTTCTCCAGGGAAATATACACATTTTTACTGGTATTTTTAGGGAAACTTGTGTAATTTGTCAGGCCCAAAGCAAAATGAAAACTTTGACTCCCTGTATAAAATCAGGTGACCTCTACAATTGACATCATGCCACAAAAATCTATTTATTTCTTCTGTGATCTCTTCACATGTCATGGTAAATTTTGTCTTTCTTTTAATTGTCCTTATTACAGAATTTTAAATTTTTATCAAGACATCTAACATTCATCTTTATGTATGCCATATCAATTCTATATGCAAACTTATGAGCAAGTCACATTGGAGAGCTTACATATAAATGTTGTGTTCATTAATACCAAAGCAGTGAATGTTACACAGTACCAGTGCAATTGTTTTTACTACAACTTGATAACTGTGAACAATTTCTCCAGCTGGTTTGTTAATGAGTTTGAAAGAACTGGAAGAAAAATGACTGTGGATCACCCTACTTTTCCTTTCCCTTCATATTCTAAGCTGGAGAGGTGGGTTAACACAGTGAAATACCTTGAGTGATAAAGCTGTCTTCTTTCTGTATTTGAATCTAATTCTGGTTGAACATTAAGGTGTGGCCTCCCCGGGTTTCATCATGCTCCCTTTTTTTACTTACTGGTGAATAAGACATGGTCACATTGTACTCAACTCTCTCTTAGCTACCATATTTCCTTGCCTGCTGTAATTTGGGATAATGGGAATGAAAACTCAGTGTTCATGAGGTGGTCAAATGCACTATACCTGCAGGTTACATTTATATGCTGTGTTTATACCTGTGGTCCACTGCCTTCTTGGAATTTACTTATGAAAAATAAGTAGTAAGGTAAAAATCAATAAAATTTATGATAGCAACTGCAGAATATTCAATCAAGAACAGGTCCACCTTGAGCAGTAATCCTGACTGTGTAGGAAGAGCATCATAGGGCTAGACCTCCTTTCTCTGCCTTCTCCCTCCTCCTCTCTCTCCATCATCCTTCTCTCCCTCAGTCCCTTGTATCCTCCCTTCCTCCCTTGCACAATAGTAAGAACACTAAGTAGGATACATGTACTCTGAAAACATATAAGTGAACATTATACTATTGTAAAGTGTAAGTACAGAATTGTGCTGCAAATATCTAGAAGTTATTTATTTTATGCAATTAAAATTTTATATCCATTGAAGAGCAGCACCCCATTTCACCCTAACCACATTTCTTTGCAAACAACATGGTTCTCTTTCTCTCTCTCTCTCTCTCTCTCTCTCTCTCTCTCTCTCTCTATATATATATATATATATATATATATATATATATGTCTAAATTTATATATATATATATATGTGTCTAAATATATATATATATATATGTGTCTAAATTTATATATATAAATTTAGACACATGGTCTCATTCAGTTGCTTAGGGCCTGGCTAACTTGATGAGGCTGGTTTTTAACTTGTGTTCCTCCCACCTCAGCTTCTCAAACCACTGGTATTCAAGGTTTTTCCCACTGTACCCAGCTCACTTAATGGATTTTCATAGAAATTATTTTGTGTTTCAGATTTTATACTCTTCTCAGGTGATGTGTAAGTAATTTCTCTCATTCCAACAGTTGAATCTTTTCCCTGTTCATGCTTTACTGTGCTGTGCAGAAGCTGTTGGTTTAATGGAATTATACTTGTCTGCTTATGGTTCTCTTCCCTGTCCTGTTAATGATATATACATGTATCAAAACATCACATGGTACTGTATTAAATACATAAACATTTATGTGTTTATGTGTCAGCCAAAAAATAAATTTAATTTAAAATTTTAAAACTAGATGTATTACAGAGGGACTCCCATATGAGATTATTAAGGCCAGAAAGAAATTCCATATTGGCTTTGCAAATTTTGTCTTTTAGAGAATTCTGTAAAGCATAACCTATGTCATAATAAATTAAAATGTTTTGTGTATGTGTGTGTGTGTGTGTACACACATACATGGAAAACAGTATGAAAACATATATATATATATATATATATATATATATATATATGAAAATGTTCATTAAAATTCTATAAAAATGATAGGGTTAGGGCTGTAGCTCAGTGGTAGAGCACTTGACTTGCATGTGTGAGGCACTGAGTTCTATCCTCAGCACCACATAAAAGTAAATAAATAAGAATATTGTGTCCATCTACAAGTATACATATATACATACATATATATATAAAACTTTATAAAAAATAAATGAAACCTTATGAACTTAAATAACTTTATAATGATTCACTCATTATTTTGTGAAGAAAATGTTGGTGGCATGAGTGATATACCTTGTTTCAACCCATTTTTTTTCACATAATTCTTTATAATAAGTAATATTCTGTATCTTATAATACTTACATTTAGTTGTTGAGAAACAAAAATACCTGCATATTATTTGACTTTTCATTTTAATGCTATTTTAGCACAAATATCTCCATGTACCTCAAATCTGAAATCTACTCCCAGTAATTACACACATATGTCATCACTGTGAGACACAGAGAATATTACAAACTTTATTTATCAGTTAGCATGTTAGTATATTATAAATAGTCAAACTTAATGTAAATCTTGTTTATATTACCTTAATTCCGTGTAAGATTTCCTTGAGTAGTTTTATCTGTGTATCTTTGTCCTTTGTTTGGTTTTTCTGTTTAATGAAAAAAAATCATACAGGAAAAAGATTGTTTAAACTTTTGCTGATATGACCACAGCTATTTTTAAAATACATTCTATTTCCTGTGTTTTATATAAATTTTATTTGAGAAAAGCATCTTACCAATACTTGAACAACATTCTTCCATTTCTAATGTTAGAAGATAGTTATAAATAGGTAAGCTATATGCAGTCACTAATAGAATAAAAGCAGAATAAAATTGTAGAAAAAATTATTTAAATGTGAATAATTCAGAATTTAATAATGAAGTAACAACTGCATTCTATTAAATATGGAATAAATTTCTCAAAACTCTATCAAATAAAAAGTTCCAGAAATAAAAGCAAAACTCTCTATGAGTTTGAGAAGTTTTGAGAGAATTTGAGTACTTACAATGCATATTTTCAAAAATGGGCTGTTTATTTTTTTAAATACTATGTATAATTATTTGAATATTGTATACTTCTTCAAATATGTAATGATTAAAATAACTTATATTTATTATTGTTTGGGAACCAAGATTCAAGTAAATTTTTCTTCATCTTAAAGTGGGATACTATAAACAACTCTAATGTCAACTTTGATCATATAAACAACTTCTTAACTTGAAAAATAATTATTAACCCAATAGCTAACAGTGTACCTTCAAACTATTTGAATGTATTTCATCTTATGGTTTAAATCGTGAGTTGGAATCAATCTTTCTATCTTTGTTTTCCTAGCTCTAGTTTATATCTGTTTTTATTACCCTCTACTCATCCTTTTATGAAATCTGCTAGTACCTCAAATAACACCCATTATCTATTTCTCCCTTTAGACTTTGATATAAATTCTCTTTTTATAGTTTTTTCTTCTCTCTTTCTGTCTGTTCTTTTTTGTCTCCCATTTGCCCAATAATTCTTCCTCCTCCCTTTTAGCCCTAACTTAAGGTTTTAGTAAGTTACTAAATTTAAAAACTTATTTTTTGACCTGTTCCAGAATTTATATAAACCTATGAAACAGGTTTATACCTGAATTTGGGGAACTACAGGAAAAAATTGCAATGAGTGTTTTTGTTTGTTTGTTTCTTATGAAGTTGAATAGAATGAGGCTTGGCTCAGAAGTGATTACAGTAAAAAGGACTCAATGGAATCTTTTAAAGTGGTACTGATATTGGTATCAGCAGAGGTCACACATTGACTTAAAATATTGTAATCTGAATATTTATCCAACCCAGGGCTCTTGAGAAAAAGAAGTTCACAAAGTAGTCCTTCACTTAAAAGAAGTCAGAACTATACTGATAGATGAGTAGACATATAAACAATATGAAAAAGCAAGGGGAAAAACATCCCAAAGAGTCCATAATGCTTTAACAGCAGACTTCATTGACACCATAGTGGAAAATATGTCAGAGAAGTACTTTAGAAAGTTCATAGTTAAGCTGTTCTATGAACTAAAAGAAGATGTAAGGAATAAAATCAGAGAGAAATTATAGGAAGTGAAAGATCACTTCAAATAAAGAGGTAGAGATTCTTAAAAAAGAACCAAACAAAAATCCTCAAAACAAAGTAATCAATAAATCAAATTAAAAATCCAATGGAAAGCATCACCAATAGATTAAGCTACTTTGAAGATAGATTTTCAGACCCCAAGGACAGAGTATATAGCTGAAGTCTCTGAAATACAAACTAGAAAATGTGTTATATGTGCACAATGGAGTATTACTCAGCCATAAATAAAAATGAATTTATGGCATTTGCCAGTAAATGGATGGAACTGGAGACTATTATGCTAAGTAAAATGAGCCAGTCCCCAAAAGTCAAAGGTTGAATATGTCCTCTGATATCCAGAAACTAATTCAAAATAAGGGGGGCATTTAAAAAAGAAGAAAGATCAATGGAATAGACAAAGGGAAATGAAAGGAAGGGAGAAGAAATGGAGGGATGGGCTAGGGAAAGACAGTAGAATGAATCTGATCTAACATTCTTATGTACATATATGAATATAAACAGAATCTCACCATCATGCACCTCCACAAGTCACTAACTTAAAAATAAGTAAACTAAAAATAAATGGCAGAAAGATCAGTATAGCAGAGTGAAGGAAACAGGAGGAGGGAGGGTAGGAGGGGAAGGGAAAGTACTGGGGACTGAATTAGAACAAACTATATTCCATGTTTTTATAATTATGTCAGAATGAATCCTATTGTCACATATAATTAAAAAGAATCAATAAAATTTTATAAAATATAAAAAATTTGTTACATTTTAAAAAATAATTAAAATATATTGTTATTATGAGCAAGCATTATTCAAAACATTGTTTAATGCTTCAGAATTATATCCTATTTTCTAGTTTTCATCTTTATAATTAGCCATCCTTTATTTGAAAATTTTAGAAAGACAAAAAATATTCAACTTTCCATCACTTAAATTATTTAAGTAAGTAAAACATTTCCCTATCCCATATATTTAATTCTACTCTATGGGTAATAAGAGACTCTTCCTTTTTCTCTAGATAATTTTATAGTTAAACAAATAAATATGTAGTTATATATCTTCATTTACTTATTTCTTTCACACACATGTGCATGAGTATATTCATGTTGTAAATACTGGAGTAGCATTATATAGACATATGTATGTATATGTATGTAGTAGTCCCCAACTTTGTATCAGTGATTTCTCTTTGAGTGATTTTGACTACCAATGGTCAACAGAGGTCAAAAGATATTAAATGGAAAATTCCAGAATGAAATAATTCATAAGTCTTAAACTCAGAGCAACATGACAAAACCTCTTGTTCTCATCCATTCTGTCCTGGGATGTGAATCCTTGCTTTGTCCAATATATCCATGCTTTGTAGACTACATGCCTGTTAGTCACTTGGTAGCCTTCTCATTATCAGTTTGCTTGTCAAACACTAGCTGTGTTCATGTTCATGTAACCTTATTTAATGCATAAAATAATCTTTCTCTCTCATTGCAGTGTGATTTCCTTCAGCACAGTGAACTATGCTGTTTCTCTATTCCTGTAGTACAGCATAATAGTACACACTGTCTGACACCCCATGGCTGTCAATAGACTTTCTATCAATATATGGATATTGATAGAAAGATGAAAAATTGACTGTAGGGAAAAAGTGTCAAAATTAGTTCTGTGAAAAATTTACTGTTCATTCACTCTTTGCTCATTGAAGCACGTGGGCCCTTTCTACTCTTCAGACAAAGGAGAATACCCACCTCCAGCCTTTGCACTTATTGTCCACTTAACTTGGTTTATCTTTTTCTGAGACATACACACAGATGTCCTACAATATGTTGACATATTATTTCCTTCCTGAGAACTTTCCTACTTCTGCATGTATGAAGGTCTCTTTGCTCCTCTATCACCTTATTTTGACTATTTTTATGCATATACATCTTACTATGTATCTATTTAATACCTACTTGATATCTGTCTCCCCCCACAAGCCTCATGAAAGTTGGAACTTGTCAGTTCCTCTCACGACTGCCCTTCCTGTGTCTAGAGTTGTGAGTGGCACAGAATAGGTGCCTTATCAATATGGGTTAAATAAATTAGTGAATGATAAATCTGAGTGCTTTCCATTGATAACCTTTAATTTTCATAATTATAGAATTAGCCAGATGACTATTGTCAACTCAAGTCAGAAAACTCAGCTTCTGTCCAGCACACATAACATGAGGCAGTGATTTCCTTACCTTCAGTTTTTTTATTCTAATGGCAACAAAAGAATTTATTGGTAATACAAGAAAAAGGACTCCCACTCCTGTTAACACAGCAGGACCCAGTTCTTGCCAAAGAAGAAAGACGGCCATCAGGATTTGGAAAGTGGCTGACCAGAGGACACTGAGGTTGGCTGTTAAGTCCATGAGCTGCTGGGCATCTGCTGACATCAAGTTGATAATTTTTCCAGTAGAAAACTTTTTGTGAGAAACATTTGATAAATGTAGGGCCTGTAAAAATAGAAATAAACTATTTTAGAATTCTTTAAGTTATGGGACATCTTGTTATCAAACAATGGTAAGTTTTATTTATCAGTCATTAATATATTTAAGAAAACATGACTTTTAAGTGAGGAATTATAATTTTGATTAAATACATAGTTTTGGAATCAACTGCATAATGGTAGAGAGTAACATCTGGTTCATAAGAAAATAAGTACCCTCTATAACTATTTTCTTTAATTACAAAACTGAAAAAGAAATCTGTTCTGAATATATTGAACTTTCTTCCATTTTGTGCCACCTCCATAAAGCTAAATGTAACTGATAAAAAATACACACATAAATCAATGAATATCTAATGAATACTGGTGAGCAGTATTATTATTAAAGTTGTGAAAAATTAAAAAAAATAATCCCAATTATTAAGATGATTACCATCTAGTTGGGGAACTATATTCATATATATACATCCACATCGGCCAATTCTAAGTATAAAAGCAACTGAAAAGTGTTATGGAAACAAAGAGGCATAAGATGACTAAAAAGACTTCATGGGGCAGATACATCTTTTCTTCCAAGCCCCAATTCTTATTTTTCACCTGTGTATACTATTCAATATTTGTATAACAAATTCAATATTCCCAAGCAAATTTATTGGTACCATTTTTTTTATGAGAAGAATTTTTATTTTTACTTACAGCTGAGAAAATAGAATCAAGGAGAGGACAAGTAAATTACAGAAACTCAGACAGTCATCATTTGGTACCATTTTTAAGGATTCTAGTAGAAATGCATTTATTTAATTCCCACTCACTTAAAATTTTCAGTGAGGTACATAAATAACTAAAAATAGTGGAATATTTGTATTTGCACTGGAAACCAGGCAGAGGCCCATTTACATACCTAATATTTTATGAAATTTTCACTGCATTGATTTAAAAGAAACAAGACTGAGAATTCAGGCTACCAAGAATAATGGGGTACAAGAAGCAAGCAAAATTTATTTTTTTAGTAAGTTAATAATACAAAAAGAATGCCCACCTGGCAGGACTCACAGTGAAACTTACCCAACATTGCCTACCTTCAAGCAGAGGAATTAAATGCAAGGTGGGGTTGGGTAGAGGGCCAGAGGGACTGCACAGCCCTGGGACTTTCACGAGGCTCCAGCATCCCCATAGGTTTGGGCTCTATGACTGTCCTCTTTATTAGTCAGTAGCAAAAATATCTCCAATCCTGCCCCACAAATTGGAGACATTTTTACTACTGACAATTAAAGAGGACTGTTGTATTCAAGATAACATAAAATGACTATTGCCACATGAGAAGAAAAGGGAAGTCATTATTTACCAGTTAAACTTCCAGTCATATTTATTCCAAATATTGCTTTTTAACTTCCCTCTAGTAAGTTACTGACTAATTTGGACAAGTAAAACACTAGAAATCCAAGCACACTACTCATTTTAATAAGAGCATAATAATTCATAATCTCAATCCATTGATCTTGAATAGAATCCTCCCCCAATTTACAATCATAAACAAATATAGGCTCTTTTTCTCCCTGTTTTTCTCAAATACTCACTTAGTGTTTATGAACATATTAAAAGTTTGTAGTTCAAAATAAGTAAATTATCCAAGGAATCAAAAAATGTCCTGCTCCTGGGAAAATATATTATGATAAACATAAGAAAATAGTTGACTATCTCCTTATTATCTTTGTAGGAAAAAAAATAGGATACCCAGAAAAAAATGAATAAGAACATGAAAATTTTCAATATCTGAAGTACAACTATCAAATTTTATAAAAACATAATGGAAGCATCCAAAGTCCAAATAGACTAATACTTTAAAATGGAATTTGTAAAATGTTAGAGAAATTAAAAAACTTTCCCAGAAATTAAAGAAAACATACTTTGAATCACAAAGAACTTGTGTTGATAGTGTATTTTCTCAATACTTTTGTTCATGTTCTATTATTAAATAAATCATATATTTCTAAGTAAATAAGATTAAAAATAAATATCGAAAGAAAAATATATCAGTGATTATTTTTTGGAGTTAGAATAGATGCTATTTTCTCTTTCATATTTTATGTACTTTCTTCAATGAACAAAATAATCTTTAAAAATTAATTTCTGAATAGTATTCAGCTGCAACTTACATTTTCTTTATCATTTATGTCTTGTATGAGATTTAGTTTGTTTCTACATTTTGGTTATGGTGAATAGTTGTCTAATGAATACAAATATAAATGTGTCTTTGAGATATTGACTTTAATTCTTTAGAAATATATATCCAGAAGTAGGAGTCAGATTGCTGGGTGGCATGGCACCTCTTTTTTTGTGGAGGGGAGGGAATACCAGGGATTGAACTCAGGGGCACTCAATCACTGAACCACATCCCCAGCCCTATTTTGTGTTTTAAAGGGTCTCACTGAGTTGCTTAGCAGCTCCGTGTTGCTGAGATTGGCTTTGCACTAGAGACCCTCCTGTGTCAGCCTCCTGAACCACTGGGATTACAGGCACAGCTCCTTTTTAAACCTTTGGAAGAATCTTCACATTATTTTCCATACTGCCTGCACCATTTTGCATTTCCACAACAGTGTACCAGGGTTTTGCTTTCCCCATATTTTTGCCAAATCTTGTCTGTATTTTTGCTTTTTGATATTTTGGTAGTAGTCATTTTTGCAGGCATGAAGGAAGGTAATGACATGGTTTTGATTAGTATGTTCTCATGATAAGGAAGATAAGCATTTTAAAATACTGTTTGGGCACTGTGTGTCTTCTTAAAAAAGAAGGAAATATATGACAACATACATGAATTTTGAGGATATTATATGAAATGAAATAAATCAAATTCAGAAAGATATGTGTTGATTCCACTTAAATACTGTATCTAATAGAGTCAGATTCATAAAATCAAAGACTGGTGTGGTGTTTACCAGAGGCAGAAGGGACGAAAAACTGGGGAATACCTAACAAAGTTTCAGTGTAGTAAGAGGAATAAGTTATAAATATATGCTATGCAATATTATATAGACAGCAATATAATAAATAGGCAAGAAGGATTAATTTTATACTTAAAATAGGTTAAGATGATAGCATTCATATTAAATACTCTGACAAAATTAAATTAAATAATTGTTTTCAGAATATTAAAGAAAAAACTAAAGGGCACCATATAATTTAATGTTATTTGCATGGCATTTCTAACATTAGGAGAACTGATTTTTCTTTCAAGATCTTTTATTGTGACAAATAAACCTTCACATTTCTGTAAGGGACAAAATTCACAGGCCATGAAGGACAATTCAGTTACCATTTATTGCTAAATTATACTATCAAAACTGCCTTTGTGTTACAGGAAACAATTTGAAAGAATACTGCAATAAGCACCACAATTACAGTAGATCGTGCAATATTTCTAGAATTGTCTGGTAGAATTTAATCTAATGAAAAAGAGAAAGTGTCATTGAGATAAAAAGAAAGGATCTCATCTTTAAAATCTAAAATAATTTGAAAAGTCAGGATATTTATAAATATCCTTAAAGTCAAAATTGAAATCAGCCAACATATATTTGTATCATAATTACTTTTTCCTAAGAAAGTTCCTCCAAGCTCCCCAAGTTTTAGGTTTCTAATCCACACACACACACACACACACACACACACACACACACACACACACACACACGAGCATAATTGTGTGGCTCATCTCTTCCAAAACTTCATTTATTCCACCTATTATTACAATAGAAGACGATCCAGATAAACTAGATAGAGTTTCAAGCTTCACAAAACCTTCCTAACTAACTGGAAACATCTTCATTATTGATGAGTTCAATTCACTAATATTTAATTTTATCCATTTATGATAAAATTTGATTTGCAATTTTACCTCTCCCTTTACTGTTTTTTTTTTTTTGCTGTATTCATTGCCAAGGCTCTTCTTCAAATCTTCAACTACTGCAATATGGTTTTTCTTCTCTCTACCCTCTCTGTTTTAAATCTTTTTGTCTTGAGTATCCCCCTGTGGTTCAATTGCATCCTAAGTTTTTATATAATGCAAGTACATTTTCACAATATAGTCTTCAAGGTTCTTCAATTTTTTTTTCAAGAAACAATCCCTTCTTTCTGTCAATATTTTCTCTCCCCATCATACTATATAGGAAAAGTGTCAATCCAAATTAACCTACTTACCATTTTCTGAGAAAGTCTTACATTGTTTCCACCCTTTTCTCATGTTATTGCTTCATAAAAGACTTTACCTCATGGTATTCAGCCTACAGACCCACATTTGTATATTGATCATGAAACTTTTTCTGACTTTGCTAGCTGGAAGCCATACATATCATGCAAAGCTAAAAGGGTCCTATATTCCCATGATCCTCAATGTAAGCATGAGGCATGAACTTAAAAGTGTAACCTTAACATTTATGGGAATTTGTTCTTCTTCAGTTCCTTTATATGCCAAAAACTATGTCAGGATTCTCTTGACTCAAAGTGCAGGGTTTGGATTGTGGCTCTCCTTCTCTTGACCACCCTTAAATGCAATATCTTTACTTTACAGAGTGCAACTAAATTTTATCAGTTTTCATTGTATTTTATAATTTGTATAAATAAAGTAAGATAAAAACTTTAAGCTACACAGGAAGATATTTTAAGCATTGTACTTTCCAAAACGGTAGCCACTAGCCAGGTATGCTTAGCAAATTTAAAGTTAAATTAATTAAAATCAAAAATTCACTTCCTTAGTCATACCAGTCACTTTTCAAATCTTCGACATCCATATGTGACTAGTAGCTACCACATTGCACAGTGTAAATGTAGGACAATTTTAGAAACACAGAAATTTCTATTGGATGGTGCTTAATGAAGGAATATACCCAGAGTGCCCACACTAAGCCCAGGACTAATTGACTCATCATGTCTTTTTCTGAGTCTTTAAGAATTCTCATGGAACATGCACCTATAAACCAAAGAATAAAAAAAATATGAGTTTAGAGACCCATAGATTCTTAAAATGACCAACGTAAGGAGATGCATGTTCTTCACTGAGAACCTAAAAATAACATTCCCTGAACTATATTTCAAACAAAGAATAGTTATGTGAATGACACAGAACAAGTGAGTCCTGCCACCTCCACATTTTGTCAAGCAAAGGATCTGAGAGCAGCTTTACTCAACTCTATTAACAAGATCCTGATGAATTAGATGCAGTTTCAAGTTAATATAGGTCATATGGGGTCTGCTAGGATGGTCACTTGAAGATATCTAAATATGAAATAAATCACAATCCCAAAACCTGTAAAGAAGAAAGGTAATTTATCTATTCCAATTAACCCCAAGGAGAGAGATTTGTGTTTCCTACCAAACTTCAGTCACTACAGCAGAATCTACTGAAGAGGCATGATGTACTTCTTTGATTCTTCAGTGATCTTTATTCTTTAACAGTCTCATTGGAGCCATAAGGGATTTCCCTTGGAGTCACTGTTCCCACTTACTTCCACAGACTTTCTGTCCTTGAAATGGACTCATCCAGGATACTTGATTTTTCTTTTTATTTTGGATACTTTGCTTTAATTTCTACTGCACTCCCCTTCAACTAAAGACTATTTTTTCGAGAAATGCTAGGTTCACAGCAAAACTATATCAGAGACACTCTGATATAGTGCCTCTCCCCACACAGCATTGACTCCTCTATTATCAACATTTCTGGAGTAGGACATGAGGTGTGAATGATGAACACACATTGACACATAATTATCACCAAAGCCTATAGGTTACATTATATTAAAATCTTGTGTTGTGCATGCTATGGGCTAAGACAAATGTGTGACATAGTCACCAGTAGAGTGTCTTAAAGAGTAGCTTCATTGCCTAAAACTTTTCTGAGCTCTTCCCTTTATGCTTATAAATCCACCATCTTTTGCTTCTGCTCTTTCAGGGTAGTTGATACTTTATGCTTGTAAATCTACTCATAATCCACATCTAAATACTAAGGCTTTAGTCACTGAATAAAATCCTGTTCAGTAGAGAATGTACATCAAAAGACAAGTGGCAGCAGTTAAACAGATCCTAGATTCTTTAGTATCTCTCCTGCATGTTCGAATTCCTCTGTAATTATGATAGGACAGTCTCTCTTGCCCCCAGTTTTAGGCTGAGCTATATAGCTCTGCTACAAGTTTATTTAATATTTATTGACTCAATGGGTCCTGGGTTATTCTAGGATTTCTAAAACACTCTATGTCCCCATTTGACCCAACAGGATGAAATAGCCTATAATGCTTCTTGCTCAGCTCAATCTAAATTCTAATGTTTCCTTCTACTTAACAAGTTCTATAGGTCTCTGAAAGACTCTTTCAAGACTTTGTGTGAAAATTTCCTTAACTATATTCAACTCTTGTAGATTTTCTGCTTACTTAATCTATTTAGTTCCACATACTATGTATGCTAACATTTCTTTCCAATTTCTTGAAGGCTTTTTTGTTCATTAATTTATTCATTCATTTACTGAGCCATCCAGCATTTATAAAAATATTAAAAAAGCATATCTTAGATGATAAGGACACAACAGGCAGATGCAATTTCTGTTCCAGATCTTGAAGCACCCAGAATTTACAGGAGGAGCACAAAGAAAGAACAAAACACAACCGCTGATTGAATAAATGGCTGATAACTAGGGGAAGGAGGAAACTCTTTAATTGTTGATAATTATGATATAAATGAAAGGCTATGTATAGAAACAAGGTAGTGTTTAAACAGTATTTTCTAAAAAGGACAAATCAAACTTTTAAGTCTGAGGGATGAAACTTAGGATCAAAGAGAAGGAATCAATTATTGCACAAAGCAGGATGGATTTGTTGCATAAAAAATTGAGCAGTGAAATCAGACAAAAGTAGAAAGAATGATAGTGAAAAGAAGAAATTTTATCAATGCTCAAATATACAATCAGGAAAACATTCAATTCCATTTGCTTTTGAAGGCGGAGTTAAGTGACATAACAGTAGACAAAGAAACCATTTAGTTTCACAGTTGAAGGCTGTCTAGAAGTTTTCGGGACAATAGGGAGAGGGAGTGAAACCCCTAGGGAAATTAATACAACCAGATTGATGAGTCAGTTCTGTATTGGAGTAAAACAAATGTTCATGTAAAGGACACCTTAAGCACTTTTTAATATATTCCGCTACTTTCCCAGATTCATTATTTTAAAGCATAACAAGAGTGCAATCCACTTAAAATTGGGAAATCCTTGAATATTTTTACCTTTTTGTAGATCAGTCCAGTTACAGCTGTTTTTATTTTTGCTGAGGTAAGCAAGCTAAAATGTTGATACTGCTAAAGGATCAAGGTTTGGGAAAAGGCTACAGCAAAAAGTGCAACTGCATAACCATAGCCAGTCCAGCTGGAATCTGGGCTGTGTTAACAGAAAATGATCATTTGCCTGGATGTCATAAAAATTGAGAAAAGGGAAGAAATGTTAAATACCTGAAATAGTTAAATGCTTGTGAGAGTTAGGTATTAACACCACACACACTCACACACACCCCTGTATGTTCATCCGTTCCTGCTCAATTTGATATCCTTCTCTTTCTTTGTTTTTTAAACTTGTGCTTTAGATGACAAAGTAAATAAAATCATCAATTACTATCACAGGCTTGTGGGTATGAGGTTATTTTCTGGTTTTCATATGGTAATGTCATCAAATAATTAACTCTTCTAATCTGACTTCATCAGAAATGTTGAGACAGATACATTAAAAAGCAAACTTTTTTTTCTTCAAAATGATGCAAATGTAGGAAAACACGAAAATCAGAACTCAAGAAGTGGTATTTTAGGATGAAACACAGATGTCTTATTTATTTGTTTGTTTGTTTGTTTTTGGTAATGGGGATAGAACCCAGAGCCCCTTTACTACTAAGCAACATCCCTATTTCTTTTTATTTTGAGATAGGACCTCAAACTTGTGATCCTTCTTCCTCAGCCTCCTGATTTTCCAGAATCACAGGCATGCACCATCACACCCAGCCACAGACACCTGTATTAAAGACTTGGTTTATGTCTCACCTTTTATTGTTACTTTTATCCATATTCAGATTCTCTCTTCTTTACATTTTCTCATTTTTTCAACTTTGATTGTGGCCAAAACTTAGTCATGATCATTACTGCCAAGGAGATGGTGAAACAGTGGGGACGGTTCTAATCGCAACTATCTTGTAACTATCTTGATTGGCTTTTGTCTTTCAGTTGTAAACATTGATTAAGATTCAGAGTGCCTTATATCCACTGTTGATAACATTTACATGTGGTCTTACCCTGTTTTAGAGCATCTACATGACTGAAGATAATAACTTTAAAAGACTACATATATTCCACATAATTGTGAAAACAACATGGGCGTATAGAATGAGATAGTAAATAAATTAGTACATCATTTATTTTGCAGACCTACAGTTCTTGGTTTATTTAAGTGGTCCCTTCTAAATCATAGGTAAAATGCATAAGATTAGAAGTTTTATAAATATATATTTTTTCATTGTGAATTCTGGAGATACAAAAATGGTCCTTATCATCCAATAGCTATCTTGAGTGAATTTGTAAGTTATATAACCAGAAAAATAAAGCATATGTAATTAGGTAAGATCATATCTGAATACTTCTAAAAGACTAAGGAATTTAAAAACTCACTCTTTATATAGCTTAACAATTAAGGTGGTAAATAAAAATAAATTTCTAAGAGTTGATCTCTTATATTGACAGTTTGAACTGCTAGTGGATGTGTTACTCAAATTGCTTTATAAACCAAGGACTTCAAATATTAATGTTATTAAAATCAGCTTTTAGAATAATATATATATATATATATATATATATATATATATATATATATATATATGTATGTATGTATGTGTGTCTCTAAAACTAATATTAAAACTTCTTGAAAATTATTTGGGGCATTATATATTCTCAGTGACATTATTAAATTATTCCATTTTCCAGAGGGACATACTAATAATAGGACATACTAACAATGGGACATACTAATAATTTCTTAACTGATCTCTATTGGGTGGCATCTACTAGAACAATAAATTATTTTTGCAAAGGCAATTTAACAAAATGCCTTTTGGGTCTCTGAATAAGATTCCCTGAAAGAAGAGCTCTATTATTCCTATTATAGACATAGCTCTCATTAACCTTTTGATTTTTTCATAAAAATCAAACAATTAAATGTTTATCACCAGGTACCACACAGATTCTACACATTATTTATGAAATATTAAAAATAATCTGTGCTCCAAATATGGTAAAATCCATAAAACTATTTGTGATATTAGATATAAACATTCATTTTTTTTGTTTGGCTGATGTTAGAATAAATTCCATAAAAAGGGATAAAGAGAAATTACTATAATCCAAAAAGAAAAACATCTCTTCTACTAGCAAATTAACAAAAGCATTATTTTATATGCTTGGTCACACATATGTGTCATAATCATATGACAGAGTTCCCTTATCTTTAAAAATAGTCCTCTCCATAACTTTTCCTTATGAACAGAAATATATATATATATCTCAAAACTAGCTCATAAATTCAGCTCTGTTGAGTCTAAATCATGTTCATGCAAACTCATAAAAAACTCATTCTTTCTGATTACCGAGTTGCTCCTCAGTGTAGAAATTTTAAGGTTATTCAGTTACTGTAGAATGAGAATCTCTGGGAAAAGTGTAACTTTGCTGATGTTCATTTATTCAGTGTGCAATTCAGGAAATGTGTTGAGGCTCTATGTCCCAGGTTTATGGCAGCGGCTGAGGAGTGAATAACACCTGGAGGAGCCTGTTGTCTAAACAGGGACAAAGGCTGACTCATTTCATTGCCTAGACAGTGACAAAGGCTGACTCATTTCAATGAAATATTAAAATTTCTGTTTTGCAAGTGTGGTCAAGTACGTGTGTTGCAAGAATGTGTCACAAAATTAGAACATTCTCTATCTCACAGACCTTCTTTGATAGTACAAATTTTGGGAGAATACAGAGACACTGACTTGTTATTACACATTATTATTTTAGGAGAAACTGTGGCCATAGTGAGATTCTCTAATGACTTTCTTGAGCAGAAGTCATTGGTAAATGGGAAGAAAGAGATGGAAAACTGGCCATTCCCAGACATCTTAGCCCAGGTATCTGAGTTAAGAAGGTAGGCAGCTATCTGGGACATTCCAGTACCAGCAAAGAGGGAGAAGAAACAAGGTCACCCAACCAACACTCAGAACCAGGGCACCAGAGTTATTGCAGCTATGTCCAGCTGTTCAAGACACTGAGCTGTGAAGTAGAGAAAAGCAAAACTTGCCTGAAGTTCTGACCCTCCAAATTATGAGATTAATAAAACTTCTGTGTTATGTCATTAAGTTTTGACATGGCTGATTTTGCCACATTAGATAACCAAAGCAGGGCAGGAGAGGAAGAAGATGGTGCTAAATGCCTGTGATAAGTAGCTTTCTCTTCACACACAAGGAAACTGTAGGATCACTCTTGGCATATACTGAGGTGAGGAACAAAGATGTGTAAGGAAGACATCTCTTAATGTGTCTGGGGGTGAGTGGTTTAATCCAGGGTGCATTTGGTTTATATTTCTAAATAAAAGGAAGTGAATCAGAGAATTTTAGGGGGATATCATAGGAAAAGTTTTCTGATGGCAATGCACACCTTCTTCTTGGGCTTCCTGATGCCATTCTTTCTTCCTTTTATTTATATATTTTTTTATTTCTTCATTTTTTATTGTTGTATTACAGTTGTATATATTGATGGGATCCACTGTTACATATATGTGTACACGCACACAATATTGACACCATTCTTTCTTGGTTCTCTACTTTCTACACTAGTCATTCCTTCTCAATATCCTCTGATAGATTTCTTCATCTTCACCAACTCTACGCATTGGAATAGCTGATGGCTTTGTCCATGGACATCTTTACTTCTCAACACTTATGCTAACATAGCCTCATCCAGAACAGTGGCTGGACCCCCACCCCAGTCCAATTCAGAATAATCCCAGTTTAATGACTGGTGCCTCCACCTTTCCCTATTCCTGATTTGTATAGAGAGTTGCTTACTCAACCTTTTAATCTAAATTGCTGTGTCAGGAATACCCAAGACTATTCAATGATTCATTAGGAGAACTTACAGCACTTGGCATACAGTCATAAACACAGCTGATTTATGATGGTGAAAGAATACAAAGCAAAATCAGCAATGAGAAAAAATGTGCATGAGTTGAAGTTCAGGGGAAAACAGGCACATGCTTCTAAAGTTCCTTTTTCTCTTTCAGCAAAATCACAAAGAACACACTTAATTCCCCCAGCAACGAGTGACTGGTGTAAAATATTTTCTGCCAGGCAAATTTGGTGGAAAACCAGTATGTAGGGTGGTTGGCCCAATATTTTTCCTTTTTCTTAATCCATATCAAAATTATAGACTCCTAGAAGGACAGCAGGTGTTTGGCACAATTAACTATATCAACAGTTTGGATATAATTGAACCCCTCTCTATCCGTTCAGGTCGTGAGAACCCTCTTGAAATCTCAGCTCCAGATGTCAGCCATAGACCACTCCCACAAGCAGGCCTTCTGGAGTGCATAGTCAGACCTGCTATGTCAATTCTTTCTTGCACAGTGGTTAATAGATATTTCAAATTTAGAAAGTCCAAAAGCAAACTGAATTCCCTATTCTAGTCTTTCCTGAGTATTCATAATACACAGTGACTTCATTACCTTCTGACTTAAGTTTAAAAAAAATACTCTAAAGGCATTCTTGATACCTCTCCTCCTTCCTCAACCTACATTCTAACCATTAGTATGTCCTCTTTTGTCTCCACTTCTAAACCAGAGCCAGACTCTGACCACTTTTTATCACCTTCATCACCACAGCCTATTTGATGCCACCACTCACTTTCGCCTGCATCACATCAATGGACACTTAACTGGTGTTCCTTTGGATCCACTTCCTCTTCCTTACTTGATTCTCCACACAGCAGCCAGAGCGATCAGAGAAAAACTTGAGTCTAATCACATTCTGCCCTTGAAATCTTCCAAAGGCCTCTCTTCTAACTCTCTCTATCATCTTTTCACAAGGCCCTTCAAGATCTCCTGACTCACTCTGAGCCTTTCTGACCTTAATCTTATCACTTTTCCTCTCAGCCTTCTTCTGCTCCAATGTCACTTGCCACCTTACAAGCCCTCAAAGATACAAACTATGTCCTTATCTCTTACCTTTTCCCTTTATGTAACCTCAAATTACAGCAGATATTGTCTTGGTTAACTTCTTAACTTCTTTCAGGACTTTGCTCAAATGTCACCTTATAACCAATGTCATCTTCAATCACCTTATAAATCAAATAGAAATGTACAATTCCTCATTTGGCTTTGTTTTTTACTTTCCTAAGCACTGATTATTTCTAGATATTGTTTATATTTATTAATTTGTTTATTCTCAAATCATCCTAAGTGTCAGAATGGAACTTTGTTTTGATTTTTTCTATCCTTATAGTCTACCTAGAATAGTGTTTGGCATATAATAGATGCTCAATTAAAATTGGATAAATATGCTCCTGGAAATTATCTGAAATTCAGGTAACTCATGATTAATTATATTTTCATGAATTAAATGACTAAATTGTTTTTAAAAACTCTAACTAGTTTGAAAAACTATGTATCTTCAATGCTAAAATAAAATAACAGGTTAATAATAAATGTTTTCTTATGTTTTCTTCAAATAACTGAAGTAAGGTAATTACTCCTTTAAAATGTGGTACACAATCAAGGCTTCAAGTTCATTGCCTTTAATCCTTTGTAGGCAGATATTATAGAAATGCTTTAATATAGATATTATAAAAAATCTTTGAGAAAAAAATATATACAAAGATATATCTACAAATATGTACATATTAATTAGTAGTGATGTATATATATGTGTGTGTGTGTGTGTGTGTGTGTGTGTATACATCACTACTACATATTATTATTATATATATAATCTGACAAAGTCATTATATATTAGTACCTTGGTTGATAAAGTTGAATTCTCAAAAGACCACAGCTAAAAACAAATACAAAAGCATCTATCACTGCATTTTATAAACATACATTCAAACTATTTTTCAAGAGTTCAATCATTACCCTGGTAGTTTTTACCTATGTGGACTAGGCAAATTAGTTAAACCTCTCTGTTTCTATATTATAATCCTAGGTGTAAAAAATACATGCTACTTCCTTGTTGGATGTTGTAAAGGTTAAGTAAGCTAATTAATAGAACTTTCATTTTATGCTTTAACTTGACTTGGTGAAGGAAAACCCAGATATCTGATAATACAATTTTCCATGAGGGAGTTCCTAGAAGAGATTAGCATTTTAGTTAGTAGACTGATATTGGAAGGCCTAGTGTGTCATCCAGTCAATTGGTGGCCTGGATAAAAAACAAAAATGAGAAAAGGGAAAGTTTGTTTTGTTTTCTGAGTAAGAATTACTATAATTCCCATTTCCTGCCCTTGAGTGTCTTACTTCCAGGTTCTTGGGTCTTTAGATTTGTACTGAATTACACACTGGCTTTCCAGTTTATTGACTTCAGATTGTGGAAATTTCTTGGTTTCCCTAATTTCATGAGCCAATTCTCATAATTAATTCCCCTCTAATAAATCTGTCTGTCTGTCTGTTTGGTCTGTTTCTCCAGACAACTCTGACAATACCATTAATACAAAGATTTTATAGCATCACTTACTACACTGTTGGCCTCAGTAAACGCTGACTATAATATCAAAATTTATACTCACATCACAGATAATCCCAATAGAGTGTTCATACAGTAAATAAAATTCATTAAAAAATAAACTTTCCCTACTCTTTTCTAGGAGAAATTTTATAGTGGAATATTTGCTTAGCATTTACCTGTGAGGAGAAAATAAAGAAAAAAACAATAAGCTTTCAACTTACTTCATTATGATTGGGCTAGTGAAGGACAAAATATCAGCAAACATTTTGAATAAAGCAACTTGAATCAGGGAAGACTTAAATGTATTCCACAATGCAGAGAGTAGAGATGGCTTCCTGATATGGTCCTCTCTATGAAAAGATGCCTATGTAATTAAAGAGAATGGAAACAATGAGAAAATTGGACAGAACTAATATAAGTAAAAGTAAAATATACATAAAATATTACTACAAAAATAGCAATGCATTCCAAAGTTAATAAGGCAACAGGGAAAGAATAAATTCAGTTAAGTTGAAAATGTGACCCATATCATAACACCTATGCATCTGGAGCAATAGCTGTATTTAGTGAAAAACAGCTTCATTTACTCATCACTTTTTGAAATGATTTCATTAATACTTCCTTATCTCCAAATTACATTTTCTTTTGGGGATGTTAAACAAGGATATATGTGTATATATGTGATGCTATATATGGAATATTTGCCCCACAAACTTGCTGTGGTCACCATGTGACTTACTTTGACCAATAGATGTATACTATAAGATATAGGAACCATTTTGCCACCATGACTGACAAACCAAATATACATAAAGGGAAGAGATGCTGAAAAATTTGAGTATAGAAATTGTGCTTATGAAAATGGTTTGTAACTGCAAATAATTTAGGGGATTTTTGTATTAATAACAATAATATCTCACATTTAGAAACATGTTTATCTAGCTTTACATAGTAGTCAACTTCTTGAGTAATTAATAAAATTTAATAATTAATTACCCTTACCTTTTGCCTGTCTTGATTCCTTAAAACTTCCTTCCTCCATTGCTTTTCAAAGATGGGACACACAATGTAGGGAGAATCACTTTCATTTAGTTCAAAAAGATCCTCTCTTTCCAAAGGTTTCTTATAGCCTAAAATAATTATTCTAAAAATAAAATGGTAAGGCAAGTAATTCAGCATAATCAATAATTAATTTAAATAATTTTACATGCATTTATTTTACTCCTTGGTTATAAATTGCTTTATTGATTAGGATAGAATGACCAGATTGTATATTTTAAAATTCGTACAACTTTATTACAGAGTTAATGATGTATTACAATTATTTGTAGCTTTTAAAATGCCTATTTAGACATTCAATAATTTAGTGAAACACCAACTTCATTACTCATCTTACATTTGGAAAACGTACTACTCATGTATCTTACCTCCTTTACTGAAATATTACAGTTAAGTTATTCATCCACTTATTCAAGAACCCACATTTGCTTTTTAGGCTTGTGCAGAGGAGAAATGGATCCACCCTTTGCGTTTGCAACTTTTTGCTATTCTATTGGAAATTTATTTGCTTTTTGTGATTTGACTGTGGAGATTTTCCAACAATATGTAGAATATCTGTCCTTAGCCCATAAACTTTGACCTTGACTATATGATTTACTCTGATTGGTAGAATACCAGCCAATGTGAGAGTGCCATTTTTGTGTTGACACCTGAAGATGGCAAGTTTCTGCAAACCTCTTAGAGTTTGCATCCCCCTTCCTTCAAAGGGCCCAAGGTGCACCGTAAACGATTCTGTGAGAACAGTGTGTCTAAATTGAAAGGCAGTCAAACATGCACAATCTAGTCAGACCACAAAACTTTTTGTGGGAAATGATGAACTGCACATTCCCTCAGCAATCCTTCTGTTCTACCATCTTCCTGCTAATGGAAATCTTACATTATTCAGTTGAAAGTCTCATGAACTCGGGGACAGCCCATATTCCAGTAGCTGAATTATGGATTATGGTTGGTCTAAAGCAGTCCTGGAAATCCCATTACACTTTACTTGGGGTTAGGAACATAGCTAACTAGTTATGACTAATTATACTGAAACAAAGATATGCTGGGGAGAAATTTTGATTTCAAAAGAAACTATAAAACTTGAAGCAGAGAAATATTTTGCTACCCCTTTCCTTCTGCTTACTCTTGTTCACATACTGAAGAAATGATGTTCTGATATAGAAATTACTATGGTTTGGATGTCTTCTCCAAAACTTATCTGGAAATGTAATTGCCATTGTAATGGCATTAAGAGGGAGACCTTTAAGAGGTGGTGAGTCAATGTGGATTAAGCCATCCTCATGAAAAGGATCAACTAGTTGGAGGGGTAAAGTGACTGAGGGAGGGAGTGGACAATAGGGTGAGATCTACTGATTTCCTGTCACCTGTTTGTTCATTTGCTTTTCACCAAGCCTATGCAGCATGGAA
Organism: Callospermophilus lateralis; assembly: GCF_048772815.1. NCBI lineage: Eukaryota > Metazoa > Chordata > Mammalia > Rodentia > Sciuridae > Callospermophilus > Callospermophilus lateralis. The sequence goes on along the minus strand of NW_027514552.1, from coordinate 64,482 downwards.
ACACTAACAGCACAAAGGCCATGCTTGGAATCTCCCAGCTTTCACCACTCTGAGAAGTTAATTTCTCCCCTAAGAATTTATGCATATCATATTTCATACATTTGATTCAAGTGGGTTATGAACTGCCATTTTTACCCCATATACAGATTGCAGAATCATATGGGTTACACCTCCACGTTTTTACATAGTGCCATACTAGTGACTGTTGTATTCAAGAGCTTTGTAATGTTTTGAACAACCAATAAAAAAAAAAGTAACCTAACTCTTCCACAAGTTCAGCATTAGGGCTTATTATTCAATCATGTTGATAAACCTTCAGTCCCTATGTACAAATTTAAATAATTAAACTCTTTATATTTTAAAGTGAAAAAAAGAGAAAAAAATTTGTGCAGTCTGAGGTATTTGGTTACAGAACTAGGAAGTGGACTAAGATGCTACCTTTGCCATCAGAGGTGAAAAGCCAATGAGAAGCATGGAAAGTGGGAAGACAGGAAATGCCAGGGCCTTTCATAGCACTTTTGAGGTAGCTCACCAGCATGTTCCATGTCTTTCTCTCACTAACATAAGAAAATAAATACAATTAACCCTTGTTGAATGATGAGACACATTCCCAGAGATATGCTATTAGGCAATTTTGTTGTGCAAACATCAACAGGTGTCATTAATGGAACCTAGATGGCATAGGTCAGTCACTTGGCATGGCTTTTTTATGCAATCAGGAGCCATGGTAAACCTGAGATGTACTAGGGTGTTGATGGCATATCCCAGAAGATAGTTTTACAGTGCATTTTTTTTTAGTAAACAGAAGGCATACACTCTAAAATAATGATAAAAGTATAATACAGTAAACATTTAAACAGTAACAGAGGTGATTATTATTATTATTATTATTATTATTATTATTATTATTATTATAAGTATTAGGTACTATATATAATCAGATGTGATATACTTTTACACAAGTGGCAGTGCAGTGGGGTAGTTTACACCAACAATGCCACAAACACAAAAGTGAGTAATGCACTCTTATGACGTTGTGACCAAAATGTCATTATGTCAACTCATAGTCATGTCTGTACTTTTTTAAGCTATTATTATTTGACTGTTCTGTTACTTAAATCCAAACACAATCTTCAGTGTTAGAATTCAGATATATTCTGTGAGCTTCGTGATGTGACTTGCACAGTAAAAAATAAATAAATAAATAAACTCATTTATATCTAATCCTTCCAACTCTCTAGCCTCAGTTCCTTCAATTATAAAATACATTAGACCAAGAAACCATAGCCAAGTATTATACTACTCCAACTGGGTCTACTTCATTTTCATTGATATGAAAAATCTCAACCGATTGACGCTGGGATGAATGTAAACCCTGTGGTAACTGGATTCTCCACTGGATTCAATTTTACTTTTATTGTAACACATAGTAGCATACTACAATCCTTATTTAACAAAAAGGCCCAAATGTAATAAGAAAGTACCATCAGTAATCATGTTTCTGTTGGCTCAGATATGCTGGACATTTTCCTGAAGTGCACTTTTAAAAACATATTAAGCAATAAACTCCTTTCATGTCATATTAAGTCCTTTTATTCCATTGCATAAAATAAATATTCATTTTGAAAATAAGATCACATTGATTTTTCAGAAAAGCATTTTTAATAACATTTACTGCCTCAGCATTTTGAGATAGAACTGTGCAAAACTCAACGGTTTTGGTTCAGGGATAAGTGACCCCTAGCTTTCATGCTGAGTCTCCAAATAATGCAGTATCTAGAAGTGACACTTCAGCTGAATTGATTGTGATTTTCATGGCTCTATAATTTAGCTACCTTGACTTCCTTTTTCCCAGGTGTGTGCTCCCTCCCCATCTTTTGTTCTCTGTGATAAACTTTTAAGACTCTGATCACATGGGGCAGTCTTATATTCCCACTTAAGAGTTTGGAAAAATAGGAAGTGTACAGGTGGTATTTCTTTATATTAAATGTTGAGGGAGCTTTTTGGGAAGCAACTAGAATCAATAGTTGACCTTCTCCATGACTGAAATGTTGCATTTGCTGGATCCTATCAACTTGTGGTCCTTCTTCTCAAAGAAATTATCAGATTCCAATGTGCATCTAGTATTTGTTAGAATAATTTTTCTCTTCAAAGCGTATTTTTTTTCAGTTCACTTAATCCACACAACTCTTTAAACTAGGCAGGGCAGTATTCATTTCAATTTTTACAGGTGGTTAAACACCATGAACTCTAGGGACAGGTTGCAGTTTTTTCTATGTGAAATAAATTAATGCTACTTAAACAAAAGGCAGACAGTTGCTTCGAAATGTGATAACATCACTCCATTTTTAATTTTGTCATCATAGACAGAATTTTGAACATATGTAATATTAACAAGTGTCATTTAATTAGAAAGATGGGGCAAAATATAATTTTGTAGATGAATAAATTTAAATACTTGCAAAACAAGAACAGAGAGCATTTTCATTTATATTACTATTAGTCACCTTTTAAAGATTTCTGGGAAGGGATTAGTCCCTTTTTTTGAGTAGATAAGAAAAGGAATGAATCAATCTGTCCAAAAATCATTGACTGAAATAAAGCCAGTTAATGTATACATTTTATTAATGTGTGAATAAGAGGTAGGACATATTGGAGAATGTATGCCTAGTTAAAATAATGACCCAACTGTGACCCATAAAAACATTAACTAGATTTTTCCACATATATCAAGGGGATTATTCCATGACCATGATCATTATAGACTAAAGACAGATTATATTTTCTAATAAAGGCTTGGTAATTATTTGATCATCAAAATGATCTAGATTGCTATTACCTTAGGAATTAAGACTCATAAGCATATTATTTCCTAAGTAATGTTTTGTCTGAGCTCATTTTTAATAGAATTATTCATATTAATTTGGGCAAAGTTGGCCTATGAAATAATTTCTGACTTTATTTTACAACTGAAAACCAGACACAAGAATATAATTAAACAATGATTTCAGAGGGACATTCTCTTAAACAGTAGATCTTTTCTTTTGTTTAAATTTTAAATGTATTTATTTATTTTAATTTGTTATACATGACAGCAGAATGCCCTTCAATTTATAGTACACATATAGAGCACAATTTTTCTTGTCTCTGGTTGTTCACAAAGTAGAGACACATCATTCATGTCTTCATACATGTACTTAGTTAGGGTAGTGATGTCCATCTCATCCACCATCTTTCTTCCCCCCATACCCACTTCCTTCCTCTCCCTTGCCCTTGCACTATTTAAAGTTCCTCCATTCCTCCCATGCAGCCACCCTACACACATCAGAATATGGATCAGCATTCACATATCAGAGAAAACATTCAGAATATTAGCATAATATTCTCCAACTCCATCCATTTACATGCAAATGCCATTATTTTATTCTTCTTTAATGCTGAGTATTATTTCATTGAGCATATAAACCACAATTTCTTTACCGATTCATCTACTGAAGGGCATCTAGGTTGGTTCCACAGTTTAGCTACTGTGCATTGTGCTGCAATAAATACAGACACGGCTACATAACTGTTTTTAAGTCCTTTGGGTATAACCCAAGGAGTGGGATAGCTGGGTCAAATGGTGGTTTCATTCCAAGTTTTCCAAAGAATCTCCATACTGCTTTTCAGATTGCTTGCACTAATTTGCAGTCCACCAGCAATATATAAGTGTGCCTTTTCCCTTACATCCTTGCCACCACTTATTGTTGTTTGTATTCTTAATAGCTGCCATTCTGACTGGCGTGAGATGAAATCTTAGAGTAGTTTTGATTTGCATTTCTCTAATTGCTAGAGATGCTGAACATTTTTTCATGTCTTTGTTGGTCGAGTGTATATCATCTTCTAAGAAGTATCTGTTCAAATCTTTGGCCCATTTACTGATTGGGTTGTTATTATTAATTTTGGTGTTAAATTTTTGAAGTTTTTTTTTAATATATCCTGGAGATTAGTGATCTATCTGATGTGCATGTGGTAAAAATTTGCTCCCAAGATGAAGGCTCTCTATTCACATCTCAGATTGTTTTTTTTTTTTTTTTGGCTGAGAAGAAACTTTTCAGTTTGAATTCATTCCATTTATTGATTCTTGATTTTATTTCTTGTGCTATAGGAGTCTTTCTTATTAAGAAACTCAGAGTATAATCCAACACGATGAAGTTTGGGGCCAACTTTTTCTTCCATTAGGTGCAGGATGTCTGGTTTAATTCCTAGGTCCCTGATCCACTCTGAGTTGAGTTTTGTGCATGTGAGAAAAAGGGGCCATTTTGCTGCATATGGTTTTTCAGTTTTCCAAGCGACATTTGTTAAAGAAGCTATCTTTTCTCTAGTATGCTTTTGGTACCTTTGTCTAATATGAGATAACTGTATTTATGTGAATTTTTCTCTGTGTCCTCTATTCTGTACCATTGGTCTACAAGTTTATTTTGGTGCAAATACCATGTCGTTTTTGTTACTATTGCTCTGTAGTATAGTTTAAGGTCTGGTATTGTGATGCCTTCTGCTTCATTCTTCTTGCTAAGGATTGCTTTAGCTATTCTGAGTCTCCCATTAAACAATAGTTATTTTTCAACTGCAATTGTCTAACCATCAAATAAAAAATCAAGCCAGCGACATTTCCAAATAATAGCATACTATAAAAATATTTTGTATTTACTTCTGTTATGCTAAATTTAAATAAAATAAATATGATAGTCAGCAATTATAGCATGTTGGTATGTTTACTTAAGATATGGATTTCAAAATATTAGGATTTACAAAAATGTTATGCTTAAACTTAATTTCAGTTTCTTGCTTTAGGAATCCTAAAATGGTATTCACAAAGTTAAATATTACATACAATTTTATAGTTTGGTAATAAAACATTAAATCCATATTTGACTGAAATTAATTTAATCTGTACAATTTAAATTCTTTGATATCTACAATTTTAAAATGACCCCAATTTTTTAAAACCACAATAAATAGTACTCTTTCTCTCAATTCACAGATGTAACAGAATCCAGGTTTGGAAAACATTTATATACATATGTGAATTTGAAAAGTCAAAAATCATTAACTGTAAATAGCACATATTACTATAATTTCTACCTAATTGTTTTTCTTCCTAATATGTAGTTTAATTGTATTAGTATAAAATTTTTGCCAAACTCTTTAAGTGGTTCCTAGGTTGATATAACTTGGAATTCTTACCATAATTCAGTTTTGTCTACCTGGAATTTGCCCTTAAGTATATACATTTTCTACTTAACCTGATTTCAAAAAAAAAAAAAGACTAATCTTAAGGTTGCTAAATTTAAGGAAGAATATCCTGTATTTATTTTAATTTACTCCCTTTTTAATATTTAGCTCTATTGAACATTTTGTTTTATTATTGTATTTTTTGATGGTGGTGGGGATTGAACACAGGGCCTTATGCATGCTAAGCACATGTTCTACCACTGAGCTACATCTGCTTATCTTTCTCCTTTTTTGATAGCTCTTTTTTCTTAATTGCTAATCATATTTCTGTCCTTGGATATTCCTCTTACATTGTGAATACCTGCATATAGTTTCCTTTGTAGACTGACAATAACTCCTTTCTTCATTTAAAAATGAAGGATTCCCAACAGACCATCTGTATTCAGAGAATTTTCTTTCTTGATAGTCATATTCATACCAATGGTTTTAGCGACTGACCTATAATAACAAGTGACTCCCAAATCCATACTAGAGACCACATATCCAAACACCTGTTTAAATGATGCTTCTCATGCATCTCAGAGTAAAACTTCCCCCATCTGAGCCTACTTTTTTTTCCCCAACCACACTGGAACCTCACAGTTACCTGAACTAGAAATTGGCATTTAACCTACACTTTTCCCAGTCCTTCAATAATCTCATCCAATCCACACTTTTCTAAATAAATCTTCTAAATACTTTCTTCCTTTTTATCACCTTTATCATTATCTTATTTCAAAATGTGACCATAAATCTCCCAGGACACCCAAAGACACTCTTTATAAATTTCCCTGTCTCCATTTCTATCTCTTATACACCTTGTCTACAAAATTGCAAAGGTGATGTTCTAAAATGCAAATATGATCACATCACTCTTCTGTTATGATTCTCCAGTGTCTTTTCATTCCCTTCACAATGTTCTAAAGAAAGTCTCATGATCTCTCCCTTGGGTTAGTCTTATGCCACTCTAATGTCCTGCAAGGTGTGAAGGGGCAGTTCCCTCTTCTTTCTGTGGCTTGCATGTGGCAACTTGGAATGCAACCTGATTCACTCCTACACATCTTTAAATATTGAATTAAGGTACATGTACTCATGAAACATTTCAAAGCAGTGCAAAATTTTTTAGATGACTCTACTGAAAATTTGTTTCTTAACCTTATTTATGTTGCTTTTTTGATACATCTTTGTTACCTTTTGATAATTGATGATTTACTTTTTAACCTTTCTAATTCTGATATGAATTCCAAGAAAGGAAAAAATAAATTATTTATCCCTATATTTTTAAAGGTTAGCAGAGTTTAGATCATCTAGTGTTCAATCAATTATTTTAAGGATTCATCTACTCTTGAGAAAATATTTGTAGATAAAAATTGAGCAGTTTTGTTTTACTAAGCAGGGTTAATGAAGTTAACAAGGTAAATTTAATTTCATATTATCAGAAACTTTCTCTTAAGAGTGAGAAAGAAATATACTTCTAAAAAAGCTTCTGAATTTATAAAATAAGAAAGTCAACACTTCTCATTTGATTTCATTTCTGTGTTAAAGTCAGAGATCATACTGGTGTCCCTAAAAGAACTTCTGAGCTCTCATTGTACTATATAGCTTAATTATTTCTTGAGATAAAGCATAGTATTTTACAGAAATAAGTTCTTGTATATGTACGTGTATGAATTTTTATAGTAGAATATATAAGCATATATGAAACCACTCCTAGTAAAGAGTAGAAAGACATACGTGGGAAAAAAAGAGAATAAAACATGAACTCAAAAGAAACTGACTTATAACACATACTTGATACTACCTGGGTACCAATCCAATGAACAAATTCCACACACATGCACACACATACACATACATATACACACACATACATATGTAATATATATGTATATATGTGTGTGTATTACATTTACTTGATGTTAAGAAAAAGTTCCTTTTTCCTTTCCCTTCTAAGTGCTCACAGACACAATTCCTAAAAAGAGATAGCCTTATTGTCATTACCTATGATTTCTGTGTAATAGGTGACATGAAAAGACAGTCTTTACAATAACATATTGTAAATATATTCATACTTAAAATAAAGGAATAGCATTCCAGTGTCTTTTCCCTTGGAATTGTTCTTATTTCCACATGCTGCAAATAAGTAAGTATAATTCTTACCTGCTAAACCAGGAGTATGTCACTTTACTGAAAAATGAAGCACTTTTCTCTGGACTGCATTTCTAAAATTAAAAACATAACAAGCACATACTTAATGCCTTTAGTTTTCATTTGGAATTCAGGTTGTATAAGCTTTACCTGTAATATTTGAAATCAGAAGTATTTTGGATTTTTTTTAAGGTTTTGGAATGTTTTCATAGACCTAATGAGATATCTTAGGATGTGACCCAAATCTAAATTTTAAGTTCTTTTATGTTTTTTGTATACCTTATACACATATCCTGAAGGTAATTTTACACATTGCTTTTAGTATGCCTGCATTTTGACTGCAGTATATTCCAGGAAGTCAGGTGTGAAATTTTCCACTTGTGGCATCAAATTGGTGCTAAAAAAAGTTTCATATTTTGGAGTATTTCAGATTTTAGACTGTTGAATTAAGGAAGCTCAGCCTGTATCTTGGTCAGTAGGTGGAAGAGTAAACATTAAAAGTTGGGCTGGGGATGTAGCTCAAGTGGTAGCGCGCTCGCCTGGCATGCGTGCGGCCCGGGTTCGATCCTCAACACCACATACAAACAAAGATGTTGTGTCCGCCGAAAACTAAAAAATAAATATTGGAAATTCTCTCTCTCTCTCTCCCTCTCTCACTCTCTCTTTAAAAAAAAACATTAAAAGTTATTTTACTAACAGTTAAAGATATATTGATTTCATAATCTTCAAGGAGTACAGTTAAGCGAATATATTCCTGGGTGATTATGGAATAAAGGAATTTTAAGATTTTCACCAACATTATGACCATTTACATATCAGTAAATGATGTTGGAATAGATGATAATTTCTAAAACTTACTCTTCTCTCTGTATATGTCCATATACATGTATATAATAGCATGCACAATAATATATACTTATGATAGTTATGTATGTATGAACATATATACCTACATACTTTGACTTATACACATATTTTTAAATTGTTAAATTAAAGATAGTTGTCAGGCTGAAGTTGTGGCTCAGTGCTACAGCACTTGTCTAGCATGCCTGAGGCATTGGGTTCACTTCTCAGCACCACATATAAAAATAAATAAAATAAAGGTCCATCAACAACTAAAACAATTTTTTTAAATATAGTTTTCAGTTTTTCTGAAGACCAGAAAAAAGACAATAGGTATTTGGTATACTCCTGTATAAGTACTTAATTACATATTTTTATAATGGCATTCACAATCATGTAATTATCACAATAACATATTATTTTAAAGTTAAAACATTTCCCTAAAATTTTTCTCATTATCTTAGTCGATTCAATGAAGAGAAGAGAGAGTTTAAAAAGGAGGCTTTCAAAATTGACTTTTTTTTTTACATTTTTAGAGTCAGCATCCATCTGTATTTCAAAAAGTAAATCTGATCAATCCCTAACTTAAATTTGATTCTTAAAAATTGTCCCATGTTTAACAACTTTTGCATTGATCCTCTCTAACCCAGTTTGGATTCCATACTTAATCAAAGTGTTTACCATATTTTAAAAATTCTGAACCTAAAAGAGAGAAAAGAAAAAATTTCATCCCATACAGCAAGATGTCCTGAGCATGAAGGTAAAATATGATATTTAACTTTAAATCTATTTTCTGCATTATAGTAAATGATAAAAGTCATTTATATAAAACTTTTCCAAATGGAAAAGTTTATAATGATGATTATAAAACATTTATCACAATTTTGGCCCCAAACAAAGACTCAATAAGATGAATTATAATATTGCCATCACTGTTTTGATTAACTATATTATTTAAAAAACAAATACACAAGTTATTGGGGAAATATTGTTAAAATTCCCCAATTAACCTGGAATTCAACTTTTGTGACATATATCCAAGTGTCAGAGGGTGTTATCAATTTGATAATTCACTGTCAATGAAAGGATCTCTTCCACCTCCCAAACAGGTACATGTCTGGCACATTGTAAATGGCTAATAATTCTTTGCAGCTTTTTCCACCGAGTAGATCTTATTTCCCATCTGTTGAGTCTTGACAATGTTGCTTTGATCATGAAAATGCCACGGGAGCAACATTGAAAAAGCTCTAATTCTAAACTCAAAACCTTACCACATCTGTTTTTGGCCAAGACCTTGAAAACTGTCAGGCACATGAGTAAAGAGGGACTGCATTATCCAGGCATCAGTTGAGCTGCTAACTGATTATAGATGAGTAGGAGCTCAGCAGGTATCAGTGAAGCTGACTCAAGTCAGGACACAGCCCAATGGATCCAGAAAGTCATCAGCTAAGTATAATGGGTTGTGTTTTAAGCACCTAAGTCTTACAAAGCTACACAGAAAGTTTCTTTAGAAGACCAGAACTCAGCATTTGACTTAACATTTTCCTTAGAATAATTTTCCAGGTAGTATCTTATATGAGGTCCACTGATTATTCTGGTAAACAGCCTCCTTAAGTGTGGACCTGGCATCTTATACTGAATTTATCATAGGAAAAGTCCTAGTATATTTTATGTCTGAGAAGGAATAGCAGCCAGGTTAAAAAAATAATGGTGAAGATGCTTAATTCTAACAAAGCATCAAAGATATATAAATAATTTTTCAAGGAATAGTTAGTTACTGAATTCATACTGTAGATTTTACTGATTTTATTATTTAAATATCAATACATTGCAACTTGTATATAGAAAAATAGAATATATAGAACATGTTTCTATTTTTCTATATAGAAACATGTGGGATTACACTTCAATTTTCTCCATTAAAGATTTTTTAGTCCTTCTAATTTATCCCTTCTTACTCACACATGTCTAGTCTCCAGATCTGCTTGACCCCAATTTGTGTCTCTTTGCCTTTGTCTTATTAAGCTTGCACAGGCCTCTGTCTTCTAAGTCGTTTTTGTTTTCCATTGTACTTTTCTATCACTGGATTTACAGTATGCATTTTATAAACATAACACTGTTGACTTAATGGCAATTTTCACTTGACTAGAGGCACTATTATTTCTGGATTATGGCAGAGAAGCAAGAGTATGCTATAGTTTGAATCTTGAATGTTCTTTTAAGGTCTGTTCAGAGGTAATGAAAATCTTAAAGAGTTAGGGCCTAATCAAAGGTCTTAGATCACTTAAGGGCATACCCTTAACACAAATAATGGAACCCAACTTTTTCCTCTTTGTCTCCTTTGCAGGAAGTCATGAGGTAAAAGGACATCCTCCTTCACATGCTTCCTCCATGATGTCCTGTGCTGCTATATACTCAAAGCAAAAGAGCCAGTCATAGAAAGAAACCTCCCAAATCCTAAGCCTCTTTTTAAATGTTTCTTGAGATCAGGAATTTGTTACACTCCTGGAAAGCTGATATACACAAATTATTTAGACCACTGTGCCACAGCATAGCCAGGATCCAGCACTAGGTAAAATGTCTACTCATCTTCTTTGTGAGATGTGGCCTCACAAAGATAGGGTTTGTGTGACTTATTGCTAGGTTTAATATCTCATATCCCCTAATTTCCTTTGAGGGTGTTGTACAAAGGATCTAAAAGTAGAGAAAGTTGTGGGAAAGTGGAAGTATAGACTCATAGAGAAGGGAAAGCATTTAGAAATCAAAAAGAGGTATATTTTTAATAACTTACTATGTATCAGATTCTGTACAAAATGTTCTCTCTCATTAAATACAAAATACCTTTGTGGTGGAAACATGTTTCTGATTGCCATGTTTTCAGACAAGGAAAATAACACACAGAGGGCAAAAAAGTGGTGCAAGACCTTTTAAGAATTTAACAAACTAGATTTAATTTAGATAGTCCATTCTGTCTTCAATTCCTACATTCTACACTCTCAACTCTGTACCTGTCACAATACTGCTTTCTATGACTTCGGCCTTTGCTCCTGCCCATGTTGTTCCACTCACCTCCCCTTGCACTTCAGTCCTGTTCAGGATTTACTTACTGCCTTTGCTTTTCCTCTTCTTTTTTTTGGGGGGTGGGTGGGTAAGGGGGTGGTACCAGGGATTGAACTCAGGAGTTCTCAACCACTGAGCCACATCCCCAGCCCTACTTTGTATTTTTATTTAGAGACAAGGTATCACTGAGATGCTTAGCACCTGGATATTGCTGAGGCTGGCTTTGAATTTGGGCTCTTCCTGTCTCAGCCTCCCAAGCTACTGAGATTTCAGGCATGTGCCACTGTGCCCAACTGTTTTTCCTCTTCTCTTATTCACATGGTGGTTCTATGTCATCAAGGAAATCTCAACGTACTTCTTAGGGAGGACTTGAGGGCTCCTTCAAATCTGCACTCACTGAAGTTCACCCCATCCTCCCAGAATGTCATCTTTTCTAGCATGTGCTTTTCTCCTAGCATAATCAGTATCTCTGGAGGACAGACAATACATTAAATTTCACTCTGGATATCTTGTTTTTTCTTAGAACCTAGTTCATAGTAAATATATTTTGGATGAATGAGTAAATAAATGAATGAATGAACAAATAAATGTTAGTTACTACCAACAAAAAATATTTACAAGCATTCTAGTCTTAGATCACCATGCCAGCCCTACTGAATCACAAAATCATGTTCTTAGCTTATAGGTTAGGAAGAGATTTGTTACCTAAAATTCATTATTTCAAAAATATTGTCTCAACCATGAATGTAATCATGTAAGGTTTCCAATATGCTTTCAAAACATTAACTTTAATTTTTTTTGCATTATATAATATAATTAAAATGGACATTTTCTATTCTGTTTAAGCAGATATTTTATGATGACTATCAAGGTTGAAAAACAATCAAGAAAAGAAATATTATTTGAATTCTAGAGGAAGAGCACAGTGGAATTTTTGATGAGGAAATTGCTTGAGTTTTATAATTTCCCACTATGTAAGCTTGTAATTTAGGGCCTTTGGCAACTTCGCTGTACAGTAATGACATTAAACCAATTTGACTGATTGAGCCTGTTCTCTCTACTGTAAGATGAAAAAGGCATATTGTCTTGAGGGGGCTTTTCCATATTTTAAGGGTTTATTGAACCCCTCTATTATATAAACTTTTAAAAGCATAATTTACATGCAACTTTTTTTAATTTAAATTTTTTTATAGTTTCATTTTATACATAATCAGAAAAATAGCTGCTATATTTATTTAATTTCTGGAATTATAACAAAAACCAGGAGTTTAAAAACAAGTTCCCCAAAATATCTGGATTTTTAAAAAAAATTTTTCTTGGTTTGTTTTTGGTTAGAACTATAGAACAACTTGTATCAAGGGCTGTTTTTAAAGACCACGTCTTGTATAGTGATAATAAATAAAATGAATGCAATATTTGTTAGACAAATCTCCCCTAATTCACAACAGAAGGTTTCATTTCTCTTGGCTACTGCCTTAGCACATGACTCCTATTGTGGGAGAAGAATGAGTCATTATGGGGTAGGGCAAAGCACCATTAAGTGTCTACAGTTTCTGGATTTGTCCCAGACCCGAGTGTCCCCATACCCAAGTCAGGGTTCTCTTGAGTATTTATCTCTCATGGCTCCCGCGGTTTTCGTGGGATGAGCCCCTGGTTGTAGAATTTCCCCACGGGCCTCCACCCCTTCAGCAAGGACAAGCCCGTTCAAGCTCTCAAACGCTTGCTTTTCCTTATTCAGGAGTCAATTATTGTTCAGAGGTCTCTTCACCAAGGCATAGATCACGGTGGCTCAGGTTTCCCACCGTCCTGGGGACTGATCTCAGCTCTCACGATAGGAGCGATAGGAGAGTGTGCATGTGTCTGTCTCTGCACCACTAAAATACGGCTCTGAGACCTCTGTCTAGTCCAAGGTCCCAGGAGCCAGCCCGTCCACCCTTTTCCACTCCCGCCCCCACCGGAGCCGCCAAGACTTGCTCCGCCTCCGCCCCAGGACCAGTGGGCTTTACCTGCGTATCCAGCCCCCCTGGGACCGGCTTGTAGAACCTGCAGGTGCCTCAACTCGCCAGGCTGGAAAACATGCCGCTGGGCACCTGAGACTGGCGGCGGAGAGGTGCTGGGGTTGTCAGCTCCCTTGGGAGGCGCTACAATGCAGCGCTCTGGAGGTGGCAGGACCCGTGCGTGTGAGTCAGCTGTCTCCTTGCGGGCTGTACCCATTGCCCTTCCCGGTCAGAGGGCCGGGGGCGGGGTGAGGGTGGAACCCGGTAGTGCTGGAAGGAGGAAGAGTTAGAAGGGAGGGAGAGAAATTGTCCATCTCAGAGGATCCCAGACTTGTACTTGACTTACTGGTCCTCAATTTCCCAATTTCTAGGTTTGCCTGTTAGAAAGCACAAAGCTGGTTCCTTCCTCTCATGACACGTATAAGTTTGCACACAGAATGTTACAGCTGTCTCCTACAGAAAAGAACAAGTATCAGTAGAATATAGGGATGTAAATTTATTGCAATGGCCTTAACAGAAAATGTAAACATAAATTGGTACCAGAAAACCATAACATTTTTTACATCTAGATTATATTCTTTATATTAATTATAAATTAATATAAAAAAATGAAAAACTTCGTAGTAACTAGAATTAACAAAGAAATAAAGGTGACACATCATGTATAAAGGGGAATATGAAAATTAAGAGGTGACATTTAGGTTTTTAGTAATAACCATGAATCTTGTTACTTGAACAAGTTACTTTGAGACAGGCACAAAACACATGGCATGTGCCATTGGTTTGGTGGAGCATTTTGCTTCATTTAGAATCTGAAGAAATAGAAAATGGATAAATCTTAGGAATTCCAAATGATGGGGATAAAGATAAGGCAGTGGAGAAGGATGGGTAACATATTTCAGAACCAAGGAATATTCTCGAGACATCTGCCGGGTCCAAGGTCCCAGGAGTCAGCCCCTCCCCATCTTTCACACCCCCCTACCCCACCAGAGCCACCTAGACTTGCTCGGCCTCTGCCCCAGGACCAGTGAACTTTACCTGCCCATCCAGCCTTAGCCTGAGGGACTCTTTCCCTATCTATAACTGTCAAACTACCCACTGGAAGATTGTTTGTGGAAAAGACAGATTTTGTAGAGTTAGTCCTTGCTTTTTCAGATACAGTTACAAGGAAACAAGAAACATTGAACCTCTGTCATATGGAGGGAAGCCAGGAAAAAGAGAAAGCCTAAAAATAGTACAGTCACTAAGCATTGGTCTTTCTCCTCTAGGAAACAGTTTCCTCAGGAAAGACTGGTTCTAGGAACTGCACAGAAATACTTCTTTAGTTGCTCAATTCTGCAAACAGACTCACCTCCTTGCTAGAAGTGAAGAGAGAAGAATGACTAAATTAATTGAAAAGTGGTAGGTCAATGGGGGAACTGGAAATGAGAGGGAAAGCATGATGGTTTCTATAAAGAAAACTTAGTTTTCAACAGTTATTTAAAGAACTTAGATTTGTATAGGGAAATTGAAAGAATAAAATAAAAGGACCTGATATTTACCAAATCTAACTGCAAAGTTAGCATTCTGACTTAATGATTTCTTATGCCAACTGGAGTGTGAAATAAATACCTTCCTTAGCTAGCACAAAGAAAATCATGAAAAGGTGGAATAAAAGTGCAATTGGACTTAGTAATGGGCAGAACATATTCATGTCACAATATTCCACTCTTCAGCGTGTTGGAATGTTTCATTAGTCATTCCAGGAATTCTGAGGTGCTTTCCAAGTTCTTCAGGCATGCAGGTCACCCTTTCCTGTTGAGGAGAGCCACATGGAATAGAGTCACTGTCTGTGCAGCTGTTGGAAGGCAAGAACTGACTGCATAGTTAGCATGGCATATAGTTGTCACCATGGCAGAGAGGGGAGAATTCTTCTTTAAAGTGATTGTGGGTTATATTCTCATAGAGGATATTGAGTAAATATTACTTTCTTGTTCTTATTAACCTTGGTATAAAAATGTGAGTTAACAATATTATTCAATTTACAGAATAATATCATTTTCATTTCATGAAGGGCCTTTTAAATTTTATTTCATTTTATTTTTATTTTCTCATCTATTTATTTTCTAATCAATTTTCCCCTGCCATGGGTCCATTAACCAGTATCTTTTCACTCCAACTTCTATACATTTACCAAGATACTTGTTTATCCTTAAAAACTATCAGGAGCAATTTTATGTGTGTATAATATTTATACCAATGGTATTTTATACAAGATTGCTTCAATGAAATTTACTCTTGTCATGTAGCTTTGAAATGATTTCAACTCTTACACAGTTTGCTGTGTAATGAATATGATATATATTTTGCTCTGCCAAGAACATGGAGTGGCTTCTCCCCTCAGGACTATGACACTATGCCTTATCAGATCACCCTGTGTGAGTTACTGACCTGAACTCAAGAATTTGTTAGATATATGAGAGTTTAGGCCATGGCAGGCTACATTATCTCAATGGCTTCTTCTAGTATGCTGTGACAAGTCTGCAATCAGCTACTTCTCTGAAGGCTGAGAACTTAGGCTGTGACAGTGCCACACCCTAATGAGTGCCTTCCACACTGGTTTGCTGCAAGTATTATATGACTTAATTGTGGAATGAGAAAAGTGCTTAAAATGGCAAGGGCACATGGTAAATACTGCCTAAGTTATTATTACTTAGATATTTGTCTTTTGGGCATTCTGCTCACCTATGAACCTGGCCTCCAACTCTGGCACTGACTTTTAGAATCTAGGGACCTCATACATCATCAAAGATCTCTGCTTTGCAGGTCCTTCCAGTTTCTCTCTGGGAAACACTTGTATAAATATATACCACCAACATTAATGAGATTTTACCTTCCCAAGGGACCTGCTTCCATCCTAATGGAACAACTAGACTTTAAGAATTTTGAAAATTACCTGTGAGGTTTGTTCTTCTTATTAAGCATTGTGAACCTAAGGAGTGCTCTCCCTGTATGGCAATAAACCGTGCAATGCAAAGACTTATACTTTGATAACATCCTTTTTCCAACCATACCAACACATCTCTCTGGTATTTTTTAGTTCAACATTATTTGTGAAGTATCTACCATGTGACGCTATGCTGTCCTCACCGACTCTTCCTGACTGCAGTGTGATGTTTTGTTCTATGCAAATGTGACCTCCTATAGGAGAGTGGTAAGCCCACAAACACAAAGCCAAGACTGTGGGAGTAAGTGGTGGCTCCACACTTCACCAGTTTGTCTTTAGTACCTCAGCTAGAAACCCAGCACTCACTGTCTTTTCTGTAAAACAGAAGTAATGAGTGCCTTCCACATAGGTTTGCTGCATGGATTATAGGGATTAACTGTGGAATGGGTAAAGTGCTTAAAATGGCAAGGGCACGTGGTAAATACTACCTAAGTTATATCTGTTCACCTTGTGATCAATATGTAGGCTAACTCCATGGTCAGTACTGTGAGTGACATCTCTTTTTAAGGATCAATGAATGATTCAGGAAGTGTTTATAGTCTTCAAATTTTATTAAGGATCTAAATATCTAGTTTATGAGCATCATACTTATGTTTATCATGTTACAATTTAAAATTTATATAAAAATTAGATTTAAAGTTTACAATAATAAGCCCCTTACATTTCTGTAATATGTATTTATGATGAAATATGCTATCATGAAAACATTTATGATAAAAGTTAGCATCAGAAAGTTCTGACAGTATAAATGAGGGAGATGTAGAAGGGCGTAGGCAGCCAGGGCAAGATGACAAGTGAGGAAGTCAGGGGACAGGGTTGGACAAAAGGAGCCTGGAGAGGGTCTTCCAATGAGGTCAATGAGTATAAACATATCTGTCTGATTTGGGGACCCAATCAGACAGATATGTTTATACTTGTGCTTCTAAGGGGCATATCCAACAGAAAACCTAAAATACATGTGTGGACAATGGAAAGTACTGTTTGGGGATGGGAGGAGAGAAAGAATGAAGGAAATTCCAGGGACCATAAACAGAACAAACCCAAATTTTCCCACTGGCCTCCAGGCCTCAGGATCTCTTCTCTTTGAAGAAATCTGCTCCCTCTGCTTTTGCAATAAATCTACTGCTTGCCAACTATCTCTGTGTCCCGTTCTTCACTTCTTTCTTGGGCATAGACAATGAACCCAAGACCCCTAGATGGTAACATAATAATTTCAGAAAAGATAGCACCTTTACATATGATGCATTCATTTTTAAATGTATATAACAATTAAATTATTTTGTTTAGAAATGTTAGATTAATTAATATTACAAATAACTAGATATTAATAGTGGTGTCCCTACTAGGAAGTAAAATTATGAATTATTTTTGTTTTATTTTTATTTACATAGTTTTAAAAATTTCCTACAACAAACATGCATTTGTTTTAAAATTAGAGAGAAATAATGTGAGGAGAAGTTTCTTCATTAGGCTAATGGTTTTTTTTTTTAAATCAACATTTTTTCAAAATGTGATTTTAAAGGTCCTTTACCCGCACCTCCATGGCCCAAACTTTGCCAGTGTTTTATCAGCATGGAGGGATTAGGAGATCTAGGGCTTAGTTGAAGACAAGGGATTGCCTGCCGAAGAAACCAGAGGTAAATTCTCAAGGGCCTTTTCGAGCTTTGAGAAATAAGACAAGTTACTTACCCCTTCTTTCTTAGCCTTACTTTCGATGGCCTGCTTTCTACCTCACAGGGCATCAGAAGTACTAAATCAGAGACTGAATGTAAAATGCTGGATGTAGAACACCAGTAAATATCCTCAATAAATACTATACTCATTCACTTAGAGCCATATCTAAAAAAGTCTAAAGGCTAAGATCCAGCAGAGGTTGAAAACCACAAATGTGAAGCAGCTGCTGAGCTTAACTTTGCAACCTTCTTAGATCTGTTTACAAACATGAGAGCAGGAGTAACAAAGGGAATGATCAGATTTATTCAATATAGAGAATCTGAAAAAGGTTAAGAAATCACAAGAATTCAGAGCACTGATGATGGGGTCACTGAGGACAATAAGTGCTAATAGAGAAAAAGTAGAAGCTGAGAACGTTTTTAAAAACTGGAGACCAGGGGATCAAAATACTGAATATCTCAAAGAGGACAGACCTTCATGAGTTGTATTTAAATAGTCAGTCACCAGATTGTAATTCCAAGGATGCCCTGGAAATGACAGACCCAGCAGTATTTTGCTCTCTCTGCCAACAGAGTGTTGCTAGTTAAAAGTGAACTTGGCTTTGTTTTACCTTTTTTTCCAGAAGAAGTTCTTATGGGCAATCTGCATGCAGGTCTGTAATTTGGAATCCAGTGTGTTATTCTTGATTGAACATGGCTACTAATTTTTTTCCTAGTAGTGAGCAGAGCTAATCTCTGCAGAACTCACACACTGATCTAAAGGGCAGATGTTGATTTTCACAGACAGAATCAACTGTTTTTAAAGATAGAGCCTCTTGGTTTTTTTTCTGTAAAATATGCATGGGCTTCTCTGTGAAATTCAGATACCAGGATCTGGCAGTGCTGGAATAACCAACTCTTTATCCCTGCATTATTTCTAATTTGGGAGCCAATAGAAAAAGGGGCCTAGGAAAACATCAGTGGATATAGTCTAGTGGATTTTAGAAGAAGCAAGGACAAATGGCATCACTTTAGACTGTTCAAAAGTTAAAAAAAACAGCAGTAGTGAAATACAAAGCAAAGCAAAAGCAGAAAATAACACAGGGCTCTGAGGATTTATTCCAAAGTTTTTTTCATCACAGAAGAGATGAAATCAAGAGAGTCCACTGACATCCATCATTACAGTTTTAAGATAAGCCAAAGAAAACCATATTTCCTCAGAATCCAGGATTCTTTGTGTTTGTTTTTCTCTTCTACCAATCCAAAACCCTTCCTTTGTGCTACAAATAACTATCTAACTGCATGTGAGCTCATTTTTATATTAACAAAGAGTAACACAATTTATTTATGATCATTTTTGTTGTGACTTTAAAGATCCATGCACATGATTTAGCTAAACACATTTCCAAATATTTTCCAAAGAATTTCTTGGAATCTTCACCACATTATGCTGGATGTTATTATCTCATTAATACATTTAACAAGTATTAATTGATAAACATCTCTGTTCCAAGCATTCTGGTAGGTGCCAGAAATGTTGGGATTCAATTTGTCCCCATGGATTATACACTAGTGGGAGAAAACAAGCAAAGACAAGTGCATATACCAAAATAAGAAATAAAATAAAATAAAAAGAAACACTACAAAATGTAAGTTGCTTTAAAGAAAATGATCAGGATGCAATATTAGAGAATAATCTATTAATATAGGTGCCACATTCCAGGCTAGCTGAGAAGTTTCACTGAACAGGTTATAACATAATGAACAAACTAAGGGGCCAATGATAAAAATAGTTGGAGCAAACCAGACCATTTCAGGAACAGAAATTATGTGGATAGAAGCCTAAATGCTTCTATTTATGTGTGCTATTCATTATTTTTATAAGTAACTTATTTGAACACATGACTAAACATTGCTAAACCCAAAGCAGGACTATACTCTTTATTTTCCCAACTATCTTTCACTTTCTGAGTCACTATTTAGTTTAGAAGACATAAATGGGATAAAGTCCACATTTATCCCATTTCAATGAACATTTATTGTACCATGTCTCATAAATCTGTATGTTTTCTTTTCTGTACATAATGCATTTCAAATAGACTTGAGTATTTTTGATCAAATTAATGTACGTTCTTATAATAGGGCCCTGAAGTTTTTCAGATCAAAACAATAATAGCTAATATTTATGGTGTATTTATTATGCATTAGATGGTATATTTAGCTGCTTGCATTTAGGATCCAATTGAGTCCATACAATACAACCAAACCCTTGAGTTTAGAAAAATTTAATAATTTGAAAAGATTCCTATAGCTAATTGATCAGAAGCAATATTAAACCATCAAGCTATTCAGGATGGAAGGAGATGGTGCACAAGAAGTTCAAGAGCTGTGGCTGCTTATATGCATTTTAACACTAACACAGCCATGAAAAGTTTGTGTCAACCAAAAGTGGTGGTGGTATGTGTGGGGAAGTCAACATAGAAAAAGGTTCAGAGGGAAATACAGCCTCTCATTGTGAATACCCTGCCTTTCAAGGAGAGGAAACTTCCTGTGAACTAGGTATACTTTATACTGTTTATGTGAATAATCTATCAATAGTCATTTATTCATTCATCAGGTACTTAAGAATTCTTATTATGGAGTATACAGTTTGCAAGATGCTATGGGGGAAAAAAGCAGAGGAAGAAAAATTCTGCCCAAGTAAAACTTAACAGTTGAATATAGAAACAATACATACATAAATAATGAAGTGCTTTGATGTCAGATGATAAAGAAGAGACAAATTATGAGGGGAAGAGGACAGGAAATATGGTGATGTTGCAGTTGTATATAGTGGTCTGGGAAGGACCAAGAAGAATCGGAGGAGAGGCAAGGTATTCTTGTGACCTTCCTGAGTTCTATAGCTCAGTCTATGAAACAAATTGACAGCAGATAGAGAAATATGAGAAAAGGTATATAAATATATTAACTTTTATTATTAAGTGCAAAAGGGTATTACATGAGAAAAGTTAATATGAGAAAAAGCCCTGACAGTTTGGAACTTACATGTTAATAAGGGAAAGGAAGGGAGAATGTAGGTAACTTTTTTGGGGGAGTTAATTATTTTTAGGAAAGATGAGTGGCCCCCCAATAAAATTTGTTGGGTGTAGTGATTACTGGTCTTCTCTTCTGTGATGAATCAGTCTTTCTGGGTTGATAAGACTCTCAGGGAGGGGACTGGTGACAACTGTTTTCCGATGATGAAGGGAGTTGGGAAAAAAGATTCTCTGTGAATTGGTTGTTTTCCAAGAGCCTTTAGTACAAAATAAGAAGTATATTAATGCACATTTTTAGGTAGGATGTCCCAAATTTCTTTGAGTTCTTTAATCCCTGAAAGAAGAGGAAGAAAAAATATGGCTATCTGGTGCTATTCAAAGAAATCCTGGTAGCTAATCCTGCAGAACAGGTGTGAGCAGTTTGGAAGAATCCCAGAACAGCAGTGGATGGAACACATCTGGTCAACTTCACCAGGACTCTTCATGGCACAGAGGATGATTTTGTGTGGACAAAGACAGCTTCAGCAACTCTGACTCAGAAAGAAATTGGTGAAGTGAGATCTGAGTGCAAAGAAGCTTTAGAAATATACAATTGATTTATTTTGCTGATACTTATCTCTGTGAAGGCACAACAGTACTATATCAAGACAGTCTACTCAAGTACCCTAATTAAGAATAAAATGATCTATCTCAGAGATAAGAAAAACATTGTTTCATAGTGCAATTTGCAACACAGTTTTTAGAGGTCAGTGATGGTAAGACTTACAAACATGGATCTCTTAGATTCACTGAGAGGAATCCATTCAAGGGCAAAGATTTTCAAAGGAATCAGTCTTCTCATTAAAAAGATACACCATCGTGTGTATTTTAAACCTTTAAAAATAGTTCACAACAGGTTGGTACACAATTTCTACCTCCCATCCTGGCCTGGCGTTGGTCAACATTCTCACTTAGAATCTCTAATCAATCTTTATCTGTTAAGGGTGTGGGCTATGATTCATGCATACAGTCTTCATCTTTCTGTTAATATTAACTAAGATGAATTGATGGGGTAAGGAGGAGCTGAAAAAGGAAGAGTTTTATTAATTTTGTTTTTAAATGGCATATTAATGAACAAAGAAGTCAGAAAAGCCTTTAGATTCTTCAAAGACTATCATATAATTATCTAGTTTTAATCATAGATTTGTATAAAAAATAGTATTACTCCTAATGATTATTGAAAATTATTTTAAGAATTAAAGAAAAAATCCTATTCATAAACTTGGACAAAAAAGAAGTAAAATGTGAAAATGTATTATTTAGTATTATTAATTTTTCTCTTTTAATAGCTGAAATGAGCTAATTAAGCTCACATTATTTTGATTTTAAATAGATTTACTTATGATCGTGTTTGGAAATAATATTTGTGAATGTATATTTAGACAAACACCTAAATGCATTATCCCCTAATTTTATGAAATGGAAAACGTAAAACTGATTTTTAAAAAAGACTAAAGAAAAAAAATAACTTAAACTTCATCCCATCCTATCCCTAATGGAGTGCTCCATTTTTCTTTTCTAAGTCCAATTATTATATTTAATTACAATTTTGCCAAGATTATTTTCTTTTTATATCTCATAAGTGGATTTCATTTGCTACATTATCTCCATAAGTATAATTTTAAAATTATTTTATTGTGCTAATTCAGTGTTGCTGGGAGCCATCAGCCAAGTAGGTATGACAATCTCCTTGCCAGCTTACTCCCATGCTGTCTAGTGGAAGGACTTCTGAAAGGTGACCTTGCTCAAGGACCAGGGCGGATCCGTGTTTAGGGTGTCCCTGGTTTAGCATAATAGGAGATTAGGGTGTTCCCCCTTTAGAATAGGGTGGTTTAGCAAAATAGGAGATTAGGGTGTTCCCCCTTTAGAATAGCGTGTATCCTGCTGCCTGAGGTCCTCTTGAGTTCTTAGGGTCAGACAGTATATTTGGGAGAGAGAAGCCCAGGAGTAGTGGATTTGGGCAGAGAACGTGGATTTCCCCAGAATGTGTTTGTAGACGGCCGGTGTGAGTTCGGGAATAAAGAATTGCTGTTTGAATCTACAAGCTGTGTGGAGACTCGTGATTTGTGCCCAGCCAGAGACTGTGGCACAGTGTAGCTTAATTAATGAAGTATTGTTGATCTTTCAGCATTTTATTATTTCTGAATTTTTAATATCACATAAATCTTTGTGTAGAAAGTGTTTTTATCCTTCTTTTTTATTACTTTAAAATGAATGATCAAGAAGTGCTAGTTCAGAAGATTTCAATAGTTATTGAAATATGGCCACATTATTCAAAAGTATGCTACTAACTTACGTTGTCCCCAAAATGTATTTATCAATTGATATTTCAACTAATTCTGCAACGGTCCTCCTTTTCTATAAATAATAATGATAGAAATGATGACATCTTTACTGACAAGGATCAAGCAGGTGGGCATTATTCTAAGCAATTTATGTAGAATTGCAATGGACAATTGTAAGCTTTGTATTCAAATGAACTTGTATTTGATGACTTGCTCTTCTACTAAGCAACAAAGTGATCTCAGGCAGGTTGTTTAACCTCCTTCACATAAGCTTTTCCATTCATACTATGCGTATAATACTAAAAATTCTGGAAATTTTTTTTGACAATTGGTTTCTATAACACCTGAACTTTTATTTATTTATCCTTTAATCTATCTGAAATTTATTTTTAATATGTTAAAATATGTGCATCTATTTTTCTGAATTGTTCATTGATCACATTACTTTCTAAATATTATCCTTTCATTAATACTTAATAATGCATGTCCTTATACTCTAAATTATCATAATTAATTTATTTAGTTCTATTTTCTAAATTCTTTTTCCACTTATATATTATCAATGTATTAGGTAATATTTTAATGATTATGTTTCATTCTTTGGAAGACTCTACTTTTCTTTCTAAATTCATCTTTTTTTCAATTTATTTTGCAGTATTATTTCATAGTCTTGCACATTTATTTTTACCAGAAAACTTTATAATTATTTTGAGTTGCAAAACATTAAATATATATATTAATTTCAGAAATATTATTTACTGTTCCATATAATTCAAGTCAGATTGTAAAGGCTGTTGATGTGATCTCTGTGTAGTATAGGCAAGGCAATCTCCATTCATGAGATTGGTGAGAAGAGAGGATCACTTTCTAATGGTCCCAACAAAGTTGGTTTCAATAAACTTTTATAACAAAATCAAGACCTGTGGGCACTTGTAGCTATAGAACCAAATGAACCATATTAAGTTGGATATCTTGTTTAAAATATATAGGATATGGGTTCTAATATATTTATCACATTTAAATATAAAAATTGCTATTGTATTTTAATTGTCAAGAACAGAAATATTAATCCTATTGAACCATAATGTGTCATTCATTTAAAATTAATGAGTAAATTAAATCTGACTAATGAAATAAATCCTTTCTAATTGAAATCCATTTAAATTCAATTAAACATACCCTGAGTGGTATGCTATTTAAATGGAAGATAGCACTGCATTTTATGAAAAAGAATGATTTACATAAATATTTAAAAATAAGAAAAAAGAACAAGTTTACCCTGAATAAATGGCCCAAATTATCTAGTAAAATTTCAATATTTTAGACAGGAGTTCAAAAAGTTTAACGTTTGTTAAATAATAATAATGATAATTGTATTAGCATTTATTTAGAACTTTCTATTTTTAGGCACGTTCAAGGGGTTTTATTTGTATTTATCTCAGAGGAAACTTATGAGAAAAAAACTGTTTTTATCCCAACTTAATAGCTGTGGAAACTCTTAAAGGAATTTTAAGAGCTTTGTTCCAAATCATACAGAGCATATATCTAAACCAAAGTTGTTTGTCCTTAGATTGTATGCTCTCAATTACTTTTCCAAAAATAGTTAAATTTTTTTATGTTAACCTTTCATCCATTTGCTTACCGAATGCTTTTGACTATCTATTTTCTGTGTAAATTTGAACTGAAACTTTTCATAGCTTCATGATTATTCATTTAAACTGATGGGGAATTCCCTGTAAAATATCAAACAGGGCTTAAAAAGCATCCTTGTTTAGAATTAAAAGCCACTCTTAGAAGAAAACACTGTGCACAGTAAAAAATAGGTCATAAAAGAGAACATTTTTCAGATATGACTTTTCAATAAAAATACGACATATGATTATAAATTATTGTCCTCATGTTCATAACACTTTCTGATTTAATTTCAAATATATATTTATTTTATGAGTCCATAAAAACTCTATCAGCAAATGTCTATAAAACTCTAAGATCATTGTTTGACCATTAATTTCAACATAAAAAAAATAAAATAAGTCATAACATTCAGTTTCAATATACAGATAGCAATTTGTTCCAACTGCCCTTAACAATTGGAAACACAATTACCTTTCCAAGGCAAAGGATGACCTGCAGTGGAAGCAAATCCTCTTTGACCTAGTCTGCAAGAGACCCAGTCAACTCGTGTTATTTGAGCACCATCTACTGGAAATTTTATATAACAGCCAACTTACTGGGCTTGGAAATAAAAGGAGATGATGGAAAATCCTCCCAGAGAGACCTACCACTTAGGATGTAAGCTACCATTTGTGTAATAGTAATCAATTTCCTCTAGAGAGTCAGGCTTAATTGCCAACCAGAACATTCAATCCTTTCTTTGCCTGTTGGTTTCCTGGCCACAAGTGGCCAGAAGTGGGCCAAAATTCTGGGTTAATAGAACCATATCACTGTGTGTCTGGTGGATGCAGTTCTCCATGGGTACCAAGATGACTAGACTAGCACAACACAAATTCCTGAGAGCCCTGAGGTCTCTGCCATAACTGCTTCATCTGCCATTTGTGGTGGCCCTGCCTGGGTCCTCATTCCTTCCAATAAAAGGAGAACTATAGGTCCAATATAATAATCTTTTGAAATGGCTGATAAAAATCTCATTCATGTAATTAGCACTTAATCTATGCCAGGTAGGAACTATATATTGTCCATATTTTATATCAGTTATTATTTAGTAATCACTAAGACTAAATATGCCTATGACATCAGAACTTGTTTAACTTCTCCTTTACTCTTAGTTATACACCTGACCTTTCTCTGACTTTTCACTCATTCTCTGAGGTGTCTTAACCACTAACATCTGATGCATTCGACTAGAAATCTGAGAAATAAAGACAGCAGGTAGAATTTGAAGGTCAGAGAGACACAAG
Organism: Callospermophilus lateralis; assembly: GCF_048772815.1. Lineage (NCBI taxonomy): Eukaryota > Metazoa > Chordata > Mammalia > Rodentia > Sciuridae > Callospermophilus > Callospermophilus lateralis. The sequence continues at coordinate 38,266 of NW_027514552.1, read as the reverse complement.
AACAACTTTGGTTATTCATGGGCTCTGGTCTTGACCTCAGACTTATGTTTGAACCACACATGCTTTTGATCTTGAGTTTTTATTATTTCTTTTAAAGGCTTGGCTTAGAACCACTCCTACTGGCAGCTTTGCACTATGTTTCATAGCCAGAGTTTTCTACGTTGGAATTTTATGCTTCGTCATTCATTTAGGGCCAAGTAATTGAAATTAGAGCTTTAAATTTCAATTTTCTTCTGCCTTTGCATTCTCCTGAGGACTTAATTACCAGAACTCATACTTACTCTTGGGAGTACTGGAGACCTGGGCTGTATTTGTTCCCAGAGATTTGTAGTGATCTCCATTGAGAAAGTGAAAGAATGGGATATCACCTTTACTTGGATAATAAGAGAGGGAAATATGGATGTCATTGATGAATATCCAAAGCAAACAAAGTCTTTTTAAAAAAAAAATTTATACTTTTAAAATGGTTTGGATTTGGGACTTAAGGTGGCACAGAAAGAAAGAACATGTGAATGGGTCAGTAGAGAGGAAAATTTTAAGGTACTTTGGATGAATAGAGCACTGTCAGATTTAGCCCTAAGAAACTATGGGAGTTTCAATCAATGAAGCTACAAAGTACTTGAGTGAACTAGACTGTTATGAAAGAGGAAAAAGGGACGATAGCTAAGAGGACATACCTAGAGCTGTTTACTTCCAACAACCACTAGAAGTGATATTAGATGAAGGAACATACCATTGAAAAGCCCCAAAGAAACCCCAAAGAGAAAAAAGGGCGGAGCATATATGCTACCCACAAGGAGCCAGCTCTAGAAAATTATTATAGTTTAATTTCAAAACTTTAGATAGAAACTATTGATAAGTTCTTCTTCAAAATTGGTAATTACTGAAATGCTGACATGTTCTCTCTTGAAACTGCAGAGACCCACCTCCTCCAACCACACCTGACCTGGCTACAGTTATCACCTAGTCAGTCCCTATCAAATTAAAGCATTGATTAGGTTAAGATACTTGACCCAGTCATTTTTACTCTAAACTTTCTTGCATTGTCTCCATGAGCTTTTATATATAAACCATAACAAATGGACTACTGGGTGGTAACTGTTGGCAAATGGGGTACAGACCAAGGAAGTGGGCCACTGGGAGCATACACTGGGGATTACATATCTTGTCTCTGGCCCTTCCTGCACTTTCTCTGTGGCTTCCTGGCCACTGTGATCTGAGTAATTTTCCTCCACCACACCCATCAACCATGGTGTTCAGTCTTTGCTTTCAGTCCAGAGATGGAGCAAGAACTGAACTTCTGAAACCATGAGCCCAAAATAATCTTTTCCTCTTTTATGTTGTTTTGGTCAGGTATTTTGGTCACAGTTACAAAATACAGACTTACACAATCACAGAGTCTAGTTTATGGAAGATGCAACCTTTGACACGTATCTTAAAGATTATGGGGCAATACCAATGGATTGCATAAAGTATGGCAAATGTGACAGTGAATGCTGGTAAGATCAGTGTTTTATTAGTCAAGGTTATATAGATAAATAGAACCAAAAGGAGAATGGATCTCTGTGTGTGTGTGTGTGTGTGTGTGTGTGTGTGTGTGTGTGTGTGCGCATGTGCGTGCAAATGAAGACTTATTTGGAGGTTTTGACCTGCATGATTTTTATAGGGGTTGAGAAATCAGTGGTGTAATTCAGGCTAAGTCTGAAGACCTGAGTGTCAGATGATGTAAATTCCAGTAGAAGACAAGGAGCAGATGAGATGCAAAGTTCAGCTTAAGCCACTGACACTGGAACAGGGGTCTGAATTTCTCCTTCTTTTGTTCCATTCAGGTCTACAATCTATTGGATGATACCTGCCATAGTTGTAACATGAACGTCTCCTAAAGACCCACACATGAAAGGACTGATTCCTGGAGTGGTTATGAGTAGATGATAAAACTTTTGAGATGTGAGACCTAGTGGAAAGTCCAAAGGTCACTGAAGTCATGTCTTTGGGGGGACCTGTGTGACCACAGCCCCATCCTCACTCTGTTTTATTTCCTGGCTAAAAGAGAAGCAGTTTTTCCTCCAGGTGCTTTTACCAAGATATGGTGCCTTGCTCCAAGCTCAAAGTAATGGGGCCAAAATGTTACAGACTGGTACCTCAACAAATTCGAGTCCAAATAATGGTTTCTTTTCTTCACAAATTGATTATTTCAGGAATTTTGTTATAGTGAAAGAAAGCTGACTAATACAATGTCCAATGTTTTTTTGGGGGAAGACTGTCTATTATTACTCAGTTCACTGACTTGAGTGCTAATTTCATCTGGAAACATATTCACTCAGAAATAATGTTCATTCTGGACACTCAGTAGCACAATCAAGCTGATGCATAAAATTATCCATAATTTGTATAATGTATAGGGACCATTATTAGGCAAGAGGTAAGGTGACCCAATATTGTCCCAAGTCTTGGAGAGATTCTTCAGATTCTAAGGCATTAGTTCCCTAAGAAGTTCCCTTTATTTCTTAAGAAGAAAATAAAGAGATGACATAGGCTGAGGGGGATCTGAGCAGATGGTGTGCAAGATACCCTACCTGGGTTAGATATTTTGATAAAAGAATACTTCCTGGGCAAGGCAAACCAATTCATTGTGGAGCAAGTGGAAAGAATTGCACAACTGATGCTTCTGAAGATTCAGAATTTATTATGCATTTTTCTAAAATCTATCTCAGTATGTGTGAAATCTATCTCAGTATGGCTTCTCAAAACAAGAAAACTTGTCTAGTCTGAAAAGAAAAGAAAGCTAAAATGAGAGGTACAGCCAATATTAGGGGAACAAAAATTCATAGTACAAGGTTAACTTCCTAGAAGTTTTCAGAGACTCTTGAGTCTTGCTGAAGCATTGGAGGGGTTGCACAGGGAAATTGTACTCTAAAATATGTGCTGTGGATACATCTTCCTTATGTACATTTGGCCACCTGAGTTCACTAGCACCTAAAGAAAGCACTTTGTGTGCACACAGCTGTCTACCTCCAGGTGACCTATCTCTCTTTGTCTGGAAGCTTGTCCAGAGCCCTGGATAGGCTAGAGGGGGGTGTAGTTAATATGCCAGGGCAACTCCTGACTGATGGGCGATGGGACTCCAAAAATAAATGGGCAGCCTCCCCAGCCTCCAGGGCACTTTTGTTAGTCATATTTTCATCACTGTGATTGGAATAACTGGAAATAACAACTTAGAAAAGGAAAAGTTTATTTTGGCTCATGGTTTCAGAGGATTCAGTTCATGGTTCATTGACCCCATTGCTCTGGGCTTGAGGTAGGCAGAACATCATGGAGGAAAGGCAGAGCAGAAAAAAGCTACTCAGATAATGGTGGTTAGGAAACAGGTGGGCGGGGGGCAGAAAAAGGAGAATTAAAAAAAAGAAAGAGGAGGAAGAGGAAGGGGAGAAGGAGGAGGAGGAGCTGCTGCTGCTGATAGGGGAACAAGGTATTATCCCCAAGGATATGCTCCCAATGACCCACCTTCTCCAGCCATGCCCCACCAGTCTACCTACAAGTAGCACCCACCATAATAGTTCTTTTAAAGTATAAATCCATCAAATGATCAAATGAATTATTCCACTGATTAGGTTACTCCTCTCCTAATCTAATAATTTCAATTACTGCATTACATAGGAATTTTGGGGGGGCCCCTCATATCCAAACCATAATAAGCCTGGTTTACATCGGATCTCAGAAGATCCCTATAGGATGAACTCCCAGTTGCCCACAGCCATGAACTGTTCATTAATGGGTTCTTTGTCAGTTTTCTCCCATTCTTGTATCACTTTCTCCTCTTCTTCACTTGTGCTTCTTGAGCCCACTTCCCAAATAATCTACCAAATGATCTATTCTCTCGTACTAGAGCATTGCCATGCTGAGAAGGTCCTATCTTAGGAGGTGCATGGAAGAAGCAGCGTTCGTCACTAGGCCTGCTTGGCCATAGACTTCAGAAGTTTTAGAAAACAGCTGCAGTGCAGAAGTTGGGTGGTAGTAACAAGGGCAATGGGAGAAATCAGTGTCCAGAGAACAAGAACAAACAACTCAATGTCTAGAGGGAGTTTCCACTTCCTGCAGGTTTAGAGGAACAAATAGGGTAAAAGCGGCCACTGAAATGATGATGTTCTGAACTGTTGCAAACTGGAGAGGGGGACTGTCACTGTGGGAATGTCCTATATTGTGCAACTAGGCAACAATCTCTATGTTTGTCTGGGAAATGAAATGAGACACACAGATGAAGTTTTCCTTACACATTTGATAAAACATATTGCTGTAATGTACCTTTTAATAGGTGTCCATCTCAATGTATTTTATTGAGTCTGAAAAACTCACAGAGACTATGAGGCAGATTTCAAGACATAGCCAGCAGACACTCTCAAATCCTCCCTCGTATGGAGAACTGCTTGGGATGTGACTGAACAGAATAAAATTCAGGATATATTTGAATTTTTTTGTACTTGACTTTTGGGACTAACTCACAAGGGCAATCCCTTAGGTTTTAATTTCTTTGAATTTATTTTGAGTTGTAAAAGGATAAACTCTGTTGCTTAATCCTTGTTAGTCTGCTTTCTCCCTGCAAATGTCCTAAGGAATTATATTAAAGTTGAGAAATCTTATACTGGCATTTTTACTACTGGAACATTCATAAATTTTATTCTTGCACTATCCCAAGGTGACTTGAATTCATTATATCACCTCTTGTTGCCTACATCAGCTATCATGTTGTGACATAATACAAATGCAAAATTGAAACTTATAATTCCAGTTTTCAATTCCAATTCCAATTCCTTGACCCTAGATGAAAAATTGAGCTTTGAATTTGAAGGCACAAAAATAAAAATAAAAATAAAACTCTGTGATTGTGAAACACAACAAAAAGCCTGCTAGCCAAGTGTTTTAGTCAGCCTTTTGGTTGCTGTAACCGAAAAATCTGACAAGAACAATTTTAGAGGAGGAAAAGTTGATTTGGGCATACATGGTTTCAGATTTCAGAGATCTTGGGCCATTCCTTGGGACTGGAGGTGGGGCAGAACATCATGGCAGAAGAATGTGGTGGAGGGAAGTGTCTCACAAGATTACCAGAAAACAGAGAGAGAGAGAAAGAGAGAGAGAGAGAGAGAGAGAGAGAGAGAGAGAGAGAGAGATTCCACTCACCAGACACAAAATATATACACCAAACTCACACTCCCAGTGCCCATCTCCTCCAGCCACACTCTACCTACCTTCAGCCACCACTCAGGTAATCCCATCAGGGGATTAACTCTCTAATGGGGTTAAGGCTCTCATAACCCAATCACTTCTCCTTTCAATGTACTTGCATGGTCTTACACATGAGTTTTGGGGGCACACCTCACATCCAAACCATACACTCAGATTATAAGGTGGCTTTTTAAAAGAATTAAGAAAAACTGGAACAATTTGTGAGTATTGTGTCCTATTGAGCAGAGTAGACACACTGTCTTAGGAATGTGGCATCATACAAGTTAGGGACAGATTGAGGGAAAATTACAATTGTTAAAACTCTAGGATTTTCAGATTTTTATAGATATTTCCATATAATCAAGAAATGTGCACCATCATGTTTTGTAATTCAGTACCTCACATCTGTAAGTAACTAAAAGATAGGACAAGAGAAAAATTATTTTGGGGATACTGGTGGGATGGAAACACAAGGAGAGAGAACAGCTCTGTAACTGTAACATCTGTGGGTATTTTTTTTCTCTTAACCTATTGGATTTGATCTTTAGGCTAATGATCAATCAAGGGCAAGACTTTTCTTTTAGAAGGAATCTGCATTCTATCAGGGCTAACAGCATGAACCTTTAGAAGCCAACTTCACCAAAACAAATGCTACATTTTTTCAATTACCTTCTATGACTATTAGCAAGCAGTTTATATTTTTCCTCCCAGGAAGCCATGAGATAGAATAGATAGAAACCAAAAAGTGAGTTTCAAGCTGACAAAGTAGTGCCCCAACTCAGAGACGTGTGTTCCAGAACTAAGGAGCTGAGTATTTCTCTAAGAAAGCACCAAGTGCCATCCGAATGCTTGGGGATATGCTGATCTACCTACCCTGTAACTATTTAAATAACTCGTTAGGTAGACTAGGAATTCTTTAGAATGAAATACTTTTGGTTAAATTCATCTGTCCCATCAAAAGCCATGAAATTCAGACCAACATTGATTCATTAGTTGTAAACATGCCCCCATACATTAGTTTTAAACATGCCCCTTGAACTACAATGGAGTTATGTCCCAAGAAACCCACTGTGAATTGGAAAATCTGAAGTTTAAAGTGCATTTAATACACCCAACCAACATCACGGTGTAGCAGCATGGTATGCCAGAGACTATTGATGGTTTACTCTCAAAAATGGCTGAGTGAGATGCATGGCTTGCTGTCTCAGAACAGCAATGAGAGAATAACATATTGTGAGCTCATGAAAAGATCAAAACTCAACATTCCAGGTACAGTTTCTACTGAAGATCTATCACTTCCACTCCACTGTAAAATTGAAAAACCATAAGTGAAACCATTGTAAGTCGGGGACTATCTATATAATTTTGTCTCTATCATAAAAATCTAGAAATAAAGGTAATGGAAACAAAGAACAGTTGAATAGGCATTGGCAAGCATGATACACCTCTTCCAGATCCCCATGGAGGCAGAAGGCCTGGGGTGGCTGCCAACAGCAGGAGTTTACAGTGGATGGACCCAAGTGTCACTCAGCCTAAATCATCCTTTTGCTGGTTACCCAACAGGCCAAACTGGCAGCTTCTCCTGAATATTCTTTTGCTCCAGGTATCTGCAAACTATGAGTCTAGAGTACTTTTATTATAGTAGTAGTATATTTGTAGTTTATAAACGTTTGAGGCTATACTTTTCTTTCTTCTGGGATTCTTCATGGTTTCTTCTCCTTTAGGTTTTGGCACGTAATGCATATGATATTCATTATATGTATTATAATAAGCTTGGTTCAAACCCTAAATATACATCTTGTGAAAAACTAAAAGGCATCCCCTAGATTTCTAGGAACAACTAACATGGTCATTGCCATAGTTATCTTGTTTTTAAACTACTACTTCTAAAAAAGTACTACAAATAATATATGGCACTGTTCCAAACCTTGTTAACTCTCATTGAACTCAAAACTTTTGAGTTTACACACTACAGTACTCACAGAAGATCTCTGAAGGCATAGCTGACTTTACCTTTATTCTGTACATATGACCTAGACTGATATTGCTGCAAAATACATAATTTGAAATTGAATATTAAACACTATCCTTTTTGTTTTCTACCTCAAATAAGTCAGTCTTGAGCCATATCCAAAACAAACACTACATTTTTCTTGCTCCCCTTTATATTTTAGCCTCTGTATTTGTTTTCTTTCTCACGGTGCCATTCATTTCTATGAAGACCTAATGCATTTTGATTTTCCTAGTTTTCTGCTAATTATTGCCCTCTAGTGGTGGTAAATAAACATCTACCTTACAAAAACTCCATTGTTAGCTTTTAAGGTTTTAAGATTAGTTTCTTTCTTTTCTTTTCTTTTCTTTTCTTTTTTAACTTCATTAGCAATAGGCTGAAGTAATTTTCAGCACAATTTTATGATTACTTCATTTAGAAACTCATCTAAATTCTTGAGGAGAATGTTAAGAATTTTTACATATTATGCAAAACCATGGATTTTCTGAAAAGAAATCATTGATCAATGAATAATATCAAATAAGTGTATTTTCCAATATATTGATTAACTTGGACAAATTTCATAGTAGTTTACCCTGCTTTTGTGTAATAGAAGAAATAATTTAAATCAGAAAGTTTAAAGGAGCCATTCTGAGTTATTTTATTTATTTTGTTTTGTTTCATTTAATGGTATTGAAAACTGACTTTTATAACCTATTTGTAAAATTCTGTGAGCCAAAATAATATCTTCCATTCACAGTGATAAGATATCAGCTAAATACTTATACAAACACAAGTATGTGATTAAAAAATGTCTCTAAAAAAAGCTGTTAAATGCCACTCCTGCTATACATCTCAGGAGGGGTTCCCTGCCTGAGGGCAATCTAGGGAGTGCTCATTTCTTGAAGCAGAGTATGGACTTGACTTTTCCCCCTCTGTTCTCCAAAATAATCAACAGTATCAAATATGTCCAGCTAAGGTACATTATTGTAATGACCTTAACCTAACTAAGTAACTCCTAAGTAACTCCATTTTTAAAATAAACCTGCAGTTCCACAAGACATAGCCTACAGAGTCCTCCAATAGGAATCAGGCATAGCCTGATTAAGACAAGTCACTTTCCACAATCCTCATAAAACTCAGAGTGAAGTTACTGTCATTTGCCTTTGCCCTGATGAGAGTTAGAGATGAGAGATCAGGGTGGAAACCACCAAACCAGACATCCTGACCTGAGAATGTAAGATGTCACTAAGAAAACCAACAGCTGATAGGGACTTAAGGGGTGAGCAGAAGCCCCCAAATTTAATATAAATAATGGAACAAATGTAGGACATTCAGCCAGCCGACACTTATGCCCACATGCCTGATAACCTGATGAGGACCTGGACAGACATCCCATCTCTTCTCATCATCTGCTTGATCCTCTGCATCATCCTCACTACTCTCAAACTCTACAGACACATCTTGACCTTGATGAGAAAGGCGACTTCTCCATAGGACCCTCTCCTCAACTGGCCTTCAGCTCTACCCCTGGAGAGACCTCCATCAATTCCAGACCTGATCACTGCAGTCTGAGTGAGTGTGCATCTGCTGGACTTCAACCCTAAGATTTTAGATTCTAGACCTGGCACTTAAGCCTAGCATGCAGAAGGAATGTCTTTCATGAGCCTGACATGATTAGGTGTGTTGCAGTGCTTAGAATTAACTTAGAATAGTTCGTTTTGAATTGATTGTGTCTATTGCAGTGCCCAGCATGAAGGATTGTCATTTTCTTAAGAACCTATAAAGTGAAATTGTATTGAGTGATTTGAGTGAATAAAGTATTGAAAAAGGCAGAAGCACATGGACACTCTTTATTTCTCCCCTGGACTCCATATGTTGCACCTTTGTCCATCACGACAATTTTAGGGACTGGCATTCAGGGCAAGCCCAGGGATGGAATATGGACACTGGTGTGATTCACAGAGATAATGGAAGAGTTCTAGTTTTGACATAGAAAGTAGGGAGAGAAGAGCAGAGGGTCAAGAAGAATTTTTGAGCAGTCCTTAATGCTTTGATTCTATGCCTTTACTAGAAGTTAAATGTCTATATCTTCTGGAATTGGGTCAGTAGAAGTTTGACTTTGCTTATATATAATTTATATAACTTATATATTGCTTTCTCTGTAACCACTTGTATATAACTAATAGACAATATATAATTAACTGATAATTGCTTTCTATGAATATAAAAATTTAAACAAAAAATCCTCCACATAATAATTAGCTGGAATAATAGCCAAACCCTGTTTTTAAGGTTATTTACACCCTCCTCCAAAGCACCTATGTTTGAAACCCAAGAAGAGTACTATTGTCCAGAAGTAGCATTTAGTTTGTGTTTTGTTATGGTTTGGAAGTGAGGTGTCCCCCAAAAGCTCATGTGTTAAGCAATGCAAGAATATTCAAAGGTGAAATGATTGGATTATGAGAACCTTAACCCCTTCAGTGGATTAATCCCCTGATAGGTATTAACTGAGTGGTAACTGAAGGCAAGCAGGGTGTGGCCAGAAGAGGTGGGTCACTAGAGGCATGCCTTTGGGGTATATATTTGGTGAGCTGAACTGAGTCCCTCTGTGCTTCCTGGTCATCCTATAGCTGCTTCCCTCCACCACACTCTTCTGCCATGATGTTCTGCTTTACCTAAAGCCCAGAGGAATGGAGCTGGCTGTCTATGGACTGAGACCTGTAAAGCTATGAGCCCCCAAATAAACTTTTCCTCCTCTAAATTTGTTCTTTTCAGATCTTTTAATCATGGCAACAAAAAAGCTGACTAAAACACATTTACAGTGCTAATGATTGGAATTATTTCTGTAGGTTTCCTTTGACATCTGCTAAGAAATGTTGATGATTTTGTGTAATGATTCTATATTCATAACTGCTATTTGTCTTCCCCCCCAAAATGCAGGAATTCAGTACTAAAACACTTTAAAAATATGTTTTTCTTTTTTCTATTTCTCATTGCAAAAATAATTTTTGTAAGGTATTTTAGGCATTGTTATATTCAAGGTTGAAAAGGGCATGACAAGTCAAAATATTAACCTTAACTTTATGGAGAAGAATGTAGAATTAAATGATCTATTTATTGAGCACTTGAAAGAACTAAACCTGTTCCTACCTCCTAGCATGCAATCTGGGATACAAGGACAGTGGCCTCATGTTTATAAGAGGAATTTTAACTCACTCTTCCTGCTATGTCACTTTGTAGCACTCTATCCCTTACAATCTTAATAAACTAGTACAATAATGGGTAAGCAATAGGTATATTTGTCTTCTCAAAATCACATTTTTTCCCCATAGGACAAGAAATATTCAGGTTCACCCTTGGCTAGGTAACTTGAATTTGAGGATTATATCAATTATCTGACTCAATGCATAAACATAGGCACAAAGATTTGGAAAACTGAGAGTACTCATATTATATTCTCATGTTAATATTGAAAACTACTAAACTGTGCTGTAGTGTTAAGTGTCAAGTGTTTATATTGAGAGAATGCCTGTCTATTTTCCATGCACCTTCTCATGATTGCAGATAGCACTCTTGAAATAAATGTGATGTATTAACATTGTTTCATAGTTCAGAGGAAAAAATGATATATACAAAGCATATGCAGGTATATAGAATAATCTTAATTACTTTAACCTCAACTTGTGAAAAAGCTATAAATTCCCACTTCGCATATGAAATGGCATAATTTTCATTGGTCCACAATTCTGTATTAAATATGGATTGGACATAGATTTCAGACATTTGTTTTTTGAAGAAATATTAGATGCTCTATTACATATGGAATTAAAAACAACTAGCATAAGGCAATTTCTGAAAATTTTCTAAGTAAAAATAAAATTCAACTTAAATTCATGTTATTGCAATCCAATAATTTTTCATTGCACATTTAAGTATTCAATATTAATAAACAAAACTGTTTCAGGTTAGCAGTAAGAGGAATCCATACTGTTTACTTGATTGGAAGGTACTAGATCTCCCTCAGAAAATACAGTGACAGAACAGATGAGCTTTCTTTCAGGATATAAGGTGGCCATAAAGAGAAAATATTGGCATAAATGTGATTTTTAAAAATAAGCTTTCTTTTTCTATTTTAAATTAATTGTCTCCTAGCATGTATTTAAATATTTTTACTGGTAAAAAAAAATAACACGAATGACATAAAATATCAGTAATCTAAATGTTTTGGGGGGTCATTTGAAAAAAAATCAATGTTTTGTATGGCATCTTTCCCCACCTGCTTGCTTTGATTTCCTTTTTTTTGCATCTCATGAATAAAAAGTATTTAGTTAATGACCTCCCATCCTTTTAAGAAAATGACTATAATAAATTTGCCTCACTCAGCCTCTAAGATAATCAATGGTAGAAACGGAAGAAAATAAAATTTACAACAGCCGCAGTGGTAAACTTTTCTGAATCTGAGAAAATGCTCTATAAACTGCAGACTGATGGAAATAAGAAACCAATCAGTTCAGCTGTAGAAAGCAATAAGCTGTCCCCTTTTGATTCTTTGCTCTTGTCTTCCTGTTTTAGGATTTCAAAATCTTTATCAACTTGACAGCCATTATTCTATTTCTTAGATTCAACTTCATCATATCAGCATCTACATGTCAACTCAACATCTTCTATATTCAGTTAGAGACCGTTTGTGTTCATCAGCTTTCCATTACTATAACAAATAGCTGGGATGGTCAACTTTCAAATACACATTGTTTATTTTGGCTATCAATTTTAGAGGCTCCAGTCCACGATCAGTTGGGTCTTTTGCTTTTAAGGCGGTGATGAAACAGTACATAGTGACAGAAGATTGTGGCAACACAAAGGGGCTCCCTCTTGGCTAAGAAGCAAAAGAGAGAAAGGGAACAGAGCCTGGGAGTCTCACTTCCCTTTCAAGGACAATCCTCTGGTGACCTAATGACCTCTCACTAGGCCATAGTGCTTGAAGTTTCTATTACCTCTGAGTAGTGCCAACTGCAGACCATGATTCTAACACATGGGCCTTGGGAGGACTTTTGAGTGATAAGAATTTGGGTGTAGCATCTATATTCCCATAAAACAAGTGGGAGAGAGCCAGAGGGCACTGGGGGGAAAATGTTAGCTTACTTTTTTTAAAAATTAAGATGTAATGACTATAAGTTGAGTATTAGAAACAGCGGTGGGGTCAGACCACCAGTCATGGTGCACAGTGGGATTTTTACAGATTCATATGTGCTTTTCACTCAGAATGTTAAAAACTCCAGTGGTATAGAGGGTAAATGAAGAAAGGGCACCTCTTGTCACTGTAGGACCCAAATTGAGAAACTTCTTCTAGTTAATGAAGGAGCACATGAAATCAGCACACACTCCTGACAGTATTCATGTTCAAGAAAAGAATAGGACCTGCACTCAGGGTGGTACATAATGGTTATAACCATTTCTTATTCCATGTGATTTACTGAGCACTGAAGTCTGGGGAGAATTCTCCTCATTTAGTAATGAGGGACTTTTAATAGAGAGAATATTAAAATGCATGATAAAGAAACAAAATCATCATGAAGTTTCAGAGAAGTGAAGACTCTCAAAATTTTATATTGTAATAAACATTTATGACCATTTTTTACTATTATTTTCAGAACACGGGATGTTTCAGCATTAATTAAAAATGGGCAGAAGACCACAAGGAAGGAACAAGTTCCGATGAAAATGTGTAAGATGTGGTAAGTAGAGAGATGGACAAATAAAGTGATTTTATGTATTCTATAAGTTAAAAAAAAAACATAACTTGGAAGACGAGTGGAGAACATTTCAGGAAAAATCAATGAGAAGAAATTCACACCTTAAAGATTCTATAAATGAGAAAACATGAACACCTTGAATATATGTCCAGATTTTTAAAATTGGAATTATAAAGCAAGAACTTCTAAAAATATAAAGTAGAGGTTTGCTTGCAGAGAATAAAAGAATGTTCATACTGGCTTCAGAAATCATCTTTGCAAAAATTTTTCCAGATATATTCATGGGCAAATTGTTTTTCACCAGTAACAGTTAATTTATTTTTTTTTAAACTAAAAGCTTTCAGTTACATAACTAATACATAAATTCTAGTTGTTTTCAAACCTTTAAAATTTTTTAAAAATTACAAAAATATCAAAGTACAGAAGAAAAATAACAGGTTTTTAAAAATATTCTCTAATCTCTTCATAACTCATTTGAACAAAAATAGCCACTTTCAAATAATTTCCTACAAGCAACAAAATAACTCATCCTTCTAAATCCATTAACTTCTCCAAATGCATGTCATTATATAATTCATTAGCAATCAGCAATTTGCACAAAGGTATCTAGTATGGCATTATCTACAAAAGTAAAAAACTACTCAAATTTCTGACAGCAATGTTCTGAAACAATTTTATGAAACGTGTATGTCTTTAACCTGCATCATCTCAAAGTTGAAAACATTATCATTTCAACTCTAAACATCTCTATCTTGGTCTTGCCTATGAATATTAATGGAAAAACAGGTGTCAGTGCATAAAGAGTGAGTTTTTAGAAATTGAAATAAGAAGAGGTCATAGTTTTTATTAATGTGGAAAGATCTATGATGGCCATGGAAATGAATGTATGAGAAAGGTCAAGAGCTTGGCTCCTTGGAGAAGTATTTCGGGACTAAGGGACCAGTGATTTGTACTAATCATTTAGTACATGGGTATACATGGGTATACCATGGGTATACCATGGTAAATGGGTATACATTTACATCACAGAAGTTTTTTAGAAGAGTGCTAAAAAAGAAACTGGCAGTGAGCCAGAGTTATATTCAAGACAAAAGAACTATGAAAAAACACAATACAATGAAGGCATAGCTGGTGATATATTACAATGTCAGAAAGAAGTGGGTAGGATATGGGAATGTTGATGTTGAACCAAGAGGCAACTACCTGTCTTTAGGTAGAAGGGTGAGGAGGGTGCAAGAGAAAATTGCTACCCCTTGAGAGTGCTACAAGGCAACCAGTGTCCTCAGGAGAAAATATGGATTCAGTTATACTAGGAAGGTAAAGGAACAAATTTAGAATATGAGGCATCTAGCTGTAAAATGACTGTGACTTCCAGAAACAGAGTGAGAAGATCTAGAAATTAAGAAAGGAGTAAAGATCAGAGTAGACATGTTCTCATGCCTCATGGTGCCCAGTCTGAGAGATGAGGGATAATCTGTTGTGCTTTAGGAATATTTGCAGCAAATTAAGGTAATACCATATAAAGTTGATATTAAGGGTCTCAAAGGAAATAGGGAACAACTTTGAGTACAAGAGCTAGAGGAGGCATAGATGCCAGAATAAGGGACAGCTTGTCAATACATAGATGGCTGGCCCTTTGGTTGAGACCTCCAAACAATGTATTCTATGGAGGAAGGGTTGAGTTCTCAAACTTCCACTTCTTCTTTAATAGTTTTAGAAACTCTTTGGGAACCTAGTGCGGCTTATATATTTAGAATTGGAAAGCCCAAGAGAGCTAGGCCGGATCCCTGAAACAGGGACTATGAATAAATGGGGAGAGAAGACATGGTCCTCCTGAATACAACAAAAGAAAATAAAATGTGTTTCACCATTTAGTGAAATAAAACGTGTTTTGTAAATCTTGACCAGAGAAGATCAAACCAGGTTTGAAAATTTCTAGAACATGTGGCTTGTGATAGGCAGCGTATATGCATGAGGGAAGATGACCAAGAGAGAGCCACACACAGGGCCAACTTGGAGAGAAAACCAAAAGTCAATGAGAAGTAGAATATGCAAATTCTTAGAGCAGCTTTAATGTAAATCATTTCCTATGCCTTTTTTAGACCAGGTTTTAAACATATCTGTTTATGGATGTAGCATATGATCAAATGGGCTTTTTTTAATGTTTAAAATTAAATGAGAGGTTAAAACTTTAAAATTTACTTCTAGAGATTAAAGCTACATTATTTTATTCACTCTCTAACCATAAGGAGAAACATGTGCCCGTGTAGATCTAAAACTCCCAGTGAACAGATATATTTCAAAAAGATTAAAGGCTTGTTGATTTGCAGAAATTCATTTAAATTGTTCAGGGAGCACATGGAAAATTATTTGAGTTGGTTAATGGAACATGACAAATCAATTCCACCTTTTCCATCTCACTGGCATATAAAAGCAAACAAAACCAAACTGATTTCATGAAAATTCTGAAAATTGTGATGGGCAGACATATAACATTGGTAAGGTTTAGAAGAGGATGAAAAGAAATTCTTTCCCCTCCCTCATCTACCTGAGTTCTGAAGATAAGAGAAATAGAACAGATGGAGGCCAAAATATAACAATTGCACTTGGGAAAACTTGGGAGAAAAATGAGGTTGAGATCAAATGGTTTCAAATGGTTTCTAATTATTGGACTCCAAAGTTTAAAATGCTTACTAACCCAGTAAAGATAGTGCTGGAAAGATCCTTGGTATTAGGAACAGAGAATACCTGACATGTGGAACCAAATCACCCCCAGAAGACCAAGGGAAAGAGAAGTGGGCTTTTTTTTTCAACATAAAACACAGTCCCAACAGCCAGGGTTTGGGTTGTTCTACTTTAAAAACTTATTTAATTTTTATATTATAGTGTAGTCAATTATCCAAAACTTAGCAAATAGAAATAACATTTTGTTATATCTTGCAACACCTGCTCCCTTTGGTGCTGACTGGGGTCATGTGGGTGACATTCAATTGGTAGGATGATTAAAGGGTTCAAAATAGATTCACTCACATGCCTGGCCTTAGCAGAAACTGTTGGAAAGTTGTGTTCATTATGACCTTTCCTCCCTTCATGCAGTCTCAAGGTTTCTGCACATGATTTATTCAGCAAGGTAATTGGAGTTCTCACATTGAGAATCAAGACTGTAAAGGCAAGAATTCCAAGACCCAGAAAATGCAAATGCTAGTCTCTTAAGGGATAGGACCAGAGATGGGCACAATATTGCTTTGATTCTACTCTGTTTGCCAAAGCAGTCAGAAGGCCATGCAGGTGCAAGGGGAGAAGTCATTGAATAGTGTAGATATGGTCTGTTTCCCAAAGTTTCATGTATGGAAAGCTTAGTCCTCAGTGTGGCGACATGACATCAAGGTGTAGAACTTATAAGAAGTAGGGCCTCATGGAAGGTAATTAGGTCATGAGTCCTTGATCCTCATTAATGTATTAATGCTTTTTGTCAGGTGGGTTAGGTCTCATTGACTGAACTAGTTCCTAAGGAATTAGTTATTATAAGGGATTGTGGCTCCATCCTTGAATCTCTTTCCCATATGGTAGCTCACTAGCTTTAACCTCTCCTGCCATTCTGATATCACCTGATCACCTACCATTAGGCCCTACCAGAGCTGAGAAGATAGCTGGCACCATTCTCCTGAAGCTCTACAACTATGAGCTAATTAAAACTTACCTTTATAATTTACCTGGCTTCATGTAATTTTTTTGTATCAATAAAAATGGATTAAAATAATGCATATATGTCATTACTCCATGAGAGGAATGTAAAAAATAAAAACAACTTATGGCCATCTTTACAAGGTCATAATTTGCCCACTGACCACACACAAAACACATTCACAACTTCTGTTCTTTGAAGTTCTCATTGCCTTATTGTTAGGTATGATGTGTAAATGCCACTAGGACTGGAATTTACAATTTTTTTTTTAAATTGAGAAATAGTCTGTGGGAAAACATTAAATTTACTTTTTATAAGAGCTATTAGGTAAACAATGAGAGTGAGAAAAAAGGACAATTTAATAATTCACTATCCCTTTTTATTTATTTTTAATAATATATGCAAATAAGTTTTTCAAAACTATTTATCCTGTTTTATCCTTTTCATCCTGATTAAAATACACTCAAAACTAGTATGGCTGATAGAAGTGTAAATTACTTTGTTACAAGAGGGCAGAATTTTCAAATGTATTAAGAATAAATGCAAGTGCTTCAAATAATTCTGAAGCTAGATTAGCTTACATTAGAAATGAGAAAAAAAGGAAACCAAAGCAAAATTAACCCTTCAAAGTAGTTATTTTGACAGGCTACTTTTAAATTATTGATAAGTGGATTTTGAATTAAAAATATTTTACATCAATAAAGTAAAATAAGCAGAAAACCAATTTTTAATCACAATAAAATTTTATTATTTTAAATGTTTTATGAAGATGCAAAATTCTGTGGAAATAGTATATTAGATTGTGAATCTAGAATAAGGAAAATGATGTAAAATTGTTTTAAAGCAAAGTAGTTCAATGAAATAGAATAAAAGATACAGAAAAATAAATTAGAACTTCTTATATGATAAAAGAGTCATTTTAATTACTTGGAGAATAAACAAGGCTAGATCCTTAACTTATGCCACACAATAATATTAATTCTAGGTAGATAATACATTTAAATGTTAAGATGAGAATTTGTGAATATTCACATAATAATTTAAAAGTTTCCTGAGTCTCTCACACAAGTCATTCATCAAGATGGAGGCAATGGTGACTTGGGCACATATTGCAAATTCTCCAGTTTGTTTGCAGTTACCTTTGCAAAACTGAAGGCAAAAGACAAAGAATCTATATTTTCAAGAATTATAAATGCCAATCATTACTGTTCCTTCCATATAAGTTCTTCTTAAAAATAATTAAGAAAACTATGAACATTCAACAGAAAAAAGTAGACAAAGAATACAATTCACCCAGACAAGGAAATTACCAATAAGCAAGAAAAAAGATTCCACATTCTTTCCTCAGAAATTTCATTCATAATAAAGTATATGAAAATTTAAACAACAACAAAATGGTTTTTTTTTTATTAGACTGGTGATTGGGAAATACTAAAGAAGCTAAATTTCTAGTGAGAGTTCTGTTGGAAAATGAGCTGTTTCATACACAGCTGGTAGAAATCTAGTGCAAATATTCTCACTGTTCTGATTTTGTAGTAATCAGGACAGGCTAAACATATGCTGTATTAGAACCATGCATTTGTCCTCGGACCTAGTTTATTCTTTAGATCTGGTTTTTATAAATGCTGGTGATAAACCCTATCTGATTTATTATATGATGTTTTTGTGTGGCCACACAATGGCTATGATTGTAGGTTATCTTTGATCTACCTTAAGAAAAATAACAGAACAGCTAGTGTAATAACTTGCAAATAATCAGGCTAAGTTGCAGACTTATCTAAAGAACATGTAACCAAAATAGGGAAATTTTGCTACTACCAGTTGCCAGTAAATGTATTGTAAAATTACTGTTTTTATTTTGTAGGTGATTCTGATATCATTAGAAGCATGCCAAAACAGACTGGTGAAAAGTAAAACATGGAAAAATTTTCTTTGATAAAGCTTGGCAGAACTTGTTAAAAGAAAAGAAAAGAAAAGAAAAAGAAAGAAAAGAATAGAAATCTAAATTACCACTCTTTTTCTGAAGAGAAAACCAGGACAAAGAATATTAAGCAACATACCATAAGTGACAGATAAGAAGTAATAGAAATCAGATTTTACTACAGAGATTGCTACCAGATGATCTATTATCTTTACTTTTTAAAAATGGAATTTAGGGATATATTATTTAGAATCTAAATCAAAGGCTTAAGCCATAATAGAGAATTAATGTAAAACTGCTGATTTTAGGAAAAATTTTGAACCAGGGTCTCGAATGCCTTATTGCTTTCTATGGTTTCTGCTTTCTCTCCATAATATATTTAGCTACCCACCATATCTAAATAGATATGTCTAAACAGATATCTACATAATTTACATGTAAATTCATTCTGTAAAGAGCTTCAAGTATTTCACTTATCCACAACATGAAAAATACAGCTACTGAGAATGACTAAATCTGCATTTACTGTTTTTTTTTTTTTTTTTAGAAGAATCAACCATTATTAGCCCTACTTGGACTGGTGCTAATTCTGTTACTGTTGGTCAAAAACAAGAGATGGCAGGAAAGATTGATTGGCTGGGATTCGGTCATGTACATTTAGTTCCTTCAAACATATGTAATCTAAGGAAGCTGTGCCATTATTAATAGTTAATATACTGTAGAATATGTTGAGGAGGATTGGTATTTATTTATTTATTTTTGTAGTGCAAGGGTTGCCACTTTTTAATTTTTATTTTGAGATGGGGTCTCCCTAAACTGCCAATGTTTTCCTTCAACTAGAGATCCTCCTGTATCAGCCTCTTGAATGTCTAGGATTACAAGACATTATGCCTGACAGGAATTGGTTTTTAAGTGAGATTATTCAATGTGAGGCAATCCAAGGAAAGCATGCAGACATAATCAGGTTTCTGAATTTCAGAATTAAGGACCAGGTGCTGAACTATGCTGAATTCAATGATTCTACAATGTAAGTGCTTTTGAAAGCCAAGCTCTCTAGCCAACAACTCTGCCTTATATTGTATTTTTCTTTCAAGCTTCAATAAAGTCATGCTTCAATGTCAGATTTGTTTAAGCAAGAGACATAAAGCTTTAACTGGGCAAAAGAAATAAGTGAATTGTTTTAAAGTAGTTAAGAATATGGCATTTCATTTTTTACTCATCTTAATAGGAAGTAGTTTTTTTAATTTAAAAATTTATTTAAATTCTGTTTGTTTTGTTTTTTGCTACTGATATCTGTCTTCTTAAAAAAAAACCCCACTGCATTAGTTCTTTGCAAATATCTTGTCTATATTTTCTAAATAGTGCATACAATATGGAGAAAATACAACTGAATCTTGTGGAAATGTGGATCTGAAATAGAATGATTAGGCTATCAAAGAATAAAAAAGTAATTTTATCATATATAGCTGTTTCACACAGAATATTGTATGAAACCTCCATTTAACTTACCCAAATTTAATAGATTCGAAATTTGGACTAAATTACTGTACAGTCTTTGCATCGAGCCACATCTTTAGAAACGTTATGTTCAGATTTATACCAAGGAAGAATGATAATAAAATCAATTCCAAAAAAAATAGGTAATCATGATAATGGTTCAGCATATTTCCATTCAAAAGTACTGTCCCAGAATTGCAGACCCTGAAAGCAAATCTTTAGTACCAAACATATGGTATTATACTGAGGCACTGGAACAAGTTCCATGAGACTTATATTCTGACTCTTCTCTTTAGAAAAAGGCATGTGTCTTTGGACAAATGAACTTGGGCTTCCTCTTCTCTGTGGTATCATTCTGGAGACTAATGTCTGCCACATAATAGCCTGAATAGGTAGTAGTTATGGTGATTATTAAACTTTTTCCGGGTCAGTCCTTTTGCTTCATTCTTTCATTCATCTACTCAGCTATTTATTAATATCTACTCCTGACATTGGATAATGAACATTTCTGGTGATAAACAAAGAAAATTTGATTAATGTTCTTTTCCTATTATTGCTTAGTTCTTTGAAACAGTTCAGTGAATTTATTGCCAGTGTTCCTCAGAAAAGTACACTATGATATCCGGCACAAATTCTTTCATCTGGTTCCCAACTACTTCTGTGGTACAGTGTATCAGAATGATTGTCAAAATTATACTTTGATGGGGAAGGAGAGGGGTAGAAGCTGTTGTTTAGGTAACTGGGGGGTCTGTGGGAGGAAAGTGGTGAAGGGTATCAGTCCGTCAGAAATGTAGACCTAAGATTCCGTCACCTGTAGCTGCTTCTCCATTTTCATGTACAACACACAGTCTGATCTTCTGAGCTTTTATTTATTATATAAATAATATATATAATATAGTTAAAATATTTTACACCTTTATGACTTACAAATAACAGTGTGATGATACATGTATATGAGGTATAAGGATCAAATAAGAGTAATGAAAATTTTCATCTCATTAAATATTAATTATTTCTGTGGGTTGCAAACATTCTTATTGTTCTAGTTATTTTAAAGTCTATCAAAAATTGCTGTAACCAATCATTACCCTCCTTGGCTATAGAAAACCAGATATAATTACTTTTCTTTGAACTTTAGTGACTCTTATCTAGTGTCTTCCCCCTCCTTCTCACTCTATTCCACTCTATCATTCTATGAGAGACATTTTATTTTTTTTAAGTGGGTTTAAACTCATGGTGTTTTTCTTGTCTAGCTTATTTTATTTAACACAATGACCTCCAGTTCCATCCATGTTGCTATAAATGACAGGATTCAGCCTTTCTATGACTGAAAACATTCCATTGCATTTATTTGCCCCATGTGTCTTCTCCATTCATCTACTGATATATACCCTGATTGATTCTGGATCTTGACTATTGTAACTAGAACTACAAAGAATGTTTGGAATACAGGTATTTCTGATCTGATAATTTAGTTTTCTTTTTTAACATTCTTACTATGGAGATACCAATATTTTTATTTTCTGAATATGGTATTTATCTTAATCACTTTTACTACTGTGCATTTATTTTGAGGATGGAAGTTGGAGCAAATTACTCATTGATTTGTACTAAAATATCTTGTGACAGGGTCCTGACCTTTGTGACCATCTAGAAATGGACTTTTAAACACAATTAATTTTTTAAAAACTAAAATTATAATTTTAAGAATTTCTAGTTAATAGAACACACTTTTTTTTTAGACCAAAGTATTGTATAGGTATTTGGATTTTTTTTTAAAGTACAGTACTTGTCTGGACTCAAAGGCTTGGGTTAGTTGAAGCAAAATGCCTTATCATAATAAATGTTGCTTAAGAGTTACTAAATTTTTACCAATTAGTAATATTTTTTCAAAATATAATGCCAGATTCTTTATATAAACAGGAAAGTTTATTTGTTATTAAAGGACCCAAAACACATCAAAATGGTATAAGGATTTTATTAAACCGAAAACATCTGAACAAACAGAAGCCACAGGAAGAAACTTTATCTCAATTTCCCTTTCCTGACATCCAAAACCACCCAAACTTACAGCTTCCATAAATCCACCACTGAGGGAGGTTCCTGTTCAACTTTTAGACTGATCTCTATTACTGGATGTGAATAATCAGCTGCTATAGTTCATCCATTTGAGGAGTTCCTGGCCAGGAAGAAGGCTGCCAATCAGCACTGGTATGAAAAATTGTGTAAATGAGCCCAGCAGCCCTTCCAGACTTTCCCCCTGAAGCCCTTAACACCCTTTCCTTTGTTAAGTGGGTAGACAAGCACTTGCACCTGGCTGTTTGGGAAGCCACTCCTCACAGAGTACTGCACCTGTGTGAATTAAACTTTTATCCTGTATGACTGCTAATTTTGGTACCTTGACAGAGTCACCAGGTCAAACATAATTCTGAGTGTTTCTGTGGAGGTGTCTGAGATGAGCTTAACATTTTAGTTAATTGATTGAGTAGAACAGATTGCTCTCCATAATGTGAGGAGGCCTCTTGCAATCAGTTGGAGGCCTGAATGGAAATAACTAATCCTGCCTGAAATATTAATTTTTCTGCTTGGCTGCCTTTACGCTGAAACAACAGTATCTTCAGGCCTTCGGACTAGAACTACATTATTGACTTTCCTGGTTCTCAGATTTTCAGACTGAGCTCTCTTTTGACTGCCCTGAGTTTCTAGCTGGTCTATTGACAATCTTGAGACTCGTCAGTATTCATGATTGTGTGAGCTAACTCCTTATAATAACTCTCTTTACCCATAAAAGTGCACACTGATTCTCTGAAGAACTCTGATAAATCCTGCTAATCTATCTATTTATTGTCAATCAAATTGTGGACCCTGACCACCCAGAAGTGATTTAGCAGGGAAATATTTTCCCTCCAAATGTTTTGAGAACAAGGAAAGTTCTCAAAGTATGGTCAGGACTTCCTGCTTATTCTGGAGGCTGCAGATGAAATCTAGGGAACTCTGATCAAACTGAAAAAGCTAAGCTTTCCCACAGGTCATTCTGCTGGGTCTCTGCTCAGAATCTGGTGGAGCAAGGTAAAAACAATCTTTACTTGCCCTTTACAAAAGAGGAATTTCCAAAATTTAGATTTACAATTTTTTTATTGTTATTGTTTAGAACAAGTTCTTTGACTGTTCTGACTTGGTTTGATTAGTACTTCAGAGGCTTCCAAGAGATAGCCACTGTATCCATTTGTCTCTCTCTTGTGCTATTGTTCTGTCTTAAGTGTACTTTGTTATAAAAAATGAGAATCAAAGGGTAAAACACAGTCAAAGGTACTATATGTATATTGCTTTAGTTGGCCTCACAGACACATTATCTAGAGGGAAAATACAGACCTATCCCATCAGTAGCCCCCAAACCTCTTTCTTGAGATGAAATTGAAGAACTGGTTTAATTATAGATTTACTTTTATAACAGGGTGTTCTTATCCTCACCTTTTCACCCCACACTACTTCAGTCTTTTCAGTGAAGAAATAAAGGACATTGGATTCAGGAGGAAGTCAAATCTATTAATTTGTGCAAAAAGTATGAACCATAAACTCTTTCATGATCCCTCACTACTCCATGGTCTTTGCCATGGCCCTTACTTCAATCCAGCTCTCATTCCTCTTCAGTGATGGAGATCCCCAGTCTATTCCACTTGATTGCCTTACATCTATAGAAGTGTGCTCAAAGCTGAAAAAATTATTCTCTCAGACACTTCCTTAGACTTAACCCTCTTCTTCAATATCCCTTGCAAATGAAATTTTTAGGGAAACACAATCTGCTGGCTGATTCATGGATCAACTTGTTTGGACCAAGAAACACAAAGATTGCTGCTAAAACATTATTTCTTAGTGTTGGTGAGACTGTTTCTAAAAGAAATAGCATTTTAATTGGTAGTCTGACAGAAGAAGATCGTCTTTGCTGATAGGGGTGAACATCATCCAAATTGTTGAGGGCCCGAATAGTATAAAAGGGTGGAAGAATGAATTTGCACCCTGTATAAATTAAGACATTCATATTCTCTGCTCACAGACACTGGAACTCTGGGTTTTCAGGCCTATGGACTTGAATTGGGATTGACACAACTGCATCCCCCACCCCCAACACACATTCATACACCATTTTCAAGCCTTTGGACTGGGACTTAGACTTAGATCCTTATCTCTCCTGGTTCTTGGGCCTTTAGACAGACTGAATTATACTGTTGGTTTCTTGGTTCTCCAGCTTGCAGATGGCAGATGATGGTGTCTCCGGCCTCTATAAACTTGAAAGCCAATTCCTATAATAAACACCTCTCTTTCTCTCTCTCTCTTTCTCTCTCTCTCTCTCTCTCTCTCTCTCTCTCTCTCTCACACACACACACACACACACACACACACACACTTATACAGACATGGACTAAGTAACATATCCATCAGCAGTGAACCATATATAAGGCAACAGTCCCATAGGATTACAATGGAACTGAAAAATTTCTATTGCCTGCTGACATTGCAGTCATTGTAACATCATTGAGCAGACACACATGATGTATTACTTGTGTAAACAGACCTTCTGCCTTCCAATTGTATGAAGGTATAGCACACGACAATTATATACAATATAAAATATGTGTTAATGATAACAACGAGGTCACTGGCTTATGTATTCATTATTCTATGTTTTTTATTGTTATTTTAGAGGGTACTTCCTCTATTTAAAGAAAATAGTTAACTGTATCTAACCTCAGGCAGGTCCTTTAGAAGGTATTCTAGAAGTCATTGCTATTTTAAGAGGTGATAGCTTCATGCATGTAATCATCTCTGAAAACCTCCCATTGGTGGAAGAGATAGAGGTAGAAAGCAGTAATAGTGATGATCCTAACCCTGTGTCTGCCTAGGCTAATTCATATCTCAGTTTATAAACCAAAAAAAAATTAAAGCTTATTGAATATGACAAAAGAATATTTTTGTAAAGACGTGCATTGTTTTGTTTCATTACAAAAGTCAAAATTTGTAAGTTTAAAAAAGTAAAATATTTTGATAAACTAAGTTTAATTTATTTAGCATTAAAGAAAATTATTTAATACATTTACTGTAACTTCAATGTACATGGTTAACAAAGTCTACAGTAGTGTGATGGTTTGGATGTGAGGTGTCCCTCTAAAAGCTCTTGTGTGAGACAAATCAAGGTTCAGAGGAAAAATGATTGGGTTATGAGAATACTAATCTAATCAGTGAATAATTTCCCCTGATGGTATTAACTGAGCTGGGAAAACTGGGTGGTAACTGAAGGCATGTAGGTTGTGGCTGGACGAGTGGTCACTGGGGGCATATATTTTGTATCTGGTGAGTAGAATCTCTCTGCCTCCTGGTCATCATATGAATTGTTTACCTCCACCACACTCTTCTACCATGATTTTCTGCCTTATCTTGGGCCTAGAGGGATAGAGCCATCTGTCTATGGACTGAGACCTCTGAAACCATGAACCCTTAAACAAACTTTTCCTCTTCTAAAATTGTTCTTGTCAGGTCTTTTAGTCACAGCAGCAAAAAAAAAAAAAAGAAAAGAAAAAAAAGCTATCTAAAACAAGTAGTCAATGGTAACAGCCTAGGCCTTCACATTTACTCATGAACATAGTACTCACTGAGTCACCCAAAGCAAATTCCAATCCTATAAGCTGTATTCATTGTGTCTTAATAAATGTAGCCATTTTCATAATTTGTACCCTGCTTTTACTGTATCTTCTCTGTATAGACACAAAAATAACATTGTTACAATTGTCTATAGCATTAGGTATTCAGCCTAGCATGCTGTACCAGTGTATAGCCTAGGAGCAACGGTCTATACCATATAGCCTAGCTATATAATAAGTTATTCCATGTATTTATTTGTACACATGCTCTGATATTTGCACAATAATAAAAAATGCCTAATTACACTTTCCTCAGAATGGATCTCCATCATTAAATGACATATGACTATATATCTGTAGATAACATATATTCATACATTTAGCCACACATGTATCCTATTGGTTTTGTTTCTTCCGTGTACTCTAATGTATATAATAACTGGTTACACAATAGTTTTTTCACAAGAAACACCTGAGGCATACTCTTTGCCTTCTCTAAGATCAGCTCATTGTCAAAATCCTAGTTTTACTACCTCTTATAGTTTGTCAAAGGAGAAAATTACCATATTTACTGATTCCAGATATAATTTTGAAGTTTTGCATGTTATTGGGACAATTACAAGTCTTAGATTCTTGGCCTTTGCCAGCACTCCTATTGCTAGTGGACATAAATATGCTGACCTATGATAGACTGTTCATATTCCTACTGAACTTGCTATTGTTCAGCACACACCAATATAACTAATAATCTCTAAGAAACAATGGGGCTAAAAAGCTGATGAAAGTATCCTCCATTTGTCCTTGATATTACTATCAGGCAAGTGTTGAACAACCTGAAAAAGACAAATGGCTATCAAAGGCTGCCAAACAATGATTAGATGTGTTTATTATACATTGGAACAAATGCACATGCTGTAGCTCCCTATCCTTTGACTTTTATCTCCCATCTAATAGGACATATGTGAAAAAGAGAGGAGGTCAGGAAACTTAATGACAATTGGTTCTGTCCTAAAATCCCAAACATTCTGACCAAGCCACTTCCCAATGCATTGTTTGTTAATCTCAACAAGTTTCTGGAAGTTATCATCATATTTCATGGAATTATTTAAGACACATTCTGCTCTTGGCAGTAGTCCAAGTATACTCTAAAAATTTATCTCTAGCCTTTGCATATTCTTACTCTTTGGTTATTGTCTGTCTGTTTGGTGGACTAACTGAAACTATCAAACCAGATATGCTGATTCTAAAATAGTGGTGAAAAAAATAAAAACTGAGGTTTTCCCTTATTTTGGCATTCCTTTATAGATCAAATCAGATCAAGCCACGTTACTGTAGAAATAATTTTGATGAAAAATACTAGGGTAGTCATTGAAATTTAATATCTCCTATCATTCTCAAACCTCAGAAGCAGAGAAGCATTACCTCTCTCCTCTTTCTCCTTTTATAAAAATCCAGTCCAACGCTGGGTGTGGTGGCACATCCCAGCAGCTCTTGAAGGTGAGGCAGGAAGAACCCAAGTTCAAAGTCAGCCTCAGCAACTTAGTGAGGCTGAAACAACTTAGCAAGATCTTGTCTCAAAATAATGAAAGAACTAGTGCCGCAGCCGGGCTGGCTGGGCAAAATAACCGGGGGGTGACGAATGACTTGTGTACGTTGATGCAGCAGGAATGGAAGCCCTTTATTGTAGGATAACAGAGGTATTTATACATTTTGCACAGCTTATCTTAATTAGCATAAACTAGATACAGCAGTCAACCAATCAGGAATCTTCACACTTAATGGCTCGATTTTGTTACTTTACAAACTATTCCCTCTGGCATTTTGCCAGGCGCCATCCAGACTTGTTTACAGACTCTAACAAACTAGGAATGTGGTTCAGTGGTTAAGTGCATGCCCCTGGGTTCAATCCCTGGTACACTCACACACATGCAAATCTAGACTACCCAAATAGGAGACATGGATTCACCCTGTTTGAATTAGCTTTTGGTTGTCCTATAGCCAGGCATCTCTAAGCCTCTCATTCCAGGATTAAGCAAGCATTATTGGATTTTCAATGAAGAGTTGTTATGATGTCTATTTATATACTATATATATGCTTGGAATGTATCATCAACAGGTATAAAAAGTGTGGCTTCTACCCACTGACAAATCCTGCCATCTTTTTCAATGAGGAGATAGAGTACATATCAAAGTTTCTATTTATTTATTTTAAATAAATGTTATAGTGTATATTTAAGGTATACAACAGAGGGCTATGGGACACATAGAAATGCTACAATAATTACTATAGTGAAGCAAATTACTGTGTTCATCATCTCATAGTTACCTTTGTGTGTGTGTGTGTGTGTGTGTGTATGTGTGTGTGTGTGTGTGTGTGTGTGTGTGTACAGCAAACTCTACTCATTTAGCAGAAATTTCTAATGCAATTCAATGTTTCCAACTATGGTTTCTCATGTTGTACACTAGTCTCTAGACTCGTGCATCCTAAATC
Organism: Callospermophilus lateralis; assembly: GCF_048772815.1. NCBI lineage: Eukaryota > Metazoa > Chordata > Mammalia > Rodentia > Sciuridae > Callospermophilus > Callospermophilus lateralis. The sequence continues at coordinate 10,070 of NW_027514552.1, read as the reverse complement.
TTTGTAATTTCTATCCCTTGACCTATATCCATTGTTCCATTTCCTGTGAATCCTAACTCAGGTAACTGTTCTCTAAACTCTGTATGTTTGACTTCTATTTTGGATCCCACAATCAGAGAGATTATGAAATATTTTTCTTTTTTGTCTGGCTTATTTCATTTAGCATAATGTTTTCTAGGTCCATTCATGTTGTGACAAATGTCAGAGTCTCCTTTTCAAGGCTCAATAATATTCCATATTAAACATACACACACCACAGTTTCTGTATCATTTGTCCACCGATAAACACTTAGATTGTGTGCATATCTTGGATATTGTGAATAACGCTGAAATGAACATGGGAGTACAGATATCGCATCAAGGTGATAAATACATTTCCTGTGGGTGTATACCTAAAAGGACAATTGCTGATGCACATGATAGTTCAATTTTTAATTTCTTTAGGAATCTCCTACTTTTTTTCCACAATAGCTGCATTAATCTACATTATCACCCACAGTGCGAAAGGGTTTTTTTTTTTCTTCACATAGCTAATATTTGTTCTTTCCTGATGTTTTGGTACTAGCTATCCTACTGGCTGTGAGGTTATATCTGACAGTACTTTTGATTTGCATTTTTTTCATGAGTAATGTTAAGCACCTTTTCATTAACATCTGACTATGTTAGTGTCTTTTTAGATAAATGTGTATATTAAAATCCTTTCCCATAAGTTTTTTTTTCTGTGATTGAATTGTATGATTTCCTTCTAATATTTAGACATTAGCCCCTTTTTAGATATATGGTTGTAAAGTAATTTTTCCCAAATGGTAGATTACTATTTTATTTTATTGACCCTTTCCTTTGCTATGCAGAAGCATTTTAGCAGTACTGAGTATTGAACGCAGGGGTGCTCTCCCACTGAGCTGTATCTCCAGTACTTTAAAAAAAATTTTTAGATCTAGGTACTAAGAGTTGAACCCAGGAGCACTTTTTCCAGTCCTTTATTTTTTATTTTGGGGCATTGACCCACCAAATTTCCTAGGCTGGGCTTGAATTTGTGATCCTGCTACTTTGGCCTCCCAAGTCACTGAGATTACAGATGTGCTCCACCATGTCAGCATGGTCTACATTTCATTGAGGTAAAATTACTGGAAGGAAATTTCTTCCTTTGAATTGAAAACATAAATGGCATTGAACTGTTCTTAAGTAAAAAATACCAAATAAATACTATAATCATTCTCTATAATTTGACTGCAAAGTAGGTTTCTTTCAGTTCTCTAATAATATCACAGGGAAAGAGAATGACATTTAGATGGATATTTACTCAATCACAGGAAAATATTCCTGGGCTTAAGGCTCTACCAAGGGAACATGGAATAGAGCTTACCTATTTTTATCTTTCCTGGTGACCAGAAATATAGATGAGTACATTTAAGATCTGGAGTATCCTGATTGGGTAATATTTCCTCTGTGGAGGCTAAGCTGAAGGTTTCCTCTACCTTCTATTTCTCAATTTGATTTTGCTATTGTAGCCTGATGGAGGTGCAGGGAATACGGAAATATATAGATGTTAATACAGCTGATGATAAATGTCATAAGTCACCAGACCTCATCCTTGTGGGTCACAGATTCTAGACTGACCTTGGTCATGTTCAACCTTGATCTCTTTATTTGTTATGACAATGAAGTATATAAAAGGTTATTACTCAAGTGGTCAGGGCAATGTAGACTCAGATACCTGGTGCCACTTTCTTCACCAGATATCCTGCCTTAAATGCCAAAGTGTGAGGTCCTTTGTACACAAACATCACAGTATAGATGTACCAGGTAAGTCATCCTAGAAAACTCACTTTTGAACTGAAACATCAAGCTTCATTCAATAATGTGGATAGTTTTTCCAAATTGAGGACTTATGATTTAGAAAGAACAATTATAAGAATTTACAAAGCAATTATCTAGATATTTAATGTCTCTATGTGGTTCTTTGAAGCTTCCATTTGTACTCTGAAATCATCCCATCTCAGATACACTGACTACCCAACAAGGAGAAGGTTGTGCAGTCTGCAGTGAACACTTCTGATTGTTTTTAAATCAGAATGGACAAGTAGCATCTGATTTACACCATTTCGAAGATGGTAATATTCTATATGACATTAAGGAGACATAGCCATTTAATTGCATTGACCCATTCCCAGAACTAGAAGACTGCTTAAATGGGGGTGGGGAAATTTGTTTAGATTTGTTCCTTCTTGCTTATTCATTCTTTTAATCTATATTATTATTTTTCTTTTCAGATATCAAACAATATAAATATGAACTTGACTTTTCTTTCCATAGCAATTGGTTCAGCTCTTTGTGAAACTTCTTGTGAAGTTTCAAGTAGGGGAAATAAAGTAACCACCAACTCACCAGAATGGCATAAAAATGACTTTAAGTTGAAAACATATGAACAAACAACAGTCATTGTAAGAAACCTTTCCAAGCTTATCTTCATGGAGTTAACCAGAGCCTTCTGAATGCACAGCTGCCAAAAATCTCCCTCTTTGACTCTTAGCACTGGAAGGTGAGAGTTCACTTGCCATAAATCCTTCCCTGGTGAGCTCCCAGCCAGGAAGGAGACTGCCCGTCAGCGTCTGGGTGAAAAATGGAAGGCTCCCAATGGAACCTGCCATATGTTACCACTGAAACCCCAAACTCATTGTCTTTAGTTAAGTTTATATATAAACCTTTACCCTTGCTGCCCTTGGAGCCACTTTTTATAGAGTGTTCTCATATGCTCTAAACTTTTCTGTTAATCTGTCTGTTTGGGACTGTGATCTAACTTTAATTGTAGGTAATTTTTCTGATTTTGCCACTTCCTCATGCATTAGATATTGATTTGTAAAAATTAGAAAATATGAGAATATGCATACTGTCTAATTTTGTTCTCATATTTAAGATTCTTGCAGCATAGTAGAATGGATTCAGGCTTACTTAAAAGTGAACAGATTTTGAGAGTGAGAGATTAAAAATTGGAAAATAAAATCCCCAAAGTTAAATAATTTTAATAATTCTTAACTCAAATATACAGCATTGGGGAAAACTGATAACTCAAAATTTTATAGGATGGTGACAGATATTTCCAGGCATATTTTATATTTTTTATATATGTATTTTTTTTAGTTGTTTAGATCTTTTATTTTATTTATTTATGTGCAGTGCTGAGGTGCGAACCCAGGGCCTCACACATGCCAGGGAAGTGCTCTACTGCTGAGCCAAAACTCCAGCCCCTATTTTATATTTTTTAATAATGAAATACACCATGGTAAAGGTGACTTTTCTAGTCTTCCATGTGTTTCAAGTTGGTTGACTTGTTCAAGTTAATACTGAGATACTGTATTAGCTTTTCATTGCTGTGAAAAAAAGGTGCCTGACATGAATAACTTAGAGGAAGAAAGATTCATTTTTACTTATAGTTTCAGAGATTTCAGTCCATGGTCAGCTGGCTCCATTGCTATGGGCCTGAGATGAGGCAGATCATCATGAGAAAGGTCATGGTGGAGGACAGCTGGTCAACTCATGGCAGCAGAAGGAGGGGGAAGAGAGAAAAAGAGAGGAAAGAGAGAAAGGGAAAGAGATAGGGAGAGGGGCAGATAGAGACAGATAAATAGGTCGATAGAGACAGATAAAGGGTAGGATGGGGAGGGAGACAGAGAGAGAGAGAGAGAGAGAGAGAGAGAGAGAGAGAGAGAGAGAGAGAGAGAGAAACAGGGACAAGATAAAGTCCCCAAGAGTAAATCCCCAAGGATGCACTCATTTTTACTAGGTCCCACTTCCTACACTGTCCACTACCTCCCAATAGTCCATTCAAATCGTTAGTCTCTCACTTAACCCACAGATGACGGCAGAGACCTCATGATATATTCACATCCAAGGATTCCCACTTTGGATACTGCTGCATTTGGGACCACATCTTCAAACACATGAGTCTTTGTGGGACCCAACATATCTAAGTCACAACGTGCACTTTCTTGTCTGTGATGGAAGAATTTAACAAAAATATCTTGCAGTTCTAACATTTTAATTAATGTAATAGTATTTCAAGATATATTTCTTACACAAAGCTATTCTGAATTGCTAAGAAACATTTTTTTATATACTTCCAATAATACCAATCACAACAAAATAATTTAGGTTTAAGGTAAGTTACAGAATTAAAGAAAAGATTGAGGTGAAGGTGAAGCTAAGCTTTTTAAAGATATGCTATTTCCTAATTATGCAGAAGCCATTTTTCCCTTTGGCTTGATTCTAAATTGAAAAAAAAAAATGTGAATGTAAAACGAGAAGAGTATGTGTTTCAAAAGCCAAGAAAACATAGTTAAAACTACATAAAGCACAGGTCAGGTTTTCATATTGATCAGATTAAAGTAGATTAATGTTTGTTCTAAATTCTACTATACTTAGTTAAATTCAGTTACTCCTTTGTTAAAAACAGATCTTTATTCTTTTAAACAGTAAGTATCTATAAAGTGCTATTCAACATGCAAAAGAAACATTTAAGCATGGCCCTTCCTACTAAATTTGGTGCTCTACTCACAAAGGAGTTGCATGATTCTTTCAATTAGCTTTAATAAATATAATTCTTATCATTCTAATTTATGGTGGGCTATAAAATTAACAAAAATGTTTTAAAAAACCCCAATTTGTTTAATGTGTATTCTATCTTCTAAAATAAATGAACCCAAAATAGAAGCATTTTTTGGACAATTAAGTATTAGATATCAAACATTAATGAAATATCATTCTATTTACTTATTAATTATCAAGATTTAAATACATTAAACATATTCTCTCAAACCTGGCTGGCAAAAGAGGTAGATAATGTAATACTTACATAGCCAACTTAATGTTCATTATAAACAAGTAAGAAGTAAAGAGGCAGGAATCCCCATTGAACTCATATAACAAGTTAATGACTCAAAAGCCAATCCCATGATAATAATCTTTCCTTTGGTATCACTGTCATATGTCTTCATTTGATAAAATAAACCTGAAGTACATTAAGGCACAGAAAAAACTTGAGTGAATGTAAAAAATAAAATGTTATTAACAAAGGAAACAAAGTGTATTTATAACATATTCACTAGGAACCACATGTAACTCTTAAATATTTGCATTACTTTCTTTTGGCAAATCTAATGTTCCTAATTACAGCCTAATTGTACTTGAATATTATATTAACAATATAGAGAAATCACAGTACCTTATCCACAAGTGTTCAGTAGCTGACTTTTAGTTAATAGTTTAATGAAATTTCATCATCAGTACTAAAATAAAATTATACAAAGTATATTTTTATTGGCAATGGGTCAAATATATTATGACATACAAAAGTAGTACATTATATTATTTTTAAAAGCTTTTATCATTTGAGGCAAAAATTGAATAGCAAATCAGATAAGTCATGTTTTCATATATTTCAAAAACGACAAGACACTCAAGAAATTGGTCAGTTTTCTTTAAACAGAATTGAGATCAATGAAGATACGTATTATCTGAAGGTAATACTAATATATTTTCTTTTTCTTACAATTTCGGAATTTTTGGCTGAATTCATTTCCTCTATTGTTTTCTGTGCTACTATCACTGTCACTGGTTTGCTTTTGCCTCTTTCGGGTATTCATCTCATAAAGGTCAGAGTCACTTGGTTGTTGGATAGTCCATTCATAGGAGCTAGGTCCAGCATCTAGATCTGGAACATGACTCAGTGAGGAAGACCCAGACGTGCTACTGGGAATTGGGCTGTCATCTCATAGAAAGGAAGCTGCAGCACTGGATTATGTGCATGCTGCTGCTGTGGGGGAAAAAAAAGTCAACTTATATACCAAAACAAATCCAAAATGCTAAGTTAAATGCACATTAAAAAGTCTAATGCATGTTAAAAGTAAGATGAATTATGCAAATAGTCATGAGTAAATCAAATTGTATTTTGGTATAAGAAAGGCAGTGACTTCATAGTAGGAATGTGGGAGCTTCCTTAAATCCTTAACATAAACATTTAAAGGTTTATTAGTTTACTACAATATAGATTATCAAAGAAATATAATGCAAACCACATATGTAGTTTTAACTCTTCTAGGAGCCACAATATAAGAATAAAATGAAACATAAAAATTTTTACAAATGTATTAATCTCAATATATGATAGAGACATGATAACTAAAATTTCTAACTACTCACAGCAGATTAGAAATAAACTGTGATACCTTGAACTTGTCTTTCAACTCACTTCCATCTCTACCAGAGGGGGGGAGAAAGAGGGAGACAGAGAGAGAGAGAGAGAGAGAGAGAGAGAGAGAGAGAGAGAGAAGAATAGAATGGAATATGTTGGGAAAAATACTTTCATAGTTTCAGGTAATGAGTGGTTGTTCATTAATATTAACTATATGAGCACCAAATACTATGAATGTTTTTCATGTTCTTCATAAATTTGTGTCATATATATGCTAAACTAAATGGGTATCAAACTTACCAATTTATGAAAGAAAAAATATTCTTGAGGTAAAGCAGTATTATTAATGGGAAAAAACTGCATGGGAAAGGAAGGTCTGCCCAAGATTTCTTCATTCCTTTTGAGAAATAAAATGGAAAGCAAAAAAAATCCTTAAAATTCTTAGGTACAAATATTCTTTTCTCTTAACAACTTAACGAGGGTTGTCCATAATCAGAAACAGAGACAGAAAGATCTTCTCTGGTAGCAGTCAGAATTAAATATCTTTAACAAACACATGCAAATAATGTTATTATATTGATAATGTAGTGTCAAAACAATACATTAATTAATTATTTCATTACTAAATATTAAAATTTCAACATTCAGAGTCACATTTGGTTTTCTGATATGAAAATGTTAGACCAGTGCTTGTATTTATATAAAGACATACAACATTTAGATAGTAACAGAACAATAGCAAGTCATTAATCATCACTGGACATACAGTTCAATCTTCTACAGATATACAAACAAAGAGGGAGAAATTATCATCAATTTATTTTTAAAGTATCTTTACTATGTAAAGATGTTAACATAAACATGTTGACTGATATCTTTCAGGCATTAAGATAATCAAAACATCTCTAATTAAAAAACTGTGGTGTTCCCCAAATTTCATTTATACATGTGATCGTTGCTCTTATGGAGATGTTATAAATCCTGGCTAGGTTCTGCAGCTACTCTTCAATAGTCTACTAGCTCTATAGTATACCCTAATTTTAATGCTAACCACTAATCCTTAGGCTAGGAAGCATACTCTAAGGGAGGCTGAAATCAGCACTGGCAGATGGGAAGAAATGACAGAATGTAGTCAGATGGATGGGGAGACTCCATTTATAAATACTGAGAGTAGTATCCCAGAAGTCAGTAGAAGTCAGAAGTCCATACTTCATTAAGAAAGAAATTAGAAAAATATAAGTTGTTCCATAGGGGTAAACTGAATAAACATTGAGGCTGCTGAATGGCTGATCAGAAAGTTCTCATCACCTTAAAAAGAGTAGCTCTCATATAACAGTGGGGTTAAAAAATGAACAGGAAGAAAGGATGTGAAAGATAAAAATATTTGTTAGTGAGAGGAAGAAGAAAAATATGGGAGCCCAGTTAGGAGACAAGGTGAAAGGTGAAGGGAAATTACAGAGTAGGGAAGACTCCACAGCAGAGGTGAGATAAGCTGCATTATGAAAACAAGTGTCAATTGTCTAAAACCAGTATTTTTCCCACATGAATCTTTGGACACATAGTTGTCTGCATGGAGGAATCACATGTAAATTAAAAACTGTTATGGATTGATACATTCTCTTCATTTTCAGTTAATGTAACCCTCAGTACCTTAGAATGTGGCCATATTTGAAAACAGGATCATTGCATATGTCATTGGTTAAGACATGTTAATACTGGAATAGGATGGATCCATAACCCTTTATGACTGGTATTCATATAAAAAAGGAATATTTGGAGATAAAAACAGAAGAACAACATGTGAAAATAAAGGCAGAAATGTGGGTAAAGCTTCTGTCATTCAAGGAATACCAAGCAATGCTATCAAAACAACAGAAGAATAGGGGAGAAGCATGGGATAGATTCTTCTTCATAGCTTAGAAGAAACCAGTGCTTCTAATATTTTGATCCTGGATGTCTAGCCTCTGAAATTTTAAGGCAATTAATTTCTGTTGTTTAGGCACTCTATAGTACCTTGTTACAGTGGCTCTAGCAAATTAAAAATTAGTTCAATTAAGAGCAAGGCATAAGAGGCAATAAGAAGTCAAAAAATCCATTTACAAGGAAGACTAATGAAGACTAGATTACATTTGCACATCACAACCAGGACATGATAACTCATTCTCATACTTCCTTTATGAAATACCAAATACTAGAAAAAAGTACTACCAATGAAATGTAGTGTCATGGGATATACATATGACTTTTTTGACATTATAGTCTAGACTCTGAGATGATTTACAAACCATGTATCAAACATAAGATAGTTATACTGCAATCTTCTATTGCCTATCTATTCTTTTAAACTCCAAATCCTACAAATATTTTGTTCTTTTCCCAAACCCAAAGAAAATGAAGTAGTTTTTTGCTCTTGGTATTAAAGAAGAGGGGAAGCTATTACATCACATATATGGCTCAATCCATAAGTCTATAATGATTTCCCTATCTTAGTAGTAATTTTCCTTTTGTTGAATACTTACAATATATTCAGTATTTTAAGTACCTTGTATTTATTATAAAATTTTATTCTCATAAAAACTTTTTAAGTATTATTTTAATTTTAGAGATAAGGATACAGAAAGGTAAAATAACCTCCTCAGAGTCACAGCATTAATAAAGTGGCACTGGCAGAATTCAAATCCAGGCAATCTGATTTTATTACCTACTTTATTAAGTTCTCTTTATTCTCCCCAATATAGAAATTCTGGGGAGAATAAAAATATGGAGCACACTTATTTGGGGTTTAGTACTTCTGCCAAAGATAATTCTGGGAATTTGCCAGTCCCAAAAGGTCACTCTCCCATGCCTTAGGGGGCTGACACAGTTAACAAGGGATAGGATGTTTGGTTATTATTAGTTTATTTGAAAATATTCAGTTCTGCCAAAGACAACAAGAAAACAAACAGGATGGACAAAATTCTTAAAAATGCTTAGTGTAGATTGTAAGTAAGTTAGCAGTTTATTAATAGCAACAGAACTGTGAGGGATAAAATAAGCAAGAAACCTAGGAAGCCAAGATAGAATTCATAATATATACTAATGGATAGTGAATGATTTAGATCTTATAACACACAAGAGAGATGGATACCTACTCCTGATCATGCCTAACAGTTATAATATAAAGAATAGTAGTGTACAGTTTATCATATTTATTTTATCATTTATATTTATATTCTGTTGCATAAGTCTCTTAATAAGTGTTTGTTTATGTAGTACTTAACTTGGGCACTTTAAAAGTTAGGGAAATTTGAACTCTGGGCTCCTAACCTTATGTGTCATTTTAATGTCATAGTTTGTGATCATTTTCATATTGTAGTTTCACTATGAACTGTTGGGCAGACTTCCTGAGATTGTTTTGATTAAAGCTTTAGTCAGTTGCCTGAGTTTTTTAATTAGGAAAACTCAAAGAATATTACTCAAAATGTTTCTCCGTTGACAGTTTCATTCATGTATGATAATGATTAAAATATAATAGAACCTTTATATATTAACAATAGCAAAAAGAAAATAAGGTAATCAAAAATTTTGGTGTGTCTTGAAATCATTTTTAACCCATGCAAACTCTTAAGATTTCTCTCATCTTCCTTGAATCTATACTTGATAAGGGAATTGTGTTAAATTTTCAGATTATTTCACATGATTGTTTTATTCAAATCATACCTGCTCTTCCTAAACCCCTAGATATTTACCTCTAGGATGGCATGCTTTGCTCTTGTTGACATGAGAAATCATTGATTACATCTGTCTTTTAAAAAGGAAAAAAAATCTGATAAGTGAAACTAGTCAGGTGTTTTAAGAAAAATGAATATAATGGAAGTGGAGAGGTAACAATAAAAACAAT